>NW_006204238.1:210627-316699 GCF_000334495.1 Tupaia belangeri chinensis | reverse complement strand
CCCCGGGTGGCTGGGGGTGCGGGCCCAAGATCCCAAAGGGGGAATGGAGGAGAAGGGATTGCGGCGTGACCATCCTCCCTGGGGGGGGGGTGATTTCTCGCTTTCTGTCTCTCTGTCTGCCTGGCGAGCGCACGTGCCCTATAGCAAAAACCTCTCCCCCCCCCAAAAAAAAAGTAAGTTCCTATTAGGGTTAGTTTATGGGGACATTAATGTTCAAAATTGGTGAGTTCTGGGTTATTAAATATATTTATCATAAACATGTGGACATTTTTCAACAGAAAATACATTAAATGGTAAATTTTCTGTTATGTATATTTTATTTTTATTTTTGATTTTTTTAAGAGAGATTTTTGCCTTAGGGTGCTTGTGCTCACTGGAGAGAGAGACAAAAAGCGATAAATCACCTCCCAGAGGGATGAGCATTCCACAGTATCTTCTCCCCTTCCCCTCTGCAATCTCTTCTCCCCCTTTCCCTCTAGGGATTTTGGGCACACACACACACACACACACACACACACACACACACGCCCAACCTGAGTTTTAAGCCTCTAGGTCCAGGACTGGAACAATAATCAACTATGTGGGAGTCCAGCAACATAACCAATATGCCATCTGCTTGTCCCAATGTCATGTTTATTTTATAACACACACACACACATACATACACAACAGAAAAAATGAAAGAGCATAAGATTTCATGGCTGTTACATCTAATAAATCGCCTATAAACTTCTTATGTATTCCCATTCCTTGCTATGTCCCTGCCAGCTCTCCATCCCTGGCCACCATCCTGTGTTCTCTCCTATCTGGTTTGCTTGTTTCTATTCTTACCCCAACTTGGCTCTGCCTCATACCATGCAGAAAATATGGTCTTTTTGTTTTATTTTGTTTTGTTGTTTGTTTTGTTTTTAGCTTTTTTTATAGAGTGTGTGCTCTTGCCAGAGAAAGACAGAGAGAGCATCTTCCGTAGGTAATGGTCATGCTGCAACTCCTTTTTATTTTTCTTTTTATCTCTCCCTCCTTTCAAGATTCTGGACACACACATACAGTCAGCATATTTCTCAAACTACTGGGTTCAGGACTTGAACTTCTTAGTCAGCCACATGGGATACAGATGTCACAATCACTAGACCACCAGATGACCCGATATTTGTCATGCTCATTGTTGTGCCTAGAAAAGCATAGACAAGTAGAAGGCAATGCATATATTTGATGAATGACTAACACATAAATTAACTAGATGGCTTTGATAATTCTCTAAGCACTTCATCCTTTTTCTTTGTAATATTAAAACATATAATATTGATAGTGGTCACACCTGTGCTGTTCACTTTAGACTTTAGGAAAAACTTCAGTATCTGAACTATTATAATCACTCAATATCACAAGGGGACTTTACGAAGTTTGTAGAAAAATGAAAGTAAAGTACACATCCATTTTGGTACAATTTTGAAATTCATGCAGAGCTTTTTCATAATACTCATTTTCCACACACTTTCTGGAAGCCCTCATACTTTGAGTTAATGAATCAAATACACTAATCAAATAAGAAAAATCAACAGGGATACTTTAGAAAGTATGTTTCCCTTTCTGGATTTTATTTCACATAAAATAATAACAGAATTATGAAATAATGTAATTTGTACCCAATGCTCCACTGATCCACATAAATAATTGTTATGAAAAAGGGAACTTTATTGCAATGTTAGACAAGGAAACATGTGAAAAATGTAACTACTATGCAATAAGCATCTTCTCTCTATAGAAATTTTTATGTTACTTTGTGAAGTCTTATCAAGGAAATAATAATGAACATCATTGTTACAGATGAAGAGAGTGGATCTTAAAGAGATGATAAGATTTGCCGTGCTCAGGCAGTTACAGAGAAGCAGAGCTATTTCCAACACCATTCCATCTGCTTCTAACGACTGTGCACTTTCCATGTAACAAATGATTCAAGAGAATATAAACATTAACAGCATTTTAAAAAATACAATAGGATCCAGACTGTAGTGGAGAGATAAAATGTTATGGTCTGTAAGTCTGACCCACATGGGAAGGTCTTGTGTTTTTGTCTGGTGACCTGCTTGAGTTGGGCACACACATGCCCATGATGTAGGGCTTCCTGTGGAGAAGTGGATCATGGCGAAAAGACTCTGTTGGGAGTATTTTCTCTTTGTCTACTTGTCTCTCTTGCTCCTAGAAGAATTAAACTTAAAAAAATGCAACAAGTATACAATCAAATATTCTGATAATTTGGTACAACTTTTCATGATCTCTATTATATGTTTTCCACTATCATTTTCTTTCTTTTTTTTTTTTTAAAAGAGAGTTTTTGCTATAGAGTGTGAGTGCTCACCAGAGAGACAGAGAGACAGAAAGCGAGAAGTCACCTTCCAGGGGAAATGGCCATGCCACAGTCCCTTCTCCTTCACTCTCCTGTTGGAATTTTGGGCACACGCATGCACCCAGTGTTAGTTTTAAGTTGCCATTCAGAAACTCGAACTGCATTGACTACATGGGAGTCCAGTGACATATCATTCTACTATCTGCTTGTGTCAACCAGTACCTCTTCTATAAAATTATGTTTTTGTACTAATTATCCTAAATAAAATAAAAAATTATAATCTTAAAACATTGGAACATCATTTCAAAATCTACAACTAGGCTTAAATATAATAAGAAAATATGAAAACTGTTACTGTTTATCCATTGAAAACAACTTGACCATTTTCAGGTAATGTTAAAAATACTTAATATTGGGGCCACAGGTGGTGTGGTGGTTGAGATGTAACACTCTCACATGGTTGACTACAGTTTGAGTCCCGAATCTGGTGGCCTGCTTTCTTACTTTCCTTCTCTCTCTCTCTCTCTCTCATGAGTGCGTATGTCCTATAGCAAAGTAAAATAATAATAATTAATAAAATCGCATAAAATTCAAAAATAATATTTTCAGCAACATTTTAATATTAAACTATAAAAGAATGAGCCTCTTTTTTTGTTCATAAACTCAGGTAGCATTTCCATATCACTTCACTTCATTAAAAAATCAATAAATAAAATTAAAACACATCTGAGAAAAAGGTAAAAACTTGCTAGAAAACCCAAGGAATTCATTGTAATTATTTACATTCTAAAACAGTGAAATGTTTTGTATATTGTAATCAATTTGTAGCATAACTTCTCTAACTGTTAAATAGAAGGAAAAAAAAAAAACTCCTCTAAGATTATTGGGGGGATTTTAATGAAAGAAGTTTAATGGGCACATTAAACACTCATATTTCCCATTAGATCTCTGTGCACTGTTGGGAGGTTTGTATAGCAGCTTTCAATGCCAGATACATTTCCTTTCAAGTCAATAAAAGATTTGCACACAAATCAGATGGGTGAATATAACAGGAAACTAACAATGCTCATATAAATCTGAATGATGTCTGTATTATATGATATACAGGTGAATAAAAGCTTTGGAATAATTAAATTTGTGGTATGTTAAGTAAAGACAAACTCATGAAAATTAATTTTCCAAGTGTAAAGTCACTGTTTTGGCAGACAAAAGCCTAAATAGTATGAACAAAATGTAACTTTTCATCTGGAAAGTTATTTATATTTGGATACATTGTCCACTTAACACTCTAGCATACTAAACATGTTTGATCAGTCAAAGACTATAATATACTCATCAAATATTGATCTTTTGAATAATTCAAATGTCACAATCTTTGAATAATAATTCTAGTTTTGGTATGCTTTCTTTGGATGTTATAGTCTAGTTTTGGAGTTTGGAAGCAAGATGCATGTTACTTCATCTATCTGCAAGAACTCCTGAAAATTTTAAACTCATTAGTTAAGTTACCTATGCCTTTTTTTCCAAAGCATATTGAGTTGAAAAAATAAAAAAAGAATGCTGTTTATATCTTTGCCACACATCTAGTTAGATATACGAATGTGGAGTATAATTTAATTTTTTTGAACTTCAGGTTTCTTATCTTTAAAATATGAAGTAATTGAGAGTAAAATCATTAAATTATACCTAGTGGAAAATCTTCCTTTGATGCTTAATGAAGACATCAACATTTTTTTTCTTTCTTTCTTTATTTTAATTTGACCAGGGACAGAAAGAATGAGAGACAGAGGGAGGGAAAGTGAGAAAGCAAGCTGCCAGGTCTGGGACTTGAACTGTGGTTGTCCCTGTGGGAGTCAAGTGCCCTAACCACCACGCCATCTGCCAAACCTGACATCAAAAATTTTAATCTAACATATTTAAAGCTAAAATAAACTTGTGTTAATGTTGACTAAATGGTATTAATTATCTGGATATTAATTTTGCTAATTTTTAAAATTATTTTATGTATTAAGAAGTGAAAGATGTCTTTGTCAGAGTCTCACCATTCTGTGATCCTCCCCCAGCTTCCTAGTTGATCAGAGTGTGGGATGCACACATCTTATTCGGGTCAACCTGGGGAATCCAAACTTGAGCATCTTATGTGGCTCCAGAAGTTTGCAATAGTAAGTACCATTCGGCCAATGTTACTATTGCTGTACCTGATTAAGCAATTTAAAACAGAGTGACCCAGGACCAGCCGATGGTGTAATGGTCATTATAATGGTTATTATAATGGTGGACTCCCACACAGTTGAGGTTCCAATCAGGGAAAGGGCAGTTTAAACTCATGCCAGGCATGTGTGCATGAGTGTCTCAAATCTTGAGAGGAGATTGGAGGAGAAGGGATTGTGGCATAGCCATCCACCCTGGGTGTGATTTCTTGCTTTCTCTCTCTCTGTCTCTCTCTGTCACTCTAGTAAAGACATGAACTCTATAGCAAAAATCTCTCTTAAAAAAAAAAACATAGTGACTCCCCCCCCACACACACACCCAGAGTTCTATTTTTCTGATTCTTGTGTGAAATTAGTTCAGTTTATCTAAAACTGGGCTGAAAATTGGATGCTATTTTATAAAATTTTTAGAAATATGTTCATATTATTATGCTACATTTTTCAGATTATTAATGGAAGAGATTACTGTGCTAACTGCATAAAGAATGCTTTATTAATTTTTTGAAGTTTTGAAGCTAGTCATTTGAATTACTTATAAAAAAGAAGAGGAAATTGAGTTGTAAATTTAATTTCTTAAATTTTGTGATTTCTCCAATATATAATTTCCTGGAGCATGCATGACTGAGATGCTATAATATTATTGCCAAGAAGCAAGGAAGAATGAGTCATCCAATCAGAGAACAGAGTGTTTCAATAAGGAAAACTTCTAGGCAATTAAGGTGTTTACTCTTTCGCCCTTTAAAAACATTTTAACATATTTCAGTAAAACCAAATTGATTATGAATTGTTCTTAAATCTTTCTTAAGTTTTCCTGATGTTTTAAATAATATTTATCACCTTTAGCAAAGGAAAAAAAGTGTAATGCAGTGCAGTGGTTTTTAAATTCTATTTATTTTTAGATGCTTAAAAAATTGGTGAAACATTTAAAGGAGTTAAATGGTGAATGCAATTAAAAAGAAAAAAAATGAGTTTTGGCAAACAAAATTCCACAATTATCATATTCTACTTGCGTGCCATGTGGCTGTTTGGGAATGGTGTAGTCTTTATGGGGTGCAGTCACTGTGTGATTCAGAGCCTCCTCATCTCTTATAGCACAGGTGATCCTATCTCAAGTTTCTAGGGCCAACTCAGCTCCAGAATTGATCTGCCAGATGCCACCAAAACAGAAGGGACTCTTATTGTAGTAACATTCAATTTTTAAGTTGATCAAAATTGGGCGAAGCACAGGTGAGAAATGGGAGTCCTTCAACCAGCACCTGACCCAAATCGACAGACAGCAACATGGTGTCAGTTGGCACACTGTGCACTGGTGGCTTCAGTTGCTGAATATTATCCTTATCACTTTTCTGTTTCTCCTCTCACGTGCAGATTTATTTTTGTTTTCCTTTTTTTTCCCCTCCTCATTCCCATCTGTGCACCTGTCTTTACCGATTCTTCATCTGCTTCTCATGTGTTGTTTTTCCAATAAGTTCTGGGAGTAGAACTTAGTTCAGAGAGTCATTGTTAGTAGCTATCAGCTCTGAATATGCAAGATATTTCTGTAAATAACTGAGAAATGATTCAGCACTCTGAATGTCAGCTTTATCACTTGAAAATAAAAATGTTTTAAAAATCACATATGGATATAAAATTCAGTACTTTGTGTTCTCATTGGGGGAAAATGTGAAACAGGCTATTTGCATTACTTAATGTACATTTAGATTCTCTCTAATTAGCATTTAATTAAACTATTATACTGAAATAAAAGATCATTTATATAAAATATGCTAATGGTTAGTATTTTAATGAAGGCTTTCTCTCAATTGCTTACGTTACTTTCAAAATTTAAGTTCATTAATTTTAATAATAACTTAGTGAAATAGGCAGATAGCAAGAAATCTTAAAATGAATATACTATTCTAATTTCACTTGGCAAAGTGCAACCATGAATAAAAAATATAATCATTTATAATATAACCTGAATATTTATTTATACTCTATGTAAAATGTTGGTGTAATCAAAAAAGGTTGAAAATATTTTGCATCAAAATGGTTTATACTTGCTTCCTTTGTATATAAAATTTAAAAATTGTATTTTAATTCTCACTATTAATATAGTCAGTTCAAAATTAGTGAGTTCTTATCTCATTTGATATGTTCTTCAGAGAGAAAAATTCTGACCATAGAATGTGAATTATAATACTATTTATAATACATATAGTACGATTTTGTTTTATGCAACTTGACTCTCATTGGAAGTAACAGAAGAGATCTGTTATAATTGAGACAAAAATGATTAAAATTGAAAATCCAGGAGAATAAAATTACTGGCACACAAATTGTTTTCTATGCCAGATTTTTTTTTCTTTTCTTTTTTTTTTTTTTTTTTTTTGAGAGAGAGAGATTTTTGCTATAGGGGAATGTGATTGCTGGAGAAACAAAGAGATAGAAAGTGAGAAATCATGCCCTGGGAGAATGGCCATGCCACAATCCCTTTTCCTCCATTTTCCTCTTAGGATTTTGGGCACTCATGCACATGTGCCTGGTGTGGTTTGAATCCCAGACTCAAACCACAGTCAACCTCGTGGGAGTCCAGCACATAGCCACTGTGCCACCTGCTGGCCCCCAATGCCAGGTTTTTAATATCAGTTGTCACCTGTAGTAGCATAATACCACTGACCTGTCTACCCATTTCACAAAATTTTATTTATAGAACCACATAGTTTTTAAGTCACTAAATTGTTAGATCTCTTTCTTATATAAGTTAGCCATTTTCCCTAAGTAGTATTTTTATTAGAGAAAGATTTTTGCTATAGGCCACAAGCGCTTGCTAGAGAGACAGAGAGAGACAGAAAGTGAGAAATCACCCCCAGAGGGGATAGCCATGCCTCAATCTCTTCTTCATCCTCCTCTCAGGATTTTGGACACATATGCACACAAACCCAGTGCAAGTTTTAAGCCACTGAGTCGAGGATTTGGACCACAATCAACTATGTGGGAGTCCATCATCATAATCAACCTTATGCCATCTGCTGCTCCCCCTAAGTAGTATGTTTTTAATCCACAATTTTCTGTTTAATATTTCCACTTTGTTTAAAATTTCTACTCATTAACATAGAAGCCTTACCTGGGTCTTTGTAAGTTATTACTGTACCATTGTGTAACACTGAAGAATACTAGCCAGTTCTTGCTTTCCTTTAATCTATTAAACACTGTTGACTGACACTCATTTAAAAAAAAAAAAAGGTAAATCTGATATCATCACTCTTTGATTTCCAATTGCTCCTAGACTCTCATTCCACTTAGGCTGAAGTACAGTACTGGTTTTTAATTTTTTATTATCAACATAATCTTCTTTATATTACATTGGATTACATATAACTTTACAGTGTATTACATTGTTTTTTCAAAAGGGAATGCCATGCATGTCAGTCAGTACAGAGACATTAATCTCCCTGCTTCAACATTCAATATCTTTTCTATGTTTTCCCCAATCATCATTATTATTATTCTAATTATTTTTTTAAAACAGTCAATTGCTATTTCTCATTTTGCTTGTAAAAAGACTTTGCCCATCATGAAATATTTCTCAGACCAATCCAGTTGAGAATACTGTACATGTCATCAACAGGTAATAAGCCGTATCTGTTTCTCACTAACGTCCTGCCTCTCTATTGTTCTCTTGCTATCTTTCTCTATCCTCTTCTCTTCACCTCCCCCATTCCATACTGAAGTATAGTACTATTAACCAGACCT
The DNA here is from genome assembly GCF_000334495.1 of Tupaia belangeri chinensis. Classification (NCBI taxonomy): domain Eukaryota; kingdom Metazoa; phylum Chordata; class Mammalia; order Scandentia; family Tupaiidae; genus Tupaia; species Tupaia belangeri. The sequence continues at coordinate 308,407 of NW_006204238.1, read as the reverse complement.
CCAAAGTCGTGCCTAATCTGAGCCTTCAGACTCTCCACTTTCATCTCAAGGCATTTCACTTTTTTCTCTGTTCTAGTTACTTTCCTCTGTCTGTTCTTGAATCATGGCAAGCTTCTTCACAGTGTTTTTGCCTAGGCCACTCACTTAGGTAATTTACTTCTGCTCATTCTTTAGGTTCTTATTAAATATATTTTTTTCTTCTTTCCTCCCAACCCATGTTACTACATCTCACGTGAATCAAATCACAATCGTAAGATATGGTATAATGTCTTCATGTTTCCCTTCATCACATTTCAAAACGTTTGTAATTATTTAGTGATTAATATTAAGCATCCTATTTGGTATTATTACCCTCCCTGTCCTAGTCACTATGCTACAGGAGACCACCACGTCTATTCATTGACTCTACTCAACAGCTAGTACCAGACCTGACATACAGTCAGTAAACATGAATTAAATGGATAAAATATGGATTAAGTGAAACTCGACTTCCATACATCTTATCTCTGAAAACTGTTTAGAAACTTCTTATTTAAAGAGTACTATTTCCAGCAGTTTTATTTATCTGAGTTGTCCCTAACTACTTAAAAGACTGATGTCCCAAGGAATACATTTGTGTTAATTCTATCAGTAAGCACTTACAATGATTTGCTGGAACAAGAAAGCTTACAATCTAGGTTAGTAGCACACCATGTCCCAAGCACTGTTGTGATTTATTTTTCTTAAAGACAGTTCTGATTATGACATCTCATTGCTAAAACTTTTCATGGAATATCCTTTTCTTAATGTACCATATAATCACTCCAGTATTTAGAACTGTTCTTAGGAGGACCATTATCAAGACATGTTTTGTACTTTACCCAGCAAAGTAGCTTTTACTTCATTCATATTAGACAGTTTAATGCTCCCCACATATCTCCACCTCGGGGACTTTGTTCCTGTCTGCCAGGAATCTTCTCAAAATTAAAGCTCTTTTATGGAACATCTCTCCCTTGGTATCTATCTCTGTCTGCTGATTTCCTATTCTTTCTTCAAGGCCCGTTTCCAATGAATCCCAGTGATTTGGCTAACCAAACAAACTTACACGCAGGGTGATTTGTGACCACTGTGGGTTCCTATCATAGAATGACTCCCTAGCTAAAACTTCCACCCTGTGAATTAATAGTGTATTTATATTTCATGATTTATAAGAAACATATAAATAAAAGTAAACATTCCGGGACTAGCCTGAAGTCTAGTGGTTAAGGGAGCTGGTTCCCACATCATCAATCGCAGTTCAAATCTTAGCCCCACTGGCTTGACAAACATGCCGCGTGTGTGTATGTATGTGTGCCTTGAATCTCAAAAGGATGGAGACATGGGGGAGAAAGAATCGCAATGTTACCATATCCCCTTGGGAGTGCTTTCTCCCTTTCTCTCTCCCTGTCTAGCAATTAAAAAACAAAAACAAACAAACAAAAAAACCCAAGCAAACATTTGAAAGAGAACTTTGGGGAGTAAGCTCAAATGAAAATTCAAACAGCTCTAAAAGATCAAATCCATACATCAGTTTAAAAAATAGAAAATTTAACTTCACTTTAAAACCATTATAAAAATCTGTCATATATGCTCTAAATGACAGTAACTAAATGAATACTTAGGACAAATCTTTAGCATTTTGCTTAGTCCTAAAACTGTGGATATCTTACCATAAACATGTGGTAAATTTCAACATATAGAATCTTGGTACAGAAATTATTACTGAAGGAAGGTGATATCATATTTCTTAATGAGATAAATCAATAACATAAAGTTTAAAAATCAGTGGTATAGGAACCAGCAGTTGGCATAATGGCTATGTCGCTGGACTCCCACGTAGTTGACCATGGTTCGGGTCCCGGACCCGGTGGCTTAAACTCATGCTGGGTGCGTGTGCATGCGTGCCCAAGATCCCAAGAGGAGAATGGAGGAGAGGGGATTGCGCATGGCCATCCCCCCTGAGCGTTGATTTCTCACTTTCTATCTCTCTATCTCTCTCTATCTGTCTGGCGAGCGCACGTACCCTATAGCAAAAAACCTCTCCAAAAAAAAAAAAATCAGTGGTATAAGTGATCTACAATTGACAAAATTCTACTTTTCTCTTTAGTTTAATTAATAACCTTAAAATCACTCATTCTACTTGCTCCAACCTTTCTTATAGCATGTAGTTAATGTAAAAATAATCTTTCTCAGATGAGAATATAACATATTATTTTTCTACCAGGGGCAAAATTTGTCACCAGCTCAAGTGTCTACATGATGCTAACCCAAGAGTTATTATACTGCCGTCTTCCTGCAAGAGAACTTCACAGAAATGCCCAGTCGTAGGATCTTCCTGGTCTGTGTGCTGTACCAGCCTGAGAATCTGACAGTACTACAAATTTATCACAGCAGAGTATATTAAATTCAGTTCTCAGGAAGCAAAAGTACATGGTGTAGCTTAAAGGAAAATTGTCCAACTAACTAAGTAACCATGTGGGAGTTGTGTTCACAGCATTTTCATCTGTAAAGGAAGGAAGAAAGCATTCATGAATTGAAGGAACCAAGTGAAATATTATGTGAACCCATGTGGATTTCGGAGCTACTTCTTCCTCTTAAGAATTATCCCTGTGAAAATCAGGGCATCAAACCATGTTCATTTAAACACTGAGTCTATAAGATTTTCCAAGGTCAAGATCTTTATGACTTCAAAGTCCTTCTGCTATTCTGAAGACAATACTGATGTATCCTACAAAATCAGTATAGCAAATCAGCTACCCAAGTAAGTTTCTTAATATAATGAGTAGGGGCTATAAAACAGGATAAATGTTTTTCCTTTATAATTAAATAATAGTATTTATAAATAATCACGACCACTATGCCAAACTCTTCCTCTTTGTGCAGCCATAGCTCTGCTTATACAGTGTTCGTTTTTGTTAAATTGAAGATAGAATTACAGGAGGGCAGCAACAAATCCTCACATCATTCTTTCCAGGCAAAGGGACATTCATGTCCTGATGCAGAATATATTCCTGTCCTACCCAGCAGCTAGAAAATGGCTTCGAACCTGACAACCGTCACTTTGAGAATGCATCTCTTACTTCTAGGGAAATAAATTTTTGAATTTCAAAAGGGAAAGAAGGTTAAAAAATTTTGCTTTTAAAAAGTGATTTGTGGTTACGCAAAATAAAAATGAGTAAGAAAATAAATGAAAAACAAAGAAGCAAGCACTTGCAGATACACCTGAGAGGATATGGTCCTATACATATAAAAAGATAACATACAGAAACATTTTAAGATTTTTCATGTCTATTCATGATTGCATTTGGAAAAGTTTAAAATATAAACTCTTACTCTTGCTTATATATTAACATAAAGGCTGAACTCCTATAACATTCTTAATCCTGACTGTTATATCTGAGTATTGCATTTTTAAGATCATGGCTTTGAGGATTCTATATGAGGAGCTGCATACACAAGAGCAGAGACATTAGAGGGCTTTCCATCAGAGGGCTTACATCTCTTTGGGCAGAGAGTATACACAATAAACAGGTGATCATATAATGGGATGGTAAGGGAAGACCCACAGCCTTAGAAAAGGAAAGGCAGTACTTGTAAACAGTGAAAGAGGTAAAAGTGTAAGGATATAGAAGGGAGGGTGTGGCAGGTAGGAACCACTTGGTTTGCTAAGAGAACAACAATCAGCTGGCCAGAAAAGAGATCTGGTTGAGAAATCCTTAAGAATTTCAAAGTTAATTTGTCCCTGGGTCCAGCAGATGGCATAATGGTTATATCTCTAGACTCCCACGTGGTTGACCACAGTTTGTATCCCAGACTTGGAGACTTGAAACACGCGGGGTGTATATGCATGCATGTCCAAGATCATGAGAGGAGAATAGAGGAGAAGGGATTATAGCATAGCCGTTCCCCCCTGGGGGGGGGGCGTAATTTCTCATTTTCTGTCCCTCTGTCTCTTAGACAAGTGCAAAAAGCTCTCTCTCTCTAAAAAAAAAAAAGTGAATTTGTCCCTACTGTCCTAATCTTTCTCCTTCCAATAGGAGTATGTTACCAATAAAATATTTATCTTAACCATATATTTTAAAATGAACTGAAACCTGCTCTGTTGTAAATGGGATTTGAATAGTTTGTACATGAGAGTAAGTTTTAGTGCCTAGACTTTTGTTTAGGTACCATTAGCTTATACAAATTTGGAAGGCTAAGCTGATTACAAAAGAAAAAGAAAAAAACATTTCTATAGAATAAGTGTATGTGACAGTCCTGATTATAGACCTTCTTTTATGAGGAAAAAAAGTAAGAATCCACTGATTATTAATTAAAATAAACAAAAACATTTGACTGAATTGACTAAGTTTAGGACATTATGTTTTGTTATAATTACATAAAATTGGCATAAATCAAAGCAGTTTTATATATTATTACCAAAAAAGCTCATGTGTATGGCTGAGAGACTACTGACTACTACTACTTACTGTATCTGATTTTATAAATACCTTTTTTTTTTTTTTTTGTGGAGAAGTCTTTGCTATAGGGCGTGTGCACTCACCAGACAGAGAGAGACAGAGAGACAGAAAGCGAGAAATCATCTCCTAAGAGAGAAATCACCATCCAGGGAAGATGGCCACGCCGCTAGAGGGCACGTGCACTCACCAGACAGACAGAGAGAGACAGAGAGATAGAAAGCGAGAAATCACCCCCCAGGGGAGAAATCACCACCCAGGGGAGATGGCCACACCTCAATCCCTTCTCCACCATTCTTCTTTCGGGATCATGGGCACGCACACACACGTGCCCCACGTGAGTTTAAGCCACTGGGTCTGGGACTCGAACCACAGTTGACTACATGGGAGTCCAGCGACATAGCCATTACGCTAACTGCTGGTCCTGTAAGTACCTTCTTGATGCCTTTATAGGCACCATATAAACACTTTACCAGATAAATAAAATTTGATCGAATTGCCTTTTGGTGAAGTTTAGTGTTTTTATTTCATAATAAACAAACACTCAGTAATTTGGGGAGATTTTATACCAAATAATCAATATTTGAAGTCATATGTAGTACTGGCTCAGTGTCTTGTGCTCCACTGTTAGAAAGCAGTCTATTTAAATAGCTTGTTCTTCACCAGCCTTGGATTTATGTACTCTGCTTCCCTGTTTCAGGAAGCTGTTCAATGTAGAAATGTATTTGGAATTGATAATTTCCTCATGCAATTAAAGTAATTCATTGGTCATACTGAAATTCCATATTAAAAATCTTTCCTGTACATCAAGTATAAAAAGGTGAGTTAATCTCTTATTCTAAATTCATAATGTATATTGCAAGTTTATGAATGCTAGAGAACTTCAGTGATAACAATGAAAGCAGATGCTTCGAGTTGTTGAGGGCAGGGGCCAGCAGGTGGCGTGGTGGCTATGGCACTGGATTCCCACATGGCCAATTGCAGTTTGAGTCCCAGACCTGGTGGCTTGAAAAATCACACAGGGCATGTGTGCATGAGTACCCAAGATCCTAGGAGGAGAATGGAGGAGAAGGGGTCGCAGCATGGCCATCCCCCTTGAGGGGTGATTTCTCACTTTCCTTCTCATGGTCTCTGTCAACCTCTCTCTGGCAGAGGCGCAAGTCTATGGCAAAAATAAATAAATAAATAAAAAAGAAAGTTTACGGAAAAGGGGACCTAAAGCCCAAGCTTATTTTGGTGCAAAAACCCCTTGAAATCCATGTATAATTTTTCATACAATGCATTTTCTATGAATTTTGTGAAGACATCTTGTATATAAACTATATGGGGTAAACTAAATATTTGAAGTCATCCCCGGGATTGCTTTTAATAATGTTGATCGTGACAATATTTTTTTTTTTTTTTTTTTTGGAGAGGTTTTTGCTATAGGGCACATGTGCTCACTAGAAAGACAGAAAGAGACAGAGAGACAGAAAGCGAGAAATCACCCCCCCAGGGAGGATGGCCACGCCACAATTCCTTCTCCTCCATTCTCCTCTTGGGATCTTAGGCATGCACGCACATGCGCCCGGCATGAGTTTAAGCCACCGGGTCCGGGACTTGAACAGTGGTTGACTACATGGGAGTCCAGCAACACAGCCATTATGCTAACTGCTGGTCCCGTGCAACAATAAATTCTTGACTATTACAGAGGGAAAAATGCACATTCAAACTGCAATTACTCCAATTATTTGATAGGACAGAGAGCAGAAATACTAGAAATAATAGTAAGCTTCCCAGGGTGCCCAAATGTATGAACTCAGATGCAGTAGTATAAAGAAACGGGGATGAAAGGCAGTTTTATTTCATGAAGACAGGATGAACTGCAGGTGTATCTACAAAAGAGAGTAACTCTTCAAGGTCAGTTGCAAAGAAAGGAACAGGCACTGCAGGGAGTCTGTTCAGACAGATATTTCCCAAGGTTTATCCTTTGAACACTAATAACTTAAAATGCATGGAGACTTGGCATGGAAGGCAGAGGCAGTATGTTAAACATTCCGGACACACATATTTACAGCAAAAGCACTTCAGCAACACTCTTCCAATCAACATTTCTAAACTTATTTGACCATATCACAGTTTTTATGTAAGTCTAATACTTATTGATATTATCTGTGGAAGAGGCTTCACAAGGAGAAAAGGAAAGCACCACAAGAATGCTAGATTGAAACTGACTCTTTCTACCTCACGTTCACTTAGCTGCTAATCTGAGAGATACCAGAACACTGATTGTAAAAGATGTCTTGTATGCAGGTTTACAGTTGTAAATGGTGACCAAAGGATCATGATTCTTGGAGGCCTCAATCTCATCAATGCTATATAGAAATAAGAGGGCAGAGTGAGAATGTCTTTGAGGCGATTAGAGAACAGTTTTCTTAGAAGAACCAGTTTCTCTGCTGTGAGTTCCTTCCCAACACCTTTTAGAATAGGGCTGTGGTACGGACTGCCTTCTCACACTTGATATGTAAGGAACACTTCAAGAAAACCACTTGGAGATCTTTGAAATAAGTTAACACAGTTAAGAGACAGAAGTCTGTGATCTGAATCACACCTGAGAAAATATAAATATTTTGTGAGTGCTGACCTTTGCCCAGGAAGGCAGGATACACGTTCTTCACTGGTTTAGTGGAGAAGGCAGGTGTGTGCCGACAGAGGATCTCAGAGAGAGATGCAGGAGTATGTCTCTGTGGACCAGAGCCACAGTGGAGGGCCAGCATTGTCCCATTGTCCAGCATTGACCCATTGCCACCACTGGGTCCTATCCAAATGTGCCTCTGGGAGAGCAATTGCAAGATTCTCAGGGCCTCAACTAGTAAACTGTAGAAAGGCTCAACAGATTTAACCTAAAAAGCTCAGGCTCTCACAAGGGAAGTATCAACTCTCATCATCTATAAACCCACCAGAGACAAGAGTTTAGCATATCTACCACATACTTTCAGCTACTGCCTCTATCCTTCTGTTTCCTCTCTTCTTCACTCTTCTCCCCTGATAAGAAGACAAACAGCAGCTTCCTCTTGTCTTATGATAGTAACGGAAAGAGAGCTGATGGCCCCAGTACACCTTTGTTACTACTGACTTCCATCCTACTGGGGTTGTGGAAGGATTTAATTTAATTAGTGAGAAAATATCTCACTAAATTTCATTAAATAAAATTAAAGAGATGATTGAAGACAAAAATACAATTGTTTTGGTGATTTCTGAAGTTAATAATACCAGTCACAGAAACTGTTGCTTCTTGATAATCTAGAATAGCGCAAAAGGGGAAATGGAGTTGAAATAAAACCCCTCTTATACCATGAACTTTTTTTTTAATCTGAGAGGATGGGAAAACTTAGTTGTTTGAAATGAAGAAGAACAGAAAACATAGTAACTTATTAAATGAGTGGCATAAATTGCTATTCAAATAAAGTTTTTAATCTGCAACATGACAGTATAACGATCACCACGCATTTTCTGGTCAAGAAAGTAAATATAAATACAATGATAATGATAATAACGATGATAAAAAAGCTACAGCTCTATATACACAAAAGAATTGAAAATAGGTTCTCAGACAAATGTTCATAAATATTAATAGCAATGCTATTCACCATAGCTAAAGGTAGAAATGACCCAAATATCCATCAGCTCATGAATGGACAAGCACAATGTGTTGCATTTATTCAATGGAATATAATCAGCCACAAAAAGAAATGAAACTTTAATATATTATGCAGTGTGGATGAACCTGAAAAAAATGCTAAAAAGATCACATATTGTATAGTAACATTTATATAAAGCATCCAGAATAGGGACATCAATAGACATAAGGCCGAATATGGTTACCCTGGAACTGAGGAAAGGAGAAAATGGGGAGTGAGTATTTAATGGGTGTCTTTTGGTCAGATAAAAATTATTCAAAACCACATAAAGGTGCTTGCTGCATAACATTGTAAATGCATTAAATTCCATTGGATTGTAAACTCTTTTTTTTTTCTTTTCATTTTATCAGAGAGCAAATACATTTGCCAGAGAGACACAGAAAGAGAGGGAAAGTGAGAAATCACTTCCCATGGAAAATGATCACACCACAATCCCTTCTCCTCCATCTCTCCTTTCTTTCACGATTTTGGATATGCATGCCCATGAATTCAGGATGTTTCTCAAGCCACCTGGTCTAGCACTTAAACAGCAGGGTCGGTCATGTGGTGAATTTCATATTATGAATATTTTACCTAAATTAAAAGAGAGCAGGAGTCAGCAGGTGGCATTGGGGTAAAAGCAGCTGGATCCCACATGGCTAGCTATGTGGTTCAAATCTCAGATCCAGTGGCTTGAAAAATATGCTAGGCATATATGTGCATGTGCCCAAAATCCTCAGAGGAGACTGGAGGAGGTGGGATTGCAGTGTGACCACTATCCTTGTTAAACAAACAAACAAACAAGCACACACCTCTCCTGTACTGCGCTGACTAGGAAGTTGACTATATTACTTTAGAATGAAACTTCTTGAGACAGACATAAGTTGGAAGACTTAAAAAACAAATTATTATTATTATTATTATTATTATTATTATTATTTTGCTTTAGGGCATGTGCGCTCACCAGACAGACAGAGAGACAGAAAGCGAGAAATCACCCCCCAGGGAGGATGGCCATGCTGCAATCCCTTCTCCTCCATTCTCCTCTTGGGATCTTGGGCATGCACGCACACACGCCTGGCATAAGTTTAAGCCATCGGGTCCGGGACTCGAACCGCGGTCGACTACGTGGGAGTCCAGCGACATAGCCATTATGCTAACTGCTGGTCCCAAATTATATTATTTTTTAATCAGTTGTTCCTGATTAAATTATTCCAAATATCAGAAAACAACAAGAAACTACTGTAGTACTCTTGCCCTATATTGAGAACCCATAAAATCAAGAATTTGATGACTAAATTATGGCAAATATTTTAACATTTGCCTATAAATGCTCATAAATATGTAGTTCTATAAATTGGGCCCCCAAGTTAATACTGGCTTAAGTCTAAAATCACAAAAATGCTGAATTTATTTTCTATGCAACATGATGCTAATCCATAAAATCCTTGATATTGAAGATTTCTTCTGTTTTCAAGGAAATATGTAATAATGGTGCAGAATAAAAGGAGAATTTTTAAATTAAAATCAACATCCACCCAAAGGGAAAAAGAAACAGTATGAGGGAAGCATCAGATAGACTGCATTGTCGTCTTCTCTTAAATCAACATAAAATTAGCCCAAGTTGCTTTGAGTATATAATTTTAGTCACACTCACCATTGTATAATTCCTGTTCTCTCTTACTATGCTCTTTGTTCTTTCCAATTTAATTGGAGGCTTTATTTAAAAATGAACCTCAAAGCAATTTCGGTGGTTCATCTTTTCATTACTTCAGTAAGAAAATACCAACTTACTCACTGTAATAGTTGGCGGCAGTGCAATTACCTCCAAGGCAAATAAAATGTCTAGGTTCTCTTTACTCCATTGTGTCATATGGTGTTGAAATCTCTAAACAAGTGAAATGATCTTTGGCTATTTTTAAAGTAATTATCTGTCTAACCTGTTATCAATCATGAGGAGAAATATGCAAGAACCATTTCAACCACTGCTTTCAGAAATGCTGCTTTGCAAGGTGCAGATTATGCACTCTGTCACAATCAACAGAGCCCCGAAGTTATACATTCTTTAGTTATGAAATAGTCTTTCTTTCCTTTTAATTTTTGTCAGCAGTGTATGCACTTGCCAGAGGAAAAGAGTGAAGCAAAGAGACAGAGAGAAGGAGGAGAATACAGCTCCATGAGGTGTAGTGAGACTACAATCCTTTCTCCTCAATTTCTCCCTCTTTTGGGGATTTTGGGAACACATGCACAAGTACTCATTGTGTTTTTCAAGCCACTGGGTTTGGGACTTGAAATAGAAGGTCTGCCATGTAGAATCGAGATATCTGAGCCACCAGGCTATGACGCTGGCTTTAGTTACAAAATATTCTTATGTGTCTGTCAGAAAGTTACTGATGTTTGGTCAAGAAAATTAGTACTGTCCAGTGTTCAATCCCAATCAAAGTAATTCAGCATATGAAAAAAATCCAATGAATAAAACTATGCATATCCTTTTTTCCTCTTAAGAGAAAAATTTAGAGCAACAGTCACTTTAATTACACACTGTGCAAAAGACTGCACAATAGCAGCTGTTAATGTATGTTTCTGAGACTGGAGGGTGTGTTGATATAAAGGAGCATATGTCGAGCTAAGCATATGGACAGTAATATAAATTACGGTTATGTTATGAGAAGAGGAATGGGAGAATATATGCAAGGGCTATCTGTCCCCATTTAATCTGCTAGTGTTTTCCTCACATATAATAGACAAGGTTTTGTAATATTTTAACTGATGACATATAATAGGAAATGAACCAGGATAGCACCTTCTATCATCTTCATATAATTTGAAACATGTAACTATTTTTCTATAGATATAGATAAATTTCTACAATTTATTATTCAAAAGAAAAATTAAAAAAATAAAAGCTTAGGACTATCTTGAAGAAATCTGAAAATATCAAAACAGACTGTATCTTCTTACTTTAAACATTTTAGTTCATCATATATATTTTTAGTAATAATATTATTGTGATTTCTAATTTACATATAATAGTTGTTCATCTTTGTGTGTTTTTTTTTCAAAGCATGTGTACAAAGTTGTAAGAGTCAAATCAAGAAAATTAATATACTCACCATATCCAACATTTATTATTATTTATTGTGCACATTCAAAATACACTCTATTGGATTTTTTGAGATAGTTATAAAATTGTCGCTCCCTTTCTTTACGCAACTGTACTATAATATTCTATACTCCATCCTACTTATTTGCATTCACTCTTTTATCCGTTAACCAACCTCACTCTACTTCTTCCACTCCTCTCCCCTTTCCAGTTTCTGCTATGCACCAGTAGTTTCCCCTTGATAGACAGAAATAGTTTAATTGCCTTGAACACAGTTTATTCAACTTACTAACTAGCTGGTTGAAGATAATGAAGATAAAAACACATTACCTTCTCTTGATATTGCCGCCTTGAAGAATCTAAAGACTGGATTAAAGCAGTGGCATGGCCGACAAACATGGCGTAGCAGGTGGCCCCGACTATCATGCTCAGCATGGTAATCCAGAGGTCAGACATGCTGACCGGGGCTTGGGCTCCATATCCGATACACAGCATGTGACTCATGGCTTTGAAGAGTGCATATGAATACTGCTTTCCCCAAGAATCATTCTGGAATGTGAGAGAACACAAAAATAGACTGAGCCATTTGGACAGCAGAATAAAAAGTGCATTCCACCTGCACACAGAAGCATTACAGCTTAGCCAGTGTATGGGAAAGTCCTTATAATGGAGCATTTACATGTATGTTTCTCACTAACTGCTAATCAAATGATGCTTTTCAAATCTTGTCTACTGAAATGAAATAGAAATAGTTTACTGTTAATATATGCACTTAAACAGTTATAAGTTTGCTGTTTTTTAAACTAAATATTCCTTTTGCAGCAATGGCATTGATGGACTCATTTAGTTTCAAGGAAATCTGGTCATTTTCTAGTAGTTTATTTGCAAGCTGAGAAATGCAGCAGATGGGTGTGAAGCATATGCACCTAAAATAGGATTTTTTAAAAACAAAATCATGAAGTTCAGATTTTTAAAATTCATATTGATATATTTGTATTATCCTTAATCTTACTATCTTTCTTAAAGATAAATAAACATGTTGGAAAAAGCACATCTAATAAATCAGAAGATTTCCTTGAAGTCATTTCTCAGGCCAGTGTATACTGGAATTAAAATGTTAGGGTTAAAGATGGATGAATCTTGTTGTTTTTTAAATAAAATAATAAAGTAAAATAGGTAAATGAATATTTTGGATATTTAAAAAAAAAAGACTAATCTGGGAACCAGCAGTTAGTGTAATGGCTATGTCTCTGGACTCCCACGTAGTCGACCGCGGTTTGCATCCCGGACCTGGTGGCTTAAAACTCACGCCGGGCGCGTGTGCATGCGTGCCCAAGATTCCGAGAGGAGAATGGAGGAGAAGGGATTGCGGCGTAACCATCCCCCCTGGGGGGTGATTTCTCGCTTTTTGTCTCTATGTCTCTCTCTGGCTGGCTGGAGAGCGCACACACGCCCTATAGCGAAAAAACCTCTCAAAAAAAAAAAAAAAGACTAATCCAAGGTTAGTTATTAGTTATAAATTCTTATGTCATTTCAAAACTTTATTCCAAGCTCAATTCTACAAAAATAAGTTGTTCAATAGATTTCACTTATTTGATAAATTTTAAAGATATTTTTGATAAATTTGTATAAAATGCCCTAGCACAGGTCTTACAAAATTCATAAGATTCAGTACAAAATGAAAATGTGGGGCCCCTAGTTCAAATTGTAAGTAGAAAAAAGTGCTCTTACAAAATGTGGGGCCAGGAGATGGTGTAGTTGTTAAGGTGTTGGATTCACAGGCGGCCAACTACTGTTCAAGTCCTAGACCTGGCAACTTGAAAATCACACCAGGTGTGTGTGTGTGTATGTCTAAAATCCCAGAAGGAGACTCATGAAGAATGTTTCTCTCTGGCAAGTGCATATATCCTATGACAAAAACCCAATTAAAAACTATCAAAAAAAGAGACAAAATGTAAAGTTTTTTGTTGTTGTTGTTTTTGTTTGTTTGTTTGTGGAGGTTTTTGCCTTAGGGTATGTGCATTTGCTCAAGACAGAAAGAGAGATAGAGACCCTGAGAGGGAAAATAAGAAAGCAACCCCCAGGCTGGATGGCCACAGCACATTCTCTTCTCCTCCATTTTTCTCCTGGGATCTTGGGCATGCATGCACAAGTACCCAGCATGAGTTTCAAGCCAGCAGGTCTGGAACTTGAACCCCACTTGGCTATGTGGGAGTCCAGTGATGTAACTGGTATGCCATCTGCTGGCTTATAAAAATTTTTCAAGTAAAAATATTTAAAGCTTAATATAATAATGATAGATAATTAACAACATAAAATCACAAATTATAGAAGTTAACATATTAATGACATAACATAAGATAATACATAATAATATCATATTACTGTGCCATCTTGATTGATGTTAAACATTTTTGGCTTACTTTTCCACAAATTCATTTCTTAAATAATCAAAATGTATACAATTAGAACTTAATTTTAAATAACATGTTTACTAATGATTCAGTTGCTCTTGACTAAGGCAAGATTACAAGTAATTTTTGATAAAGTTCTAATTTTAAAACAGATATTTCTGTTAGTCCAATTGTTATTGGAGCTATTAAGGGTATTTTCTACACTGTGACAAAATTAGGTACATTTCTGACAAATTATTTCAGAATATAAATTTTAGTGTTTCTGGAGTTGATGATTCTCATGGAACCATTTTTCCATAAAGATTTAACTTGGCATAAATCAGTTTCAAGTAAGTCTGAGTTTGATGGTTTTTTACATCATAGATTTATTTGTAAATTAGAAGAAATAGTAGAGACAGTTCCTATGCATGTTTAACCTAGTTTTCCAAAAGGTAACATTTTACAAATTAGTACTAATCTCATTCATATTTAACAATTTACATGTACTCATGTGTGTGTATTTGTGTGTGTATTTATTTCTATTCAAGTTTTCCACAAGAGTAGATTCATGTATTCATCACAATAGTCAAGATACAGAACAAGTGACTACCTCCATGCCCTGTAAGGAAGCCAAATCCCAATGGCTGACCTTGCAGTTCTAGTCCTGAACATGGTGACTTGAGAAGCACACTAGGCATATGTTTTTATGTTCTCAAAATCCCTAAAGGAGAAATAGATTTACAAGAAGGAATTGTAACATAACTATTCCCTATGGAGTAGGGAATGGTTTTTCTTGCCCCCCTCTTTCTTTCTGAGGAATGCACAGGCCCTCTAACACACACACGCACACACTCACATACACACACATACAATGATACAGAACAATTCCATCACAAGGTTGGAAGTATGTCCACTAAATTGATTGAATGCATATAGTTGTTACAAATAGAAACATCTAAGAAACACTACTGAGGAAGTCTCTATGTTGTTGAATGAAAACATTATATGTGATTTTATATTTACTGGCATTTCAGTAAGAAGACAGGAGGAGATCAACTCAATGTGATTTATCTAAATTGAAGTATTAGGTGTGAAAACGTGGGCCTATGTTTCTGAGGAAACTTGGGGAAAGACCAGTCATTTTGGGTGTAAGGTGAAAAAATGAATACAGCCAAAGAAAAATCTTTTTAAAAATGGAGTTAAAAAACTGTGTATATATGTGTGTCTGTATGCATGTCTATGTTTATATTTACATAATGAAGTATTTTTAGCAACATAGAGCCATACAAAGCAAACATAAAAAGTCCAACATAAGCAGGTGGAGAGAGAGAGCCAATCAATGTGCTTTGTTCGGTTTCATAACTTGTTGAACTTGTTACATAACATTAGCATTGTATTTTAAAATATATTTGAAAGTAGTATATTACTTCTCTTCAATTAATATAGAAGCTTTTTAACATCCATGTCTGAAAATAATTTAAATGATATAGCTTTCAACAATAACACTTTTTAAAATTTAAATATGCAGTTTAAATATATGATTTTATATATATATATATTGAATAAGTTTATTTTTTCTTATATTTAGTGTTATAATCTGTATAATATATACCTCTGACATCAACCCTTCACATTATAGGAGACCTTAAAGAGATTTAACTGTGAAATATAAAGTTATTTCATAACTAAAATCCTGTTACCATAGAGAGCAATGAGTGGTCATTTTGAGAGCTTGCTCTTGACTTGTTCCCTGGTCAATTAATCTTTTGATTTCTGAAGGTATTTTTTCCTGCTTTAATAATAATGATTAAAAAAAAAAAAACCTAAATTTGCTTTAAGTAGATTTATAAAGTAAAATTTAATGAAGCTTGAGAATCATAGATATTTTTCTCATATTTCCTTTAATGCTGGCATATTAATTATTTAAAATTTGGTTTGTACATTAATCCTCCTTTTTATACTAAGAGTTCATAAATACTATATATAAAACAGGTACCAATTCAGACACTATTTCAATATTTTAAGTATTTTTTTTTAGATGTTTTTGCCTTAGAACTTCTGTGCTCCTGGAGAGAGAGAGACAGAGACAGTGAGAGGGAAAGTGAGAAATCACCCCTAGGCCGAATGGCCATGCCACAATCCCTTCTTCACTCTGTTCCAGATCTTGGGAACACATGCATAAATGCCCTGCGTGAGTTTCAAGCCACCAGGGACTCAAACTGTAGTCAATTATGTGGGAGTCTAGTGATGTAACCACTACGGCATCTCCTGGCCCCTTAAGTATGTTTTTTAAAGTATCATTAGCTTTCAAGCCAAGAAAATTTTCTTCATTGGTCATCTCTTTGTATAAATAGATACAGGCAAATATATTTTACATATGTTCACATATAAATAAGATTAACTAGATTTTATCTGTAGCATATGTATAGGAGAGGTGATAAGACACATATCGTGAATGCATTCTGGGTATCTGCTATGTTATCCAATAGCAAGAATACCTTCACTATATACAAGCCCTAGACCTTGGACCTCTGAACCCTGAGCTAAATAAATGCCTATTATCTTAAATGTAAGATAATAACAGACTCAGGGATCAGCAGTTAGCGTAATGGCTATGTCACTAGACTCCCATGTAGTAGAGACTCGTTCAAGTCCTGTACCCAGTGGCTTAAAACTCACGCTGGGTGCATGTGTGTGCGTGCCCAAGATCCCGAGAGAAGAAAGGAAGAGAAGGGATTGCGGCATGGCCATCCCCTCTGGGGGGTGATTTCTTGCTTTCTGTCTCTCTGTCTCTCTGTCTCTCTCTGTCTGTCTGGCGAGCACATGTGCCCTATAGCAAAAACCTCTCAAAAAAAAAAAATAAAAGATAGTAACAGACTCAGATGTTACTATTTTTAGCAACAGAACTAGAACAATAATGAGCAATTTTCAAGTACTTCAAGAACATAACCATAGCACGGAAATTCTTTCAAGAATATTCCATCTCAACCAGTGAAAGGGAATCATTGCTATATCTTAAGGGAATTAGAGAGCAATCATCTAAGGTTTTCATCAGAGAAAACATCTCAGGGAAATTCTCAAGAGAATTTGAGGTCAATCAAGATAGTTTAGCCATACACTCTAACTTCACGTTTATATTTTCTTACTGTATAAAAATTCTCAATGGGTTCTTTTTACACCTGTCCCCAAAGCCTATGTTATTGCAACCTATTTTGTTAGCTAATAGGTGAAGTCCCCTAAAAGACAATTCTTGCCTGAGGCCCAAACCTCCAGAATATAGCAACAGAAGGTGCAGGTGGCAGGGGGAGACAGGTTAAAACTGAAATACTAATCCATGCTGTGTGCTTTCACTCAATATGAGGACAGAGTAAAATAAGCAATAATGGTGTCTTTCCTAAGTGCAGTTATTTAATGTGACCATTAAAATTAATTTTATGAGGTTTAGCAAAGCAGATTTAGACTGATGATCCTTAAATTAGAAGATCATCTACTTTGATGGAATTTTCCAATTGTTTAACTCTGCTAATTCAAGGTTTCAGCACATTGGGAGAATTAAAATCTATGAAAATCAAAGTGAAAACAAAAAATAATATTTTTTCTAGAATAAGATTTCTACTTGAAATAAACAAGGTAGCCACCTGATACATAAAAAAGTAGAAAAGTTAAGAATGTCTTCTCAGGGTATGTGTAGTGCTTGTGTGTTTACTGTCAAAATATTAAATTCTTTTTTTCTTCTTTTGGAGAGGTTTTTACTGTAGGGTGTGTGCACTCGCCAGAGAAATAGAAATGAAAGCGAGAAATGATCCCCCAGGGGGGATGGCCACGCCACTATCCCTTCTCCTCCATTCTCCTTTCAGGATCTTGGGCACGCATGCACACACACTTGGTGTGAGTTTAAGCCACCAGGTCCAGGATTCAAACCGTGGTCAACTACATAGGAGTCCAGTGACATAGCCATTACTCCAACTACTGGTCCCAAAATATTAAATTCTAAAATTTATAAAATATGCAATTTTGTTTATACAAATGTTTGTGTTAATAAAGCATTGAATTTTCTTTCTAAATAACAATTTATGTGATAAATGTCACAATGTGGAGATAATTTAGACTTTTTATGAGGATTAAATGAAAGACTTTATATTACAGAAAAGTCTCACATGTGGGACCAGCAGTTAGCATAATGGTTATATCCCTGTACTCCCATATAGTCGACCATGGTTCAAATCCTGGACCTGGTGGCTTGAACTCACACCAGGCGCATGTGTGTGCATACCCAAGATCCTGAGGGGAGAAGGGATTGTGGCATGGGCATCCCCCATGGTGGGGGTGATTTCTCGCTTTCTATCTGTCTCTCTCTGTCTTTCCTTGAACACACCCACCCTATAGCAAAAACCTCTCAAAAAAAAAAAAAAAAAGAAGAAAAGAAAAGTCTCACATGTAAAGAAGTTACATATAAAGGGGCTCTTAAAGGTCTTATAAATTATATAAAGTGGCTAATAAATTATAAGTTTTTTATTTCTACCTAAAATAGTTCTGTATATGTGGGCTAAAATTATTAATGGTGTTCGTACTTTAATTTTAAAAACGTATTTGTGATACTTTCTGTTACCAGGTACAATTCAAATCTAACCTCTTTACAAATACAAAGATAAATACATTTATTAAAATTTAATGTTCAGAGATATGGATAACCAAAATGCAGAGAGAAAAATTTAAATCATAGGGAAAAGTAATATGTATACTAATAAAAAGCTTACTTGATAACTGGTGATTTATGTTAAAGTTAAGAAACAATTTTCTATCTTCTCAAAAATTATGCTTTCATATGCTACAGATTCTGAATATCCATTTTAGTAATGGTAGAATTTACCCTTAACACTTAATACATTAATATAAATTTTGTAATGTACAAACTTCTCTGTTTTTTCTTTCTCTACACATATTTGCTACTGGGTTGATGCTTCCATTTTGAGGTAAGAAGATGCTATGGTTTTAATGTGTTTCTTCCAAACTCATGTGTTGAATTGGGTTTTCATGGAGATGGTATTAAGCAGGTGGACATTTAATCCAATTATAATATTCAGATGCAGGGTCCTAGGCCAGCAGATTGCTCAGTAGTTAAGGGGCTGGACTGTGGTTCAAGTTCCAGACATGATGTCTTTCTTTCTCTCTCACTGTTTTTTTTTGGGGAGAGAAGTTTTTCGCTATAAGGCGCGTGCGCTCGCCAGACAGACAGAGAGAGACATAGAGACAAAGCAAGAGATCAACCCCCAGGGGGGATGATTATGCTGCAATCCCTTCTCCTCCATTCTCCTCCCGGGATCTTGGGCACACACGCACACGTGCCCGGCGTGAGTTTTAAGCCACCAGGTCCGGGACTCGAACCGTGGTTGACTACGTGGGAGTCCAGTGACATAGCCATTACGCTAACTGCTGGTCCCCCTTTCTCTCTTTCTGTTGAGCACACATTCCTTATAGCAAATTCAAATAATAATAGTAACAGTAAATTATGAAAAAAACGGTGTGGGGTCTGGGGGAGGTGATTAGAATCAGAGGAGGTAATCAGGGTGGGACCCCAATGATTAAATTCTCTGTAGGACAGACACGGACAGACATATATGCTCCTGCTCTCTTACTATTAGGACACTGCAGAGAGGGTTACCACCAGTAAAACGTGACAATCTAACTTTGGACCTACAAAACTGTAAGCTAAATAAATCTTTATTTTAAAAATTATCCAAGTTGTAGTCAGTTATTAAGCAACAGGGGATGAACTAAAACAGAAGAGATAGTGAAATAAAGCAATATATTGGTCTGTTAAATATTTCTCATTATAAACAGACTTTTATTCATAGATTCGTAGAGCTGGCATTATAAGGTATCTACAGAAAAACTTATTCTGTTCTTTTTATGAGCAAACTAAATTATAGGATCTTAATGTTTATAAAATGGAAATAAATAAATACATATATATATATATATATATATTTATACACACACACACACACACACACACACACACACACACATATATTTTCATCCAGCTTTATTTTAATCTAACATGCAAGGAACAGTACATTTTAAAGTCATGGAAAAATAGTAAGATTCTTGGCCAGGTCTCATCTGGTCAAGATGATAAATTTCTTGCCAGAAAGACCGAGAGAGACAGAGAGAAAGAAAGAGAGAAATCACCCCCCTGGGGGGGATGGCCACGCCGCAATTCCTTCTCCTCCATTCTCCTTTCGGGATCTTGGGCACGCACGCACATGCGCCCGGTGTGAGTTTTAAGCTACCAGGTCCAGGACTCGAACCACAGTCGACTACGTGGGAGTCCAGTGACATAGCCATTATGCCAACTACTGGTCCCATATGATGATAACTTTAACTGGACTGATGTATTCATGCTGGATAACTTTATTTTGCATGCTGTAGTGATATACAATTGTTGAATGTATAAATAAAATGTAAAACAAGAAGAAAAAATAATTTAAAGACAAACAGGCAAATAAATAAATAAGTAAAATCACAATAAAACAAAAAACACAAACTCATGTCTCTATATGCTAGTATAATTTCCATTATATTTGCATAATCATAATAATGACCATAACACAGCCAAAAACAAAACACTGAGTACTGTTTTTACAGATCTCTTAAAATAAAAATCTTATTTGCCTGGTGATTATCACAAGCACCCTGTGGTAGCTAGAACAGCCTTCATTATCTTCATTTTACTGATGAAGATAAAATTCAGAGTTTCACCAACTTGCCTATGGCCTCATGATAAATAGTCACTTCTTGCCACTGAATTTCTGGCCTGCTGATGGCAGATACAGTGCATTTAAGCTGCACCTTAATAATTGCTGTCTTGTATGCTGTTCTCACGTGGATATTTAAGAGAAAAAAACAACTCCATCATGAAATTGATAATGTAAGCCAAAAAATTATCAAAATGTACCTGGGCAACATGATCAGGATACCTATTATCTATATTTCTTGAGATTGTGATATTTTAAACAAACATGCTCTTATGAGGTCAGTAGCTTACCAAATTATACACAAAACCATTCCGTTCTGCTAAAGTTACTTCAATTACAAGCTTAAAAGATGAATGACCTCAGTTAAAATTAGGCCATTACTTTAGAAAAAATAGTTTGAAAAGTAATCTTTTTACTTGCAGCTAAGTAGTGATTACAAAAATCTGCAACAACACATGCTACTTAATTCTGAAGGCATGCCCTTAAATTGCATGCAAACAAATAAAAATTCCAATTACAAGTAGTGCTAGAACTTGGTGCTTTGATTATGCAATCTAACAAGATAAGCCTAGGAAATCCTCTGCTGTGTAAGGCTGTGTAAAAAGGCAGAAAGTATTAAGCACTTACAGTTATTTTTAGAAGCCTAACTCCCAACTTAAAGCTCTCATCCTATGATGTGTATTCAGAATATGTAAGGCTTCTGTATCAGAGTTACACCTCTGAGAGAATATTCCACTATGACTTCTAAATCCAGATAAGCCTTATACAAATGTGAGTTTTTTTAATATGTAGACTGTCTCATCTCACGTACAACTTTACAGAAAATACAGCTTCTTAGATCAATAGAATCAAGCTGAATATTCTTTTATGAGAATTTAGAAAGGTTAAATCCCGAGTCTCGGTTGTCTCTGATAAATCAATTCTCCATTCCTATTACTTCTGAATCTTTGTGTGTGTGTGTGTGTGTGTGTGTGTGTGTGAGTGTGTATGTGTGCGAAGATGGACGGGTGTGAAAACAGGAAGGTAGGAAAAAGAGAGAGAGAGATTTTTTTTCAAGGTTCAGATTCTCTTCCCTTAGCTATTTCCTTAAATTCAGATATACACTGATTTGAAAGCTCAGAAATAAGAATATTTGAAATAATCTATTTTAGTTTCTCACTTTTTTCATTTGTTTTTGTTTGTTTGTTTAGAGAGATTTTTGCTGTAAGGTCTATGTGCTCAACCAGAAAGAAAGAGAGAGACAGAAAGTGATATATCACCCCTGGGAGGATGACCCTCCTCCTCCATTCTCCTCTAGGAATCTTGGGCATGCACACACACATGCTTGGCATGAGTTTAATCTACCAGATCCGTGACTTGAACTGTGGTCCACAAGTCCAGCGACGTAAATGTTACATCATATCTGCTGGCCCCTATTTGTTTGTTTTAACTATGACTTTTGATTCTACCAGCATGTAAGACTAGGAAAATAGTAATTCAGACATAATTCCTGTTTCTGATTACCTCCTTTCAATTATCTAAAATCAAAACAAAAATACATGTGCTAATGTTCTATATCTAACCATGAACTTACTATCCAAGGGAAATAATATGAAGCAGGTTCTCATTGAACTTTAGTGGATTTCATCAAAAATCCACTAAAAGAATATTATCACTGCTTTCTTATGGCATAGGAAAGAAAATTAAATGGGGCCAGCAGATAGTGAGCGATTACACTGATGGACTTCCACAAGGCCAATCATGGTTGAAGTCCCATATCTGGTGGCTTGAAAGTCACACCAGGCACACATGTGTCTGTATCCAAGATCCTAGGATGAGAATGAATGAAAGGGATTACAATGTGATCATCCTTCCTAGGGGGTGATTTCTCACTTTCCTTCTCCCAGTCTGTCTCAATCTCTCTCTGTGAGCACATGTCCCCTAAGACAGAAACTTCTACAGAATAAAAGTGTGAGATAGACAGGCAGGTGGCATGGTGGCTAAGGCACTGAACTCCCTTATGGTTGACCATGGTTTGAATACCAGATCCAGCAGCTTCCTTTCTCACTTTCCCTTTTTCTCTCTCTCTGGTCAAATTATAAAATAATAATAATAACAACAACAAATTAAATGAAGATTTTTTTTAGGAAAAAAATATAATTAGTTTTTTTTTTTTACATTTAGAAAGGAAACAACTTTTTACTACATTTCTGTATGATAAAATAACATAATACAAAGGCAAATGTAATCCAACTAATAATATAACCCATCATGAGATATTGGTTTTCAAGAATGAAGAAGAAAATAGATAATTAAATGGGCCCGGAAATGAAGCATTTCTAAATTCTTCAGGAGAATTCATATTTGCTTCCAATTCTAATATTATTTATTGTCAATACCACAGTTCAAACCACTTATGTGAGAGGCATAAAAACTGGTGATTTCTAAAGAGTGTATGTTACTCTTCTCCTCCATTCTCCTCTCGGGATCTTGGGCACGCACGCACACGCGCCCGGCGTGAGATTTAAGCCACCGGGTCCGGGACACGAACCGCGGTTGACTACGTGGGAGTCCAGCGACATAGCCATTACGCTAACTGCTGGTTCCCTCCAATTCTAATATTATTTATTGTCAATACCACAGTTCAAACCACTTATGTGAGAGGCATAAAAACTGGTGATTTCTAAAGAGTGTATGTTACTTAGTGCAATTCCTATAGAAGACTGAACTATTATATAATGCTCTAATCAGGCAGAACACCAAGTTTTCCACAAATTGGCATCCTAACCTTAAAGACCACATCCAGACAGGTCATAAATGTGTCTTTTCTCAACCTCCTCTGACATAGAAAGAATCAACACTATGGCTTATTGGTAAAGCTAGAGAATCCCTCAATAAATTAACAGCATGCATTCTCAGTCAACAGGGAATGTTCAGGGAAAGAAGTAAACATTCAAAGTTTAATGCTTTCTCTTGTGCATTATTTCTATGCCTCATGCCAGATTTTCCCAAGTTTGTACTAAAATGATTTATCTGATCTAGTGAGTCAATAGACTTTCATCTTCATGTATCTTTAGACACTAGCGACACAAGTTTAAAAAATAATCCATGAATGTTTAAGTGTGAGGATGTGTGCATGATCACCCCAGGTTAGCCTAGAAGAGGTGTAGGATAGTGGTCTTCTTTATGTACTGGCCCTGGTAGGACTGTGACCCCTGGTTCTGTGGACAGTGGGACCTGAAGCAGGAGTAAGCCTTAAGGAGGCTTACTGTGGTCACACAACTCAACTGTGGTCACACTACAGATGAGGTTTGCGAAAGGTGTTTCTAATTCTCCAATCAGTAAATCAAAACACATATATTTCTATGAAGCTTGAAATTCTCTCTGTGGCCTTTCTCTCTTTTGGTAAGAAAGTAAAGACAATGAGACTATCTCTGGAAATCCACTATTTAAATGCCTGTACATTGCATTTAAGTCAGTATCCAAATGGTTTCAACATTGTTGAGATACAAGACAGTTTTACTGGAAGAGGTAAATGTATTGACACTTTTTATAAACTTCTTGGTGCCAATAAGATATAAGTGATAACATTACTATTATTAATATTATATAAATAAACTGGGAGTTAGTTCAAAGGGCTCCTTCTATTTTGGTGAAATGATATGCTATGTAAAGGAGGTGTTGCTATAGAAGGTTACCAAAGGATGAAAATTCAGATACAGGTCTATCTGGGGAACTAAAGAATTAACAGAAAAGCCAGAAAATGGTTAACTCAAGAGTGAATTCCAGAGCATTGATTACTCACAAAGGTAGGATGTAAGTAAGGAAGTCGGGTCAGAATTAAAAAAAAAAAAGTCAGAAATAAAAATTAAAATATTTTAATTTTAATAATTTCTACAAATACACCTGACATCAACACTGTTGATATACAAGTTAGTTTGACCAGAAACAGTAAATATATTGGCATCCTTATAGAACACTCCATGCCATGAAGCTATAAATGGTAGCATTATTGTTACTATCATTAGTCAGTACCACACACTGCCAGTGATGTGGTTCTCTGAGGATCTGAATTATACACCCTGACTTGAAGACACTCTTATATGTTTCTGGTTATGTATTTTTTTTCCCCATAGTTTGTTTGTTACAAGAGGCAGGAACAATTTGCAAAAGTAAGGTGGGTGAGTTGTTGACAAAGTTTAGGTAGAGAATTTCACAGGTAGAAAAAATAATATTTAGTATTTAAAGTGGTAATATAATCACAGGAATAAGAAAGGGAAGAAAAAAAAACTTAGTTAAAGTAGCGATTTTTATATTAGCCATAAAGATAAAAGTTTACTTCAGAATGCACTAAGATATTTCTAAAAACAAATTTGACATGACTTATGGCTTTTCAAAGACATATATATATATACATACACACACATACATACATACACACTATTTGAATTATATGTTTATAAAATACTCCCCTAGAAATGAAATATATGTGTTGGGACTCTATTGTTTTGACTGAATTATAAAGGCATTAAGTAAAATCTTAATTCCTTCGTGGTTTCCCAGGGTATGATTATGTCCCTTGAGTTATGGCAGGGGTTTAATAATTTGCGGTTTGGGGGGGTTTTTTATAAGCATTTGAGTTCTGGTAGGTTTATGAACAAAGAGAATTAGACCAGAAATAGAGAGAAAGCCACATGGATACAGATCATGTTCTGGTCTGCTAAAATATCTTCCTCCATTTTGTGATGCCTTTGTACTTTTTAGCCATCAGAACTGTGAGTAATTTATAATTATTTTTTTACTTCTTTTCTTTTCAGTTGTCAGAGAGCATGTGCACTTGCCTGAGAGAGTGAAAATGAGGGAGAAAGCACCCCTCAGTGGTCATGGCATA
Source organism: Tupaia belangeri chinensis (assembly GCF_000334495.1). Taxonomy (NCBI): domain Eukaryota; kingdom Metazoa; phylum Chordata; class Mammalia; order Scandentia; family Tupaiidae; genus Tupaia; species Tupaia belangeri. Next base: position 283,149 of record NW_006204238.1, on the reverse strand, counting down.
ATTCCTTCTCTTTCATTTCGCCATCCTTTTGGTATTTGGGGTATGTACACACACCCGGCATAATATTCAACCCATCAGGGCTGGGATTCAAGTGTCAATCATGTTGTATCTGGCTTCCTTAACCAATAGGCTATGAGGAGAGCCCCTAAATTCTATTTCTTTATACTTTACTCAGCCTTGAGAGTTTCTGTTAGTAACAAAAGAATGGATTAAGACACTGGTTATGATGCACACCTTGTCTCTTTCTTCAACAATACTCCTTAAATTTCCTAAACCCTATACCAAAACCCATACTCTTAACCTAAAACTAGTTGGTTGCTCCATGCTTTAATATAGGTAGATTTCTTTGGCTGAATATGCTTTCTGATTGTCTTCCTCTTTGCCCAAATGCTTCTACTAGTCTACTAAGATACAGTTCATTTTGTAACTTTCTCAAAGATCTATCTGCATGCCTCCAATTGAGCCCTCCCAGCCTGGTCTAGCTTGTAGCCCAGAGCTTGTGCTTCCATTTATCATGTAATTGCATTACACCATCTATGTATCTGTTTGCCTTCTAATATAATCTAAGCTCCCTCAGAGGAGACACCACATCCTAACCATCTTATCACAAACATCCAGCCTAGTGATGGATATTAGTGAAATCAAGAAAAAATATTTAACTGACTTTAAAATAGAATATGACTATTACTGTGTTTCATAGTGTTACTATACCTACCCTTAATTATGCTGGATGTAGAGAAGCCAGAATCTTCATTAAGATTCAGACTATTTCCACTGTGATTGAAATGTGAACTTTAAATTTACACAGATGCCCTTAGCAGTCTGATAACTGTTCTCTCAATTAACATCTGTACTGGAGATATCTTAAACAACTCAGCATGTATTTCAATACTGATAAAAATTGAAGTAATATAAATATTTCAAATTTAGGTATTCTTTTTCTCATAAATGCTTTATCAGGTTATCAAAAATCGCTGGCTGGAACCAGCAGTTAGCGTAATGGCTATGTCGCTGGACTCCCACGTAGTCGACCGTGGTTCGCATCCCGGACCCGTTGGCTTAAAACTCACGCTGGGCGCATGTGCGTGCATGCCCAAGATCCCGAGAGGAGAATGGAGGAGAAGGGATTGCGGTGTGACCATCCCCCCTGGGGGGTGATTTCTCGCTTCCTGTCTCTATGTCTCTCTCTGTCTGTCTGGCGAGCGCACGCGCCCTATAGTGAAAATCTCTCAAAAAAAAAAAAATCACTGGCTGATTTTAAGACATGTTTTCATATATTTTTCTCCTCATGATTTGCTCACAGGAGGAAGGAAAATGTCCATTCACGATGATGTATTTATGCTCTTTCATACTTAAAGTGATGAGCTTACATTTAGAAACACTACTGTAACAATGAAAATGTTATCTTTTATACAGTTTCTTTAAGGAACAAAGATGAAATGCATACCCAATATACATCAAATGACAAGCTATCTAACATGTTGCTTTTGGTTCCCTTAGATGAGAGTAACTAAACTAGCATTTAGATTGGAGGTAAAAAGTATGGTCTATGGCTCAAATGTAGAAATGTGATTAGCTTAGTAAAACAATGTTTATAGATTCAGTGAGAAAAGGATGGATGGAACTACATAACGATGTGGCATTAATAAATGGCATTTTTAAATTATAATTTAGCCTTCAATGATTCCTGAGTGTATTATAAACAAAAACAAAACAAAACTATTTTTTTTATATTCCCAAACATAGTCAGATAAAGTTGTTCTCAATATGCTCTGATTTTCTCTTTATGGTAGAAAATAATAGTGATAAAGCTTTTCCCATGTAAGACTAAGCTAAATTGAGGCTGGGGTGGACTGGTAGTGTCGAGACCCTCTCTGGTGGATTATCTGTTTAATTCCCTTATGGCAGAAATAAACAAACTTTAAAAAGTAAGAAATTATAAATCGTTAGTGAATAGAGAATTGAATCTTTTTTTTCCCCTTACTAATCACTACCTTCAACAACAACAACAACAGCAACAATAAATGACAAAGACACTGCTAATATTTCAAGACGTTTCTATCTTGAAACCTAAATCTTCCTAGCTAATCTTAGAATTTCCTGGGCTTTCCATAATCAATTCCTATGTATGTTTAAAGTAACACAGAACATATTTAGACAAACTAAAATCTGAATGTGCTTTCCAACAACTCTGAAATAGTCCGAATTGTGTAAGGCTCAACGGCAGTAGAAATGAGAACATTCAGATGACAGGCAATGGTAAATAGTCACTGAGTATTATTGGAGTAACTCTTTTTTGATGGATAGCCCAAGGTACTATTTGTGCACCTATCTCTAGGTATACTGCCAGTTTAACACGTGGCAACTCATAATTTTCTTTTCCGTCTTTTATGTTTCTATTATGTTTATGTAATATTTTAGTATCTAAAAAGAAAGCCCAGGATTTATTAGTATTTGGTACTAAGTCAGGTCAAAGTCAGTGCTGGGGTGAATCTATAGTTTGAGTTTACTACGCTCTGTAGTATTTGACCTTTACACTGCTGTTTTGTCATGCCAGGTATATTGCAGAGAAAGCAATCGTGTTATATTCAGTTTCATTCCTAAATTAAACACAAGGTCATTGCTTCCAGCAGATTACTGGAATACAATATAATATTCTTAACTGGAGCACCCAACACAAAACTAAGAATTTTTTCATAACTTTACTGTACTCTGAAATATAAATAAATAAAACAATAGGTTATCCCTAGTGAGCTATGATCAATTCAATTTAGCCAAGCAGACAAAAGCAGTTTTTCTAAATAAGAGCTACCCAGGGTCTCATTAGTATAAAGGTCATGCTCAAGGTGTATGGCTTCATGGTGGAAAATTTCAATCCTCCAAACACCTCTCTGCAAAGAAACTGAAAGCTTGAGGAACAACAACTGTCAGGTACATTTCAAACTATCATTTAAGCCATTGGACAAATAATATGATAGAAAAAGTAGAAATTCTAAATATGCTGAGAGGTACCTATTTTTACAAAGTAATGTTTGTGACAAGGTTGGAAGTGGGCATAGAATGTCTCTAATTACAATGGTGTACTGGATTATCAGTGCCCAAATGTGAATTTGAAAAAAATGAGTACTTCTGTATACTAGAGTAGCAGTTTTGTGTGAATTATATCTTGGGAAAAAAGTCAAAAAAGGTCTTAAATTGATTTTATGAACAGATGTGAATGCATTTTTTCTATTTATCTTTCAATCTTGTCATACTTAAAATAGAAGTGATTATAATGTACTTTGTTAAAATGCAAAAATAGGTGAGAAAACGTTTATAAAAATATATTTAATAATGTATGTAACATAAAGAATAAATGTATTTGCCTCCATTATACAAGCATTTGTTTCTCCTTTCTTCCCCTTATCTGTCCCGTTCTCCTTTTTTTCTCTCTATCACTCTGTGTGTGTGTGTATGTGTCTATTTACTTATTTATAAAATGAAATCAAACAATAACCTATTACAGAAATCAATCTGAACTTTTAAAAATTGCTGATAATAGTAATGAGCTTCTATTTAATATTGCTTTACATGTGGCTTTTAAGACCGAGCGATCAGACCTTTCTCGGATGACATTACAGTAGGAAAAAGGTCATGCGTTCAGTCTGGTGAGTCCAGGAGGAAAATAATAGTACATTTCTGTTAGAATCTGATGCAGATAAATTGAAGTAACTGTCAACAGCTGGGTCCTAAGATTTACACAGATGTGGGAAAGGATGGCAAACACCATTTGGGAAATGGAAGCAAACACTATGCTTAAGGGTATCAGCCATCTGAGAATTGCTTTTTAAAATAGAAGATCTAAATCTGCAAGCCAGTTTGCCTGCAGAAAGTTCTAATGCCTCTCATTGAGAATATTTTATTTTAATTTAGAGATGTAGGTATAATTCTCTATGACACTGGCCTAACCCAACCCAGAAGTATTACTGAAGCATAAATTGCACAATTACATTAAAGTGACCTATCTATGTCATAGAATACTGAGATTTATAGTGGGGTCCTTGGGCTCCTTTTGCATATATATGTCCTTTTGTGATAAAAAGCACCAGTGATAAACAACTTAGTGTTTGTGCTGGTTATCTTCCTGGACACATTCAGGCACTTGTGGAGACTTTGGGGAAGTTCCAAGTGTGAAGTTCTGAAGCACTGTAGGAGCTTCCTTTGTCAGACAAACCTAAAGGATTGTGAGCCATTGTTTTTTATCCTAAAGAACTATGACGTAGCTACTAGGATAGGACAAGTCTCCTGGAAATCCTGGAACAGTGTGCCAAGTATTTTTTATCCTAAAGAACTGTGACGTAGACACTAGGATAGGACAGTCTCCTGGAAATCCTGGAACAATGTGCCAAGAAGCCGTTTACTCAGAAGTTGCAAGTAACTAATAGGAAGTACTTCAGATGCATGAATCCAGTACTCTGTGAGAAATGCTGGTACTCTCAAAGCATGGGTAATGTGAGAGGAAGAAGCAAACCATGCTAACCAGAAACCCAAAGGAGTACTGATACCCAGATTGCTAAAGCAATCTAGAATCGGATGCCCTGTAAGATAGTTTAGTAAGTAAGCAAGTATTCATAGTATGAGACCTGAGAATGAAGCACTGTGCTAAAAATCTATTGTTAGCCCATTCATGCCCACCATTCATCTTCTCTTTGTCCGAGAAATTGACCCATATGAGTTGCATATGCCCCCTCACCCTCTGACTTCCTATTCTATTCCGTCTGTGGGGTAGCCTGACAGAAGATCAGAGGGGAACAGGAGAATGTGGTAAACATTTTGATCTCCCTCTTAGAAGAGAAAGGACGGGCTGTGTTTTCTGTCAAAGGGCAGTACTCCTGTCAATACAGGCATATGGACGTGATTTCTCTTTATTTGGTTTTAGTATTGATAACGTACTATCATCCCTGGACCTCCCCATGATTACTTGAGGTCCACAGCTTCCCACTTACACCTCAGTAATCTCCTTTCTAATCTTTCCTTCAACTTTGTAACTGGAGAGTGTCCTGTTCTCTACTGGCCCCTTGGCTGTGTAGTCCTGACATAGAAAGAGGAGAATCAACCTGGAGAAACAGAAATAAAACTCACTAAGCATCAAGAAATGTTAGCTAAGGATCAGCAGAGGGCATAATGGTTACATCGCTAGACTCTGACACAGTTAAACAGTGGTTTGCATCCTAGACCTGGGGGGTTTAAAACTTATGCCAGGCATGTGTGCCTATGTGCCCAAAGTCCCAAGAGGAGAATGGAAAAGAAAGGATAGTAGCGTGTCTACCCCCCCCCGAGGGGTGATTTCTTGCTTTCTTTCTCTCTCTGTTTCTCTAGGGAGTGCATGAGCCTTATAGCAAAAACATCTCAAAAAAAAAAAAGTTAGCTAAAAAGATCATTCATTAGTAATTCTATAAACTTACAAAATTCATTTACCATTTTTAGCTAACTTTCCTTTTTTTTTTGAAGAGGTTTTTGCTATAGGGCGCATGAGCTCGCCAGACAGACAGAGAGAGACAGAGAGACAGAAAGCAAGAAATCACCCCCCAGGGGGGATGGCCACACCGCAATCCCTTCTCCTTCATTCTCCTCTCAGGATCTTGGGCATGCACGCACACGCGCCCGGTGTGAGTTTTAAGCCACCGTGTCTGGGACGCGAACTGCGGTCGACTACGTGGGAATCCAGCGACATAGCCATTATGCTAACTGCTGGTTCCCAGTACAGTTTTTTTTTTTTTTTTTTAGAATTATTTTACTTTATTTATTTGACCAGAGAGGGATAAAGTGAGAGAGGAAAGAGAGAGAGAGGGAAAATGAGAAAGCAAGCCACCAGGTCTGGGACTCAAACTGCAGTGGGCCAAGTGGAAGTCCAGCACCCTTAGCCACCATGCCACTTGCCAGTCCAAAGCAGCACAGTTTTTAATAGCAAAATTGCTATAAACAATATATATGCACCTTGTGGAATATTATACTGCTTTGAAAAGAGCTACCTGTAGAACCCACAACAGCATAGACAATACGTAAACAAAATAATGAGTAAGGAAAGCTAATCCCACAGATGAAAGTTCAACTTAACTTTTTCATAAAGAAAATGTAAAACATAACAACAAAACCCCCACAATTTATTCTAAAAACTAATTCATTGAAATATGCATGAATATTTTTAAAACTTTTTTTTTTAAGTCAAGAAACTGAAAAATCAGAATTCAATGGGGAATTTTGTCTTAATCAGTTTGTCTACTATAATGAAATACTAGGTTGTCTGGAAATCCATGATGCATTTTTGTATAGAACATCATAGAAAAATATGTCATGACTTTCCTAATGACCTAATAATAAGATAGAGTGGTTTAAACATGTGTCATGAATTTGGAGATGGGAAGTGTAAGACCATGGTTGTGTTATTACTGAGGTCCTTTTTCCTGGTTATGTCCTCACATGGTCTTCATTGACCCATACTCCTAGAGGGAGAGAGGTAAAGGGCATCTCTCTTTCTAAAAGGGCATTAATCCCGTTGACATGGTACAGTACATACTACCTCAAACATAGCACCTTGAATATTGAGAAAACTGCAGAAGCAAGATCACTCTCTAATATTCTCTTACCTTTCTGTGTAAAAGCTGGCAAAAAAAAAAAAATTCTAACCTACCTCTGTTAGTTAAGTCATAAGACCTTCATGTAACAAATGCCCTGCCCTATACCTGGAAGAAAGGAATAAAGACATAGAAACACCAAGAAGAATCTGAACAAACAGACCTCACTTCATTCTCCACAATTTACTACTATTAGATCAAAACTCCTTTTGTCCAATCATATTTCTACAATACTTTCAAACTCAGGGTAAAAATACAAATACAGGGTCAGCCAGAGCTATGTTGACTAAGATGACTAGATCTCACATGGGTGACTGTGAGATCTGAATATTGGACCCAGAAGTTTGAGAAACATGCTGGGTGTACGGTGTACATGTCTAAAATCCTGAAAGAAGATATGGAGGAAAAGAAATGGCAGCATGTCCCAGGGGGGTGCTTTCTCACTCTGTGCATTCACCAGAGAGAATGACAGAGACAGAGATAGTGAGAGGGAAAGTGAGAAATCACCCCCAGGGAGGATGGCCATGCCACAATCCTTTCTCCTCCACTTTCCCCCAGGATATGGGGCAAGCATTCACACGTGCCTGGCATGATTTTCAAGCCACAGGATACAGAACTAGAAGCATGGTGAGTCATGGGGGAGTCAAGTGACATAACTGCTACACCATCTGTGGATTCCCATTAGCACATTTTAAAAAATAAAATGAAAATACATAGTTTACCCTCTATCTTTGGGTGTTCATCTTTGAAGTCTCCATGACATAAAAATCTATTTAAATGAATTTATACCTTTGTCTTTTCTTATAGGGATGTCAGTCATGAACTTTATAATGAGTAAGGGAATGATATTATTTTTCTAAAATAACCCACTACCATGGGGCTCCGTTCTCTTAACCTACCTAAACCTAATGACAGCCCAAAGGCCAAATCTCCAAATACTATCACACTGGAGATTAGAACTTGAACAAAGAAATTCTGGGGAGACACAAACATTCAATGCATACCAAAGTCAATTTGCTAACTTACAATTCTTCAGTAATTATAACTACATACATGTATATGTGCAGACAGATCGTTTGCATTATGGGTTTGAAACACCTATGCATCCAGTATAATAAGTCAAACATCTTAAAAATTTAGCATATATCACATTAAGTATTTTTTAGGTTCACTTTTCTAAACAATCAAACCTTTCAAAAAAATTTTCTGGGGTCAATAACTGTTTTTATTTTATTCACCATAATACACATATCAATTTAGAACAAAAATGTATCAATCAATTATCCCACCATTTTCACATCTCTGCCGCTCACAGTCTTTTGGTTACCTGCCATTATCCTTTGCATTACTGAGATGCTAATGAAAAGAAACATTAAGTTCAAGGAGTGGAATAGGCAAGATTACTAATGGTCTTTAAAAATAAGAGACAAAAATTCCGCAGGCTCTCCTTCTCCTAAAATCCACCTCCTTCAGCATTCAAGGTCTCACTCAGAGATCCTGAGCTCCTTTGCTATCTTTCTAACTTTTATATCTTTTTTTTTTCTTATTTGCCATAGGTCATGCATGCTCACGAGAGAGAGAGAGAGAGAGAGAGAAAGAAAGAGAGAGAGAAAGAGTGAGCCAGAAAGAGAGAGAGAGAGAAAGAGAAAGCACCTTCTACTGAGGATGATAATGCCACAATCTCCATTTCTTCCTCCTTTGGGGATTATAGACACACACTCAGGCAACTGGCATGTTTCTTAAGCCTCAGGTCTGAGTCTCAAATGGCCAGTTTGGAAGATTGGCCCTGTGAGGATCTGGCTGCCTTAGCCACCAGGCTTTGGAACCTGCTCAAGTTTCTCTATTTCAATCTTCCTGAAAGCCTCCACTGTAAACAAATTGCATTGAATCAGTCCTATGGAATATGTTTGTGCTGTACAAACTTGTGTCTGGAAAACTGTCTTCTTCTTTATCTTTCTTCTTTTCTCTCTTTCTCTCTATCTTCTCTCTTTCTTTTGTCTTTTTTTTTTTCTTTCTCTTTCTTCATTTTATTTTTTTATTTGATTTTATTTTATTTTTGCCAGAGAGCATGTGCACTTGCCAAAGAGAGACAGGGAAAGTGAGAAAGCACTCCCCCCCATGGGGGATCATCACACCACAATCTCTTCTTGCCTATTTCTTATTTCTTTGAGGATTTAGAGCATGCATGCACGTGTGCCTGGTGTGATTTTCAAGCTGCCAGGTCCAGAACGAGAACTGCACGGTTGACCATGTGTGATCCAGCTACCTCAACCAACTCACCACTAGCTGTCCCCAATCTCTTCTTCCCCCTACCCCACAGATTTTAATCTTCTCTAGCTTAGAAAATTCAGTTCAATTTTTACCTCTTTCTTAAAAATATTTCTTTACGGGACCAGCAGTTGGCATAATGACTATGTCACTGGACTCCCATGTAGTTGGCAGCGGTTCGAGTCCTGGACGCAGTGGCTTAAACTCATGCCGGGCACATAAGCATGTGTGCCCAAGATCTCGAGAGGAGAATGGAGGAGAAGGGATTGCAGCATGGCCATCCTCCATGGGGGGGTTTGTGATTTCTCGCTTTCTATATCTCTGTCTCTCTCTGTCTTTCTGGCGAACACACACGCCCTATAGCAAAAACCTCTCAATTTTTTTTTAAATTGCTATAGAAATTTTTTATTTATATAATGTTTATTTGTTAACATGTCCACATGATATCTTCCATTCCTGTTTCACCCATTCACTACCATTGCCAGGATGTGTAACAGTTCCTACTCTGTGGCAAGAGTTCAATAAAGAGTTTATGAAGGCTTCAGGTCCAAAATTATCTTCAATTACCTCTTGGGATTTTCTTTAAATTGCAAATTTTAATTTTTCTCTCGTGTTCCTAGTTGAACTTATTTGAGAGAAAGAACATGTCTACCATGTACTTATTTTGCCTAATCTTGTCAAATTCGTTGCTTACAAAAGGTATCCCATAAAAATTGATGTCTAACTTTAATGAAATATAAAATATAAAAGTAGTTACTGATAACTTTAATAATATATTAATTGCCTCGCTTTTTAAAATTTACCAAGAAACCAAATGTTAATGATTTCCATAGAAATTAGGGAATTGAGGGGGCTGAACAGTGGAGCTGCCATAACACAAAGCTCTGTGAGGCTGACCCACATGGGAAGCTTCCAGGTATGTATTTGGAGACTTCTGAGTGTGCTGGCTACATGCATGTCCATGATTTGGGGCTGGCTAAGGCAAGGGGCTGATCGTTGCATCAAGACCCAGTTGAGTATGCTATCCCTCTCTTTCTCATGCTCATGGAAGAAATACATAAATAAAACTTTAGGGCCAGTAGGTGGCATGGTGGTTAAGGACACTGGAGACCCACATGGCTGACTGGTTCAAGTCCTGGACCTGGCAGCTTGCTTTCTCACTTTCTCTCTCTTTCTCTTGCTCTGGCTCTCTCTCTCTTACTCTGTCGCTCTCTGGCCAAATTAAAAATAAATAAAGAAAGTTAAATAAAATAATTATAATAATTATTTTTTAAAAAGAAATTAGGAACTATTTTTTTATTAAGATTATTTGACATTCAGAATCAAAAGGTAGGAGTGGAAAAAACTTTTTAGAAAGAAATTTGCCAAAAGTGTTCCAAAATTTTGGGGAAAGTATTATTTTCACTAATAAGATGGCAAGAAATAAACAGGAAATTACAAATACCATTAAATAATTTCCCAAACTATCTGGGAAAATGTCCTCTTTTGTAAACTTTAAAATTTTCCTACTATATATTATTATCATTATTATATTATTATTATTATTTTTACTGTTTACTGCCATCAATATTGAAAAGCAATCCAGAACATAGAGATATGTCATGGCTGGAGTCCTGGAACCAATGGGCTTGAGAAACACATTGGGTATATATGTGTGTGTGTTTGAAATCCCAAAAGATGTGGGGTGCTTTCTCACTTTCTCTCTCTCTCTCTCTTTGTCTCCTCAGTCAGTACACTTGCCCTCTGGCAAATGAAATACATAATTAAATTAAAAAAGCCATTTAGATGAAATAAACAACTTAAGAGAAGAATAATGTCTACTGCTACTGCCTATCCTGGAAAATATGTTAAATTTTCTTTAAGTGTCATGTATGAAGAGACTTTAAAAAGTTTTTGAAAACAGAGTTCAAGTATGATTATGATTTTATTTTAGTTCAAAATTTGTTTGAGGACAAGTCCATGGCCTAGAAGTTAAGAGAGTCAGATCCTACATAGCTGACCATGCAGTTCCAATTCTGGCCCCTGGCAGCTTGAAAACCACACTGGCATAGGTGAGTGCATGCCCCCAGCCCCAACAGGATGGAAAAATGGAGGAGAAGGGATTGCGTCATTATCACCTTCCAATGGGGGTGGAGGGTCTTTCTTCCTCTTCCTCTCTCTTACTTTCTTCCTCCCTCTGGTGAGTACATGTGACCAGTGGTAAACTTTTAAAAAAAAATTGTTAGAAATCTACACACAAGCTTTACATGATATTTTTTTCTATAAACTTTTTGAAAGTTATAACCTATCTGTATAATCACTAAAGATGTTTTCAATCAAGAGGTCATTTCTTATAATTCCCAATAATAGTTCATAGTATGGGTGCTTAGTAAGTGACCATAATGAAATAAGGGAAGACTGCATTGATACTTTATTATGATTACCTATCATTTAATGGTAGGAACATATTGAATAATTAACGATAGGGATGAATGGTGGTTTGTGATTTTCTTGCCAAAGTTTTAAGCTAACCCCTTAATGCAGGGCATTGTATGATATCATCAGCATAAATTCAATTACAGTGGTATATGCCCACAGTTATTCAATTGCAGTGATATAAGCCCACAATTATGTCTTCTTATCCTGTGCATCACATAATGAAGTGCTTACACAATTTATTTGTTCATTATTCTAAGTAACTCAATATGTACGACATTTCATTTACTATTTAAAAAATCTGATAAACTAAAAAAATTATTCAGTAAATCCCCGGATGGATGTAAGTAGCCCTAATGCTAAATAGCTATAGTAGAATTCTTGGCAACATATTAGTAATCACATCAAGGTGTAAAATACTACTTTCAAGTACCACAGAGTGATTTAATAATTTTAACTGAGGAGATGGTTAAAGATTTTTATTTTATTTATTTAATTTTATTTTTAGAGAATTTTGCTATAGGGGTATGCACTCGCTAAAGAGACAGAGAGACAGAAAGTGAGAAAACACCTCCCCGGGGGGGACTGACCATGCTGCAAACCCATCTCCTCCATTCTTCTCTTAAAATTTTGCACACACATGAACATGTGCCTTGAGTGAGTTTCAAGTCACTTGGGACCGGAACTTGAATCACAGTCAACTACAGTTCAAAATTTGTTTGAGGACAAGTCCATGGCCTAGAAGTTAAGAGAGTCAGATCCTACATAGCTGACCATGCAGTTCCAATTCTGGCCCCTGGCAGCTTGAAAACCACACTGGCATAGGTGAGTGCATGCCCCCAGCCCCAACAGGATGGAAAAATGGAGGAGAAGGGATTGCGTCATTATCACCTTCCAATGGGGGTGGAGGGTCTTTCTTCCTCTTCCTCTCTCTTACTTTCTTCCTCCCTCTGGTGAGTACATGTGACCAGTGGTAAACTTTTAAAAAAAAATTGTTAGAAATCTACACACAAGCTTTACATGATATTTTTTTCTATAAACTTTTTGAAAGTTATAACCTATCTGTATAATCACTAAAGATGTTTTCAATCAAGAGGTCATTTCTTATAATTCCCAATAATAGTTCATAGTATGGGTGCTTAGTAAGTGACCATAATGAAATAAGGGAAGACTGCATTGATACTTTATTATGATTACCTATCATTTAATGGTAGGAACATATTGAATAATTAACGATAGGGATGAATGGTGGTTTGTGATTTTCTTGCCAAAGTTTTAAGCTAACCCCTTAATGCAGGGCATTGTATGATATCATCAGCATAAATTCAATTACAGTGGTATATGCCCACAGTTATTCAATTGCAGTGATATAAGCCCACAATTATGTCTTCTTATCCTGTGCATCACATAATGAAGTGCTTACACAATTTATTTGTTCATTATTCTAAGTAACTCAATATGTACGACATTTCATTTACTATTTAAAAAATCTGATAAACTAAAAAAATTATTCAGTAAATCCCCGGATGGATGTAAGTAGCCCTAATGCTAAATAGCTATAGTAGAATTCTTGGCAACATATTAGTAATCACATCAAGGTGTAAAATACTACTTTCAAGTACCACAGAGTGATTTAATAATTTTAACTGAGGAGATGGTTAAAGATTTTTATTTTATTTATTTAATTTTATTTTTAGAGAATTTTGCTATAGGGGTATGCACTCGCTAAAGAGACAGAGAGACAGAAAGTGAGAAAACACCTCCCCGGGGGGGACTGACCATGCTGCAAACCCATCTCCTCCATTCTTCTCTTAAAATTTTGCACACACATGAACATGTGCCTTGAGTGAGTTTCAAGTCACTTGGGACCGGAACTTGAATCACAGTCAACTACGTGGGAGTCCAGCATCTTAACTACTACATCAACTGCTGGCCCTGGTAGACGATATTTAATATGAGGAATGTAGTAATAAGGAGGGAAAGGAGGAAAGGGAAAAAAGGAAGAATAAAGACTTTACTTAAAAAAAAAAGTTCAAACTTAAAATAGAGTCATTTGTGTATATTTGTGCTAAAACCTTGGCTAAACTGAGCCAGGAAGGCGATGGAAGACAGTTCTCTTGCTAGTATGCCTGATAACAAAAACTGGTATTTACTGGGTTGGTAGGTGGTGTGGTGGTAAAGGCACTGGACTCCCACATGTTTGGTTGTGGTTCAAGTCCTGGACCTAGAGGTTTGCTTTCTCATTTTCCTTCTATCTCTCTCTTGGTCTCTGTTTGATCAAATTAGGGCATAATAATAAATTAAATTAAATATTTAAAAGAAAGAAAAGAACCAGTATTTAGAAAACTGCCAGAATCACGTCTTACCACTGCAACCTGAGAGAACTATTGTGAAAGTATCTGTCCAGTAACTGCTTTTCTAACTGATAATAACTGATACTAACAATGATGCGATAGCAAAATACGCCATCAGTTCACCCTCATTAATAATCCCAAAACAATGATGTAACCTCGCACTTCCTCCATTCTAGCCCGGTTGTGATTTTTGCTTTAAAACTTGCCAGATGGTTGAGAATCTTGGTGAGCACTTTTGGGACTACCTGATTTACGCTAATCTAAGCTGTATGACAGTGGCCGTCTTCACGTTTTAGCTTAGAATAAACCTGCTTTAACATTTTACAGAGTTTGTTTATTTTCCATAGACAACTTAGAGGAGAGAAGAATCTAATTCTTGGTAAGTGAGAACAAAGAAACAGCTACCACCTAAAGAACTAAATAATGGAGCACCGTGAGAGGACACATTAGAGCCGTTTTTGGAGAAAGTAATTTTTGAAGTAATTCTCTTAGGCAAAGTAAGTCTGCCTGTTTCTACCCAGTCAATAAAATGAGAAGCAGAGGCTGTAGAAGAAGGGACTTTATTTCTGCAATGAAGATATAAAGAAACAGCAAGCATGCCAAACTGTTTAGAAAAGCTCAATATGTGCTCAATATTTATGCCTATGAGATAGACTCACGTGCAAATCATTCCTCATTACTTCCAACCAAAGTCAATTGCTTTCCTTTGAGCAATTATCCTGATTCCTATTTTTCTTCAAATACCCATTCCTGAATTCTCATCTGATCATTCCTCAAACAGACCTCCCCAAGACTCAACACTTGGTCTGATTGTTCTTGTTAGAGACCCTTCTTAATATAAAAATGCCTGTAGTACTGCTAAAGGCCAAGCTGGCTTGCTTCATTTCCATGCTGCAGAACTTAAAATGAATTAGAAAACTATGGGACCAGCAGTTGGAGTAATGACTATGTCACTGGACTCCCATATAGTCGACAGTGGTTCGAGTCATGGACCCAGTGACTTAAACTCATGCCAGGCGCATGTGTGTGCATGCCCAAGGTCCCAAGAGGAGAATGGGGGAGAAGGGATTGCAGCGTGGCCATCCCCGCCTCGGAGGTGATTTCTCTTTTTCTTTCTCTCTGTCTCTCTCTGTCTTTCTGGTGAGCACATGCACCCTATAGCAAAAAAACTCTCAAAAAAAAAAAAAGAAAAGAAAATTAGAAAGGAGTCACTAGAACTCTTGGTTAGGAATGTATTGGGATTGATTTTTATTAATTATTCAAAGATTCTACAATACTAACAGGAGGATGCGATATATAATAAAGTCAAGTGAGGAAAGAAGGAAGGCTGTCAGATGAACTAGGAGGTCTTAGCTGTAACCAAAATGCAAAAATAATGATGATTTTAAACAGACACATGCTTGGGAAGGGTAGAGAAAGAACACATCCAAAGCATCTGACAAATTAGAACTTAATGATGCGGAAGCAAAAATGAGTGATGAATAGTATTGCCGTAATTCTGTGGGAACGAGAAAACAGATACGGGGGATTTATGCTCCTGGGCCTGGATGGACAAAATGCTTCCAGGCCATTTCTCATGTAAGAAGGACTTCATCTCTCCTTGCAGCTTATTCTATTTACCGGTTCAAATAGGTGAAACTTGCTTAAATACTGTGTGATGGATCTAGTGGGTGTGACTTTTATACTGCAATACTTGACTTGTATCCTGCATGCCTTTTTGTTCACTTCTAAGGACATTTAGAAGAAACAGAGAGGCACAAAGCATTAATGGGACAAAGAAATGTAGCATTATCTGTTGAAGATAACTTTATATTATTATCTGCTGGACTAGGGAGAAATGTTCACATGTTGGACTATTCACTTCATTAGCTAAATCATGTGATTGAATGTATAAAAGAAAATGAAATTTAAAGATTTTAAAAAAGAATCATTTATTTTTAACACTACAAATGAACAGATTATGGGCTAACATAAATGATCCATTACAGAAATCTCTTCCTTCTCTTCTGAATAAGAACTTAAACAGAATTTGTCACCTGCGGAGAATTCAGAAGTACTCATATCCACTCATCATATGAAACCTGGGAATGTTTCATATGTTTACGTATTTAACTATAATTTGAAAAGCTGACATTTCTTCTCTGAGTGTCAGCTTAAGTAAAGAAAAAAATCAAACCGTGGTGCAGACAAAATGAAAGTGTAATCCAAATTCATAACAGAAATTTTAGTAGCTTTTATACTTATACTATGAAAAACGTATTCAGTAGCCTTGTTGTGCTTCATATAGCTTTATATGGCTATTATTATATTATTATATTCATAATGTGAGTTATAGTATAATATGAATTACAATTTATATTATATACCTATAATGTGAAAGGCCTATTCATGGTGTCTCCCCAGGAGGTAGGGTTAAATTTCTTCTGCATAACAGCATTATTTATGAGTGGAATCCTACACAGCCTGCTGACACTGGTCAGTTCTATTTTTCTTAACATGTTTTCTTCCTAAGGTGCTTTTTACAATTGTCCATTTCTAAGACACAAAGATATAAGGGGCAGAATACATCACAATTTTCTATACTTAAGTGTTAAAAACAAATCAGGAAAAAAAAAAAAAGAAAAAAAAAAAGGCTCTGCTATTCCCAGGTGTGCTGATGGGATTGTAAACTCAGGCTTTAGTTTGTTAAAAACAAACAAGCAAACAGACAAAAACAAAGGCAAGAAGTTTCCACAATTTCTGTGTTTAGGGTTAACATTTAAGCTTCCTAAGTGCTCTGCTAAAGTATCTCACTCTAAAATACCTGAATATTTGAATATTTATATATTCTTTTAAAGCTATTCAACCTACCTTTTAGAATATTCCTAGTTTCTCCTGCTTGCAAAACAGCCTGGAGTATTTTTTTTTTTTTTAGACTTGGTCAAAGTGTAGACTTTGATGACATCATTTGTGAGGAAAAATTATTATTGGACCCATTCAATTATTAGTGGTGAAAAATGTGTTAATTTACAGATAAAAATTCATATATCAAATACATGTTTCCACTAAATTGCTTTTATTTGTATTTGTGTTTACTGACCACAGTTTTAATAAAATCTTTACGGTTAAAACAAAATGTACAGGGACCAGTAGTTAGTGTAATGGCTATGTTGCTGGACTCCCATGTAGTCAATCATGGTTCGAATCCTGGACCTGCTGGCTTAACCTCACACCAGGCGCATGTGTGTGCGTGCCCAAAATCCCGAAAGGAGAATGGAGGAGAAGGGACTGTGGCGTGGTCATACCCCCTGGGGGGTGATTTCTTGCTTTCTGTCTCCCTGTCTCTCTCTGTATTTCTGGCAAGGGCACACGCCCTGTAGCAAAAACCTCTCCAAAAAACAGAAATAAAAACAAAAGTACAAATAACTGTAAAGAATGTAGGTCATTCTAAAGTTGGGTGTATAAACTGGGAAAGCACTTCTTTCTTTTCCTTTCTTTTTTTTTTTTTTTTTTTTTTTTGAGAGATTTTCACTGTAGGGCGCGTGCGCTCGCCAGACAGACAGAGAGAGACAGAGAGACAGAAAGCAAGAAATCACCCCCCGGGGGGGATGGCCACACCGCAATGCCTTCTCCTCCATTCTCCTCTCAGGATCTTGGGCACACACACACGTGCCCGGCATGAGTTTTAAGCCACTGGGTCTGGGACACGAACCGCGGTTGACTACATGGGAGTCCAGCGACATAGCCATTACGCTAACTGCTAGTCCCAAGAACTTCTTTCAATATGTGTATTCATCCATAACAATTTCTATTAGAAAACACTGATGAAACTACCTGATTAAAGTGGTAATACAATGTGTAATGACATCGTTTCTATGTCATATAAAGTAGGACATAAAATATGAGACTATTTCATGTCCTGGTTCCACTTGGCTTTCAGAACAGAACCTATTTTACTGCAATTATTTGAAGGTAGTTTGTTGATTATGCTCCTTCCTCAAAATTTCAGGGCATTATCAGAAGGAGAAAATTATGTCTTTAGCTTTGAAATCTGTGGTATACGCATACTTTCTAGTGATAGGTTCTTTTTTTAAAATTTTTAAAAATTAATTTATTTATTTCACATTCTTGCAATGAACATATCCACAGCATATAAAATGCAATTTCCCACCCAGACTACATTGCAAACTGGCTTAATCATATATGTTGTCATCAACAAATAATTTTCCATTTCTTGATTCTTGTATATACATATTATATATATAATCCTTCCCCCCCATTTCTCATCCTCTGCCATTTCCCATCCTCCTCTCACACTGTCTCTGGTATCTGCAACTGGATTGGCAACTTAATCTCTCTGAACCTTTCTCTTTCTTTCTTTTTTTGCAATCATGGAAAAAACTTGGAGAAGCATAAAAACGGTTCAATCAGAGAATATGTACAAAGCTTCTGGCTCAAAATAGAAACATTGTTGGTAAATACTATTAATAAATTATTCTACATATTCTTACTATTAAAAATAAATAATAGTGTAAATTTTATATTTAGAGTTGAGTTTATCTCATTTAAGATGTTGCTTATTGTAAGCAGAGTCATTCAGGTTCTTGCTTTTTCTTTCTATCATGATGCCTGCTTTACAATAATTTTAGTGTTAACTTGAAGGGATACAATGTTTTTTAAATTAAAGTCACTTTAATACACAATTTAATCTTATGAATTTGGAAAACATTATATTATTAAATTTTGTATTTAAGTGTTTAATAGCTAATTTATATATACATTTAGTTCTTAACTTTGATTTACTAGCAATAAAGGCAATTGCACAGTTTTTATGTTAATCATTTAGTATGATTTATAATGATTTAATATCTTTCATTTATTATTCACTTAATGTATTATTAACACCCTGTGTCACTGAAAAATCAAATTTGGACTGGGAACGAGACAGCAGAGAGATAGAAAGGCTAGAATCAGTAAAATAATCCACCAAAATGAGAGCAAAAAGGCTGAATTAAAAGGCAAATGATAGGAACGGCAAAAAAGAACAAAAGCTAGGAGTAAGTCTTTAAAAGTTCACATAAAATGTATATCACAAAAAAAATTCATGGATTTTAAAAACTTTTTGTACCAAATAATTCCATTTTTTCTACTAATTTTTTTAAAAAAACTCCATATATTGTACAGAAAGTAATGTATTATTTTATATCAGATCTATACAGAAAAGAGGAAAACAAATAGAGGATTTAGAAAGGAAGTGGAAACAGAATACTCTGGTGGAAAATAATTATTCACAGTATTTAAAATTATTTTAATAGCAGCTAATGATAAATTATTATAAATTGGTTGTTCGAAGAGCTTTAAATTTTTTTTTTTTTGAGAGGTTTTTGCTATAGGGCCAACCAGAAAGACAGAGAGAGACAGAGAGACAGAAAATGAGAAATCACCCCCCAGCTGCAATCTCTTCTCCATTCTCCTCTCGGGATCTTGGCCATGCACACACATGCATCTGGCGTGAGTTTAAGCCGTCAGGTCCGGAACTTGAACAGAGGTCAAGTCCAGCAACAAAGCCATTATGCCAACTGCTGGTCCCAAAATGTATTCTTATTTAGCCCTCTGTAAAACCTTAAACAGTATAAATTATAATGATCTGTTTTGACAGATGATGAAACTGATGCTCAAAGAGGTGAATTAGTCCTTCAAGGATCCCATTAGATAATGGCATTGAAGAAATGATGACAATTACATTCTCAAGTTTTTATCATTATAGCCACCTGTTGTGGTTATATATTATTACATAACAATCATGTCTAAAACTTAGCTTAAAATAGCAATAATGATTTAATTTGCTCAGGAATCTGAAATTTGGGTAGGTCTCAGCACGGTGGCTCATCTCTGATCTGGGCAGCTTCCGAGTTGATCTTTTTTGGGAAGAGAGAGTATGAGGAGACAAATGCATAAGAGATAAGAAAAAGAGCTAAAACTAAGTAATAGATTAAAGCTTCTAGTGTGTACTATAAACAAGTTGGAATCGAGGTAATTGATGGAATGAAATGGAAAGCTATGAGGTGGTAGCCATAGAACTGGAGGTCTAAAGCTGAGATTTTGGAGGAGGATGTAAATTTGGGAATGAAAAATATCGGAGTTGAAAACTGCAGAAGTGAGTAGCTGTGGCAGAATGGAGGGTAGACAACTGAATTAGATGAGTTCTAGGTGCAGAAGGAATTATCTGTTTGGATATTGAAATCCACAAGAGGAGTGATAGCAACAGGGGGGAAACAGGAACAGTAAGCCTTGGAGCTAAGATCTTCAAAGAACATAGGAAGGTAATTTTCCTAGGGAGCGGGGAAGGAAAATTGAAGAAACTGTAATAAGGACTGGTAATTACTGGCTTAGTAACTACCAAAGATGGATATTTTCTGAAGGGCAAGAAAATGGTCTGAGTTCAGCAATATTAGCCAGAATTAAGCCATTATAAGTGAAAAAAAAAAAAGGCATTCCACCTCTAGGCATAAAAGATACAAACTCAAAATAAAAATATTCTTACATCTGTAGCTTTTGCTTCTTGTATAAAAAAGATACCTGGACAATGAAATGAATGTATAAAAACAAAACTCCAATTTATCAGATTCTGTTTTATAGTTAGACAAATCTTAATTGCAAAAAACACAGATTACAATAACACCAAAAACATGATTTAGTCATAACAATTTGCTGAATTGCTCTTAAGAATTGCTGAGACTTGGTTTTAGTCAATGATTTGTTTCCAGGCTTTAAAATATAGCCACTCTTGCTTCTTTCTCTTCCTTTCCCCTCTTTGTGGCTATCCTGGCAAAATGGGCAAGTTTTATGTGTTTTGCTGACAGTTAAAATGCTCAGGAAATGCACCTTTTCAAACTAAACAGATTTCTAAAATAATGCTAAAATGGAAAATGTATCTTTCCTTTCTTCATTGTGTCTGCCAAACTTAGTACATGCCTGATGTATAGCAGATGCTCAATTAGTGTTTGTTGAGTTCTTACATTCAAATGGACAAAATATCACATAGTGGGGGTATTAGGAAAATTGTTAGTTTATCCTCAAATCTAAGCAATGTGCTCTGAGGGGAAGGTTAATTTATTCATGGTGCATCAGTGGAGCAAATTAAATGGCATCCCAGTGTCTGAGGAACACTGAGGTGAATTCTTCACCCTTTGCAAGGTATATTCAGCTGAGGTGATTTAATAGCAGGTGTCAGGTTACAGTTCAGAGAGTGCTTTTCATTTCTCCTCTGGTGAGAATAAAAAGAAATGAGTTTTAAGCTGCTTATGAAGGATTTATAGACTTAATATTTGAGCCTTGTGACACAAGGTAGTGATTTATAGAGAAAGTGGTAGAATTTTCATTTTTATGAAGGTGAACAAGATTATTGGTTCCTAACTACTGTAGTACCCCTGAAAAGACACTTACAGTCTGCCCTATAAGACATCTACCCAGCACTATTTCAACTAAAGACTTACACAGTGCCAGAATGAACATCCCCAGGCAGCCTTCTAGGAGAAACACAAAGTTTTATTCTATTATTCTTTGTGCATTGGACAAAGGTTAGTCAGTAGAAATCGGATAAAAGAAAAAAAAATTAGAGTATTTTAAAATATTTGAAATTAAAATAGGTACAAGAATGAGGTGGGGAACTGACATTTTCTTGAGAATAAATTAAATGAGAGAATCAACAGTTTCCAAAGCTGCAGGCTGAGGTGTGTGTCAAAAACTGAATAAAAGTGAAGAGTATCAATGATTTGAAATTGTCAGTTTTGCCAAATTTTGGCAGCACACAGATTTTATATGTGTGTGTGTGTGAATGTGTATAGCAAATAGCTAATATTTTTGAGTGATGACAATATTGCAGAAGTGTTATGCGTTTTATAGACAGTGTTTATTAATCTTATAGCAAACTAAGATTGGGCATCATTGGCACTTTTGAAGCTTTGAAAAGGAAAATACAGGATAATCTCAATGAAGTTCTGTTTTCCTATTATATCTGTGCTCTAAAGAATTATACTCATTGAAAAAAGCCAACAGATTGCTAACAGATTATCTTTATGTAAAGACTGATATGAGAGAGCTAAAAGTTAAGGCTAACTAAAAATATCCATCCAATATATTAGCGTAAGAATATAATTAAGTTTTTGGCAAGAAGTAATATGGCCAGCTACAGTGGCCCAGTGGAATGCAATGCTCCACAATGCTGAAGCTGTGTGGGAGGGTTCCAGGTTTGCATCCAGAGAGCTCCTTACACATGCTGGATGTGCACATCATTGCCTGAAGGGGATGATGACTTGTGCTGGGCAGAACTTTTGTAGTGGTCTCTCTATATGTCTTTCAATGGGAGAAATAAATAGACCTCAAAGAAAGAATATCTAGCTAATTTGAGATAAAATTTATGTTACAATTTTATAAAATATGTAATCAAATCATTAATTTATACATTGAAAAGAAAACATTACTAGTAGATAAAAATCAAATGGTTTCCCAATTTATTGACATAAAGTTATTGACTGAAGCTTATATGTTATCAAGGCATTTTACTCTTCTAAGATAGGTCTTGCAGAGTAGATCAGTAAGTAAATGTGTAGATGTAAATACCAGATAAAGTGTGTGTGAAAGAGGGGGGTCTGAGGAAGGACATTTAGAAGAAAAATAGGGAGGCAAAGCATTAATAGCACAAAAAAATGTGGTATTATCTGTTGAAGATATTTTGTAGTTTTATCAACTGTATTAGGGAGAAATGTTCACCTGTTGAAATATCCATTTTGTAAGACAAACAATAATGTGATTGAATGTATAAAAGAAAATGAAATGAAAAAAATTTAAAAATTAAAAAAATAAAAAGTAAATATGTTTCACATTAATTTTTTTAGGTTGATTATTTTTCTAACTTCCTCTAAAAAACCTGCCATCCCAAAATTTAATTAATTTCACAGAAAAATTACATAAAGGAAGAGGAGTTAGGACCAGCAGCAGCGTAACGGTTACATTGCTGGACTCATGATTGACTGCAGTTTGAGTCCTTGACCTGGCAGCTTGAAACTCAGGCTGAGTGCATGTGCATGTGTACCTCAAATCTTGAGAGACGAGACTGGAGGAGAAGGGGTTTCAGCATGGCCATCCCCTCAGGGATGATTTCTCACTTTCTGTCTCGTTCGTTCTCTCTGTCTCTCCAGTGAGTGCACGTGCCCTATAGCAAAAATTTAAATTTTGTTTTTTGTAGATACGTTCCAACAAAACAATCAGAAAAATCTATCAGTAAGATAAGATCATATTTATGGGACCAATGGATGGTGTAACGGTTACATCGCTGGATTCTCACATAGTCAAGTGTAGTTTGGGTCATAGAACCAGTGGCTTAAAACTCACATTAGATGCATGTACATGCATGCCCCAAATTCAAAGAGGAGAATAAAAGAGAAGACATTGCAATGTGTTCATTCTCTCTGGGGTGGTGGTGAGGGATTTCTTACTTTCTATCCCTCTGTCTCTCTGGCTAGTGTATGAGCCCTATAGCAAAAATATCTTTCAAAAAACAAAACGATACCATATTTTATATTCTAAAAAAGGCTCAGGGAACAAGGCTGTATTAAGGACAATGATTAAATTTATTAAAACAAGTCAAGCAGATCTGATAGACTTCAAATAATAAACTAGCCATTCATAACATTTTCTAAGATGCGATGTTGGTTTAAAATTCATTAAGAAAAGAAAAAGAATTGCATAATACTTTGATAATGTGCAGTTTACTAATGGAATTCTTAGTGATGTTTTCTACCACAAATTTAGTTATTATTACAGAAATAGTCTTCTATAATATATTTTATGGAGAAAACTTATATAAATCACTAAATATTGACATATTATTGCATTTCAGATTTGGGGTCTGTTCCAATGTCCTCAATAAAGCAAATGAATGTTTTTGCTAATTAAGAAATTCAGTCACACTGAAGACTCCATCATTCAATCTTTTATCTGGACTTCTTATATTATTCCATGCATGCCACAAAAAATACTTGAAGCCTCCGTTTTCTCTGTATTTACAAATATTTAACAGCCGTGCATATAAATACGTGACTATAGGGATGTATAGTCAGCAGTTGTGTGCAATCTGCTGTACGGTTTCTGTGAATGTCAGTGGAGGAGAGTCCTTATGGCACAGATCTGCTCATTCCCACAGTTTTTATTTTATATTGGCAGTAGATTATTCAGAGTTTTAGGGTTTGTCCAATAAGCTTTAACTAAGCCCACATAGCCAATAATGAATTCCTTTCCTAAACCCAACTGACTCTATGAAATGCTCCAGCTGTTCACTCTAGCTCAAACATCTGTTGCTAAGGCAGAGAGGACGCTCTGCATTTTTGCACACATGTATTTAGCTAGCATTCATACTAGCTATGTTTATGTAATCAATATGGGAGTCTGGGTAAATCAACTAGATTTTTATATAGGTCTATATAAAAATCACCAATTGTTATATAATAATGAAATGTGTTCATTTATTCAGGAGCTGGTAGAAAGAAGTGGTTGTAATTTAACAAGAACTGCAAAAGAAAATCTTTTTACTCAATTTCCATTTGCAATGGCAAGGACAACATATTTTTTTATTAATTTTTAAAAAGTTTATTCATTTATTTCTTTTCAGAGAGACAGATAGAGGAAAAGAGAAAGGGTCCTCATACCTCTATCCACTCTCATTTTCAGCCAGACTAGATCATGGGAATGCACACATGTAACTGGCATGTTCAGGGAGGTTTCAGGACACAAACCTAGAACCTTTCCTGTGTGGGTGCACTTGTGCTACCACTGTGCCACTGTTAGCCCTATTTTTTTTTAATTAAATGGTTTCTACTGATAATTATTGGTTATTATAAATACAGTAACTACACAGAGCATCCCATCCATTGGGGTCATCATGCCATGTTCCCAGCAATATCTACAGTCCCTTTGAAAGACTTGGAGGGATAGACACTAGGTTCCAGGGTTCCATGTCTACTTCAACCAGATCAGCTAGTCTGTTATTCACATATTTGGCATATTGGTCTGCAACATTTTTCAAATAACAATATTGAAGGCTAAATACTAACAGTCTAACTCCCTCATTTTACAGATGAGTCAAATAAATCAATAAAAAGTAGGTCCTATTTACAAGATTAGATAAAGCAGTCATGTAAAACCGGATTAGAACCCAGTTTTACAGTCTCTAGCTACTATTCTCTGCTATGCATAATGCTGCCATGATATTGTCAAAACGACCCTGATAAAGACCTATATGGGGGTTATCTACCCAAAGTGATGGAAAAGCATAATCAGATTTAATTTTTTAAATCCAATTTTGTTTTTCAGACAAGGATCAATTGGGAATCACCTCAGTCAATGTATGCTTAAGTTTATAGACTAGAGCAATAATTAATAAAACATAAAAAAATTATAAAGAAATGAATGAGATATGCTCAAGTCACATAAGAGTATCTGTTCCATTTTGCTATAGCCATTAATATGAATACAAATAAATTTTCTATAAACATAACTATAACATTCTAATTCTAGAAATGTTTTTATTTAATAAGTTTCAGTTTATTCTTTACAACCAGATGTTTTTGTTTTTCTTTAATTTGCCAGTGACATGTATGTTCACTAGAGAAAAAGAGAGAGGGACAGAGAGAGGGAAAGTGAGAAAGCACCTCCCTCCAGGGGCAATAGTCATGCCTTGATCCATTCTTCTCAATCTCTCTCATGTTAAGATTCTAGGCATGCATACACATATGCCTAGAGTGTTTTGCAAGCCTCTGGTTCCAGGATTCAAACTGCAGGGTCAGCTATGTGAAATCCAGTCACCTTAACTACCAAGTACCATTGGCCCACAAATGTTTTTTAATTTTCTTTAACACTCCTTCCTTCTTATATAATGAAAAGGAAAATTTCATTCTGATCTCTTCCAATACCTATACATTCTAAATGTACAGCATATGAATAAAGAGATTTTATTATTTTTAAAAACATATTTTCCTAGTCTCTTCCATTCACATTCATGATGTTCACACAACTAATGTGCCACATTATGCCTTGAACCCAGAGCACAAGAGTGAATTAAAATTTTCATAAAAAGCTACATTTGTGGAGAC
The DNA here is from genome assembly GCF_000334495.1 of Tupaia belangeri chinensis. Classification (NCBI taxonomy): domain Eukaryota; kingdom Metazoa; phylum Chordata; class Mammalia; order Scandentia; family Tupaiidae; genus Tupaia; species Tupaia belangeri. The sequence goes on along the minus strand of NW_006204238.1, from coordinate 257,370 downwards.
CAGCAGATGGCAAAACAGCTATGTCACTGGACTCCCACATGGCCAACTGTGTGGTTCACGGACCCGGAGGCTTGAAACATACCAGGCATGTATGTGTGCATGCTTAAGTCTCTAGAAGAAGAATGGAAGAGATTGCAGCCTGGCCATCTCCCCCTGGGGGAATGATTTCCTATTTCCCCTCTTGCTCTCCCTGTCTCCATCTCTCTCCCAGGCAAGTACACATGCCCTAAGGCAAAAACCTCTAAAAAAAGAAAAAAAAGAGTGTGACATTTGGTGTGTGGTTTCAATGGAAGACACATATAGCTTGAAGCTTCATTGGCTATGTTGACAAAAAATAAAAGATATAATGCCAGGTACATCAGTTTTCTACTGCCATTTAACAGGTTATCCTAAAATTTAGCAGTTTAAAATGACAAACATTTGTTATCTGTGCAGTTTCTGAGAATCAGGAATCAAAGCATAGCTTAGAAGGGTGCTCAAGATTTCTCCTGAAAGAGTCTGCCCAGAAGTCAACTAAGAATTCTTTATCTGATGAGTTGTTGGATTCACTTACAGTTTTTCATATGTTTATTGGCAAGAGACTTTAGAGGCTCTGCACAGGGCCCCTGGCTCCCCCAGATCAAGTAATCCAAGATAGAAAGAACCCAAGACAGAAGATTACCTAATCTCAGAAGTGACAAGTCATCACTCCTATCATTTTATTGGAAACACAAACCAGGCCCAGTACTATGTGACAGGGAATTCCAGAAACACTTCAACATGTAGAAGCAGGACTATTGGGGGCTGGCAAGATGAAAAAAACATGTGGGTACATCCAATTTTGATTACCTAAAAGATCTGTGAGGCAGGAGGTAAATTTGGTAGAAGAGTTGTAACTAATGAGACAGTCAATAAAGACCCTGATGTTGACACAGAATGGATAAGCCATGAAAAAGTTCTTGACAAATGGAATTGACACACCTGACCACCTTAGGCCTGCCATTTATAGTGAGTAATTGGGATTAGCGAGGTGTACTTCAGAACTGATTAAACAACATGATGCGTAATGAGGGCTATTAACGTGAAGTAAGCTCAATTATTAAAGACAAACACTAAGCAGAAAGAAGAGTACATCCTTTAATATGGTCTATGATAGTGACTAATGTTTTTCCTATAACCTAACTATAGGAAGAATATAAATTTAAATGTCTCCTCACAGAAACCTGTGTGACAATAACTGTGTAACACTAACAAAGTACTTAATAAGACAACAATCACATAAAAGATTCTGTGATGTTCTAAGTATCTATCCTTAGGCTCCATGAACATCTTCCTTTTTTTTTTAAGTGAAAATTTGTAACTCGAGTCAGTAGGTGTCAAGTGGTTAAGACACTAGACTCTCACATGGTCTACCATGGTTCAAATCCTGTATTAGGTGACTTGTATGTGTGTGCATGCCCAAAATCTCGAGAGGAGAATAGAGAAGGAATTGCGGACAATAATACTTCCTCCTGATGGGAGAAGATTTCCGTCTCTCTGGTGAGCACATGCACCCTATAGTAAAAAATCTCCAAAATAAAAAGGAAGGAGAAGAAAATTTATAACTCTTCTGTAGATTTGGAAGATATATTTTATTGAAAAAATCTGTATGCATTCTATTACGTGATTATATTTTTACTAAAGCACTATTTCAATTTAGTAACCTAATTATTTCATATTTTCAATTGCAAGTAGTCTATTAAAATCTTACTGGGAAGTCATTAAAAATATTTTCCTTGTGGAGACCAGCAGTTAGCGTAATTGCTATGTTGCTGGACTTCCATGTAATTCCAGTCCTGGACCTGGTGGCTTAAACTCACACCAGGCACATGTGTGTGCGTGCCCAAGATCTCAAGAGGATAATGGAGGAGAAGGGATTGTGGCGTGGCCATCCCCCCAGGGAGTGATTTCTCGCTTTCTGTCTTTCTGTCTCTCTCTCCATCTCTCTGGCGAGCGCACGCACCCTATAGCAAAAACCTCTCCTAAAAAAATTTTTTTTTTCCTTATGAGAAACCTAAGTGCACCATTTTTTTTCAAAGAGGTAACATGTAACTTGAATTATAATGTGCAAAGAAAATACTTTCTCAAATACCTTTCCATGTGCATATCAAAGACGTTATCAAGCACATTTGATAAAACAAATTTCAGATGAAAATATATAGTTATCAGGGAAATGTAATGGGCCAAATGATACTGTAGCATTAAAATTAAAAATCATAGAGTGATTTAATATTTTCCAGAAAATTTTTTTCTTATAGCAAAAGAAAGAAATTAAAATGAAGCCACGATCATGATAAGTTAAAATGGGAAATAATGGGGCCAGCTTGTGGCATAGTGGTTGGGACACTGAACTCCTACATGGCCAACTATAGTTCAAGTCCCAAACCCAGTGGCCTGGGAATCATGCCAGGCATGTGTGTGTGTACCCAAAATCCCAGGTGAGGAATGAAAGAGAAGGGAATGCAGCATGGCCATCCTCCTCACCCCAGGGGTGATTTTTCACTTTTCCTCTCATTGTGTGTGTGTCTCTCTCTCCAGAGAGCAAACATGTCCTATGGCAATAAATAAATAAATAAATAAAAAGGAGAACTACTTTAAATTAATATGACATATTTTATCATTTTTAGAAAAAAATGAGCCATATTGAAATTTCTCTTTTTTTTATTTAAATAGAGTTCTGTTTCGTTTTCATGGAGTTATTCCAAGAACTCTGTATCATGATCTAAATAGAGAAAGATGCTAGGTATGCTTCAGAGACTTTGAAGATTATTTCCAGAGTTAAAAGATGTCCAGCTAACCAAAATATGACATATTTTATCATTTTTAGAAAAAGAGGAGCCATATTGAAATTTCTCTTTTTTTTATTTAAATAGAGTTCTGTTTCGTTTTCATGGAGTTATTCCAAGAACTCTGTATCATGATCTAAATAGAGAAAGATGCTAGGTATGCTTCAGAGACTTTGAAGATTATTTCCAGAGTTAAAAGATGTCCAGCTAACCAACAAGATATGACTTTATAATTATAGCACATTTTTAAGTGGATTCTTAGTGTTTTAATTTGATATAAATACAAATACGCAGAGTATTTTAGAAAACATTTCTTGAAAGACATGATATTTAAGGATATTAAAAAAGGTAAAAAGAATAATAAAACACTATTCTTGATAATATTACATATACTGACTAATAATCAATCTCAATTTGGAATAAAAATTGAGAATCTTTCAAACAGTGAAGGCAGAAACATAAATCAAAGAGCTCAAGCCCTTCTAAAGGTCTAAGACTGCCAGAAAGAAAACATTTGCTTTGCTGCTCTTCACTGATCACGATACTTGAGGAAATCAAGCTTACCTGCAGTTATTCCTACTATAGGTAATAAGTACAGTTAGAATGTAGAACTCCCAGGGCAAAATACAAGTGTCTACAAATGTGCCTGGCACAAGGAAGGCAGTCGATAAATATTTGTTGACACTCACTGACATAATAAAAGAATAAATTTACCTAAGGTATCTCTCCTTAGAATGACATGAGGTCTATTTAATAGTTGTATCTAAATTAAGCTCTCAGCAGCTCTCACCTTCGTGACCAAAGAAAGTCATGCCCTTCTTATGGCTACCGCCCAGCTCCAGAAATATGTCACATGTGTTGTCAATCCAGTCTGGTCTACTTATGTAGGCCGCTGTGTTCCTTTTTTCCTCCAGGGTGCAAAGAGCTGGTGTCTACACGGCTGGGCCTCACTAGTTAGGTCAAAGTCACTACGCTGCTGCGTGCTGCTCTTTCCCGGCAGCCTCAGTTTCATTATACACTGCTGAGCACCACATCACTCTGCCCATCTCACTTACCTATTGTGGACTCAGAGTATGCTCACAATATTGCACATCTCGGCACCTGGCGATGTAGCTAATTTTGTGAAATATGAATATAGTACTCTCTTCCTTTGTCAATGATATGGGTTTCCAGGGGGTGGGCAACCAGCTGTCATTAGTTTCCCATTACACAAAGACTAGAATCTGAAATCTTCCTCTGGTTTACAAGAGAAACCTCTGTAATTTGACCAGTCCCTATGTATCATCCAGCATCATTTTTGTTCTCTCACTGCACTTCAGCCACAGCAGCCAGTGTTGCATGTGCTGTCCCTTTCTCCCATACTATTCCTCTTCTGAATAGTTGCATAACTTGTTTCTTCATTTCCTTGAGTTCTCTGCTCACATGTCATCGTTTTAAAGATGGCATCTAAGAACCATTCGATCTTGAAGGATCCAGGTCACAGTATTTCGTTTTCTTGCTTCAGATTTCTTAATAGCATTTGCTCTGCCTGACATTATATTTATAGTTGCTTATTTTGTTTATGCTATATTTTCTGGAAAAAAACAAGACAGCCATGAGGATTTTCTTTAATAATGCAAATTTATGGGACCAGCAGTTAGCATAATGGCTATGTCGCTGGACTCCCATGTAGTCAACTGCGTGGTTTGATTCCTAGACGGGGTGGCTTAAACTCACACCGGGTGCATGTGCGTGTGTGCCCAAGATCCCAAGAGGAGAATAGAAGAAAAGGGATTGTGGTGTGGCCATCCCCCCACAGAAAGTTATTTCTCACTTTCTGTCTCTCTATCTACTATCTCTCTCTGTCTTCCTGGTCAGCACATGCACGCTATAGAAAGAAAATCTCTAAAAAAATAAATAAACAAAGCAAATTTACTTTCCCACTAGATATGTAAAAATAGTCACTCAATAAATAAACTAGGTGACATATAGTTAGATACTATGTCTATTTATTTATTTTAGTTTTTTTTTTTTTTGTGCAGTGCATGCATTTGTAGGAGGAGACAGAGAGAGGGAAATTGAGAAATCATCCCCCAAGTGTGATGGCCATGCTGCAATCCCTTCTCCTCCACTTTCCTCTTGGGATTCTAGGCATGGATGTACATGTGCCCTGAGTGACTCCCAAGCCACCAGGTCTGGGACTCAAACTGTGGTTGACAATGTGGGAATCCAGCACCCAAGCCACCACATCACATACTGGCCCCTAGATACTAATGAATGCATCCTGTGTCATGCAAGTAACTGGATGCAACTTGATCTTGTGGTGTGGAAAGGAGTGTGTGCCTTATCTAGGTCCATATACAATACTTTCTCAAATCTTTTTTAGTGTAACTTGGACACTACATAACTGAAACCAAAGAACAACTCTCTTAGGATAAATTTAAGATGCTAGATTTATCTTTTTGCTGATATGGGGATGATGCCACATGCTCAATAATAATAAAGCTTTTCTTTATCTATAATATTTAGAATAGAAAATTTGAATGCTGGCTCCCCTAGGTCACATAACTGTTTACCATGACTACAAGTGTAGTAAGACTCAAGATCTTGAAGTATTAACTCATGAATTGCCCATCAGATATTCCTCAGCAGTAGGCCAAATGAGGTAAAGAAGGAAAGAGATATTAACTTTGAGAAAGCCAGCAGGGTGAAAGTTTGCTGTTTTCAGTGACATAATAGCAATGTAAATGCATTATGATCTAGCTGCACAGCCTGATCATGCTTACTTCTTCACAAAACAACTTCTCGCATTTAATTTAAGATTAATCACATGTTCCTTGCATGTTCTGATCACTTAGCATGAAACAACTAATTCTCTAATTTTGGTTGAAATAGCCATTATTTCTACTATGCTTTTTTATTGTTAACAAGATAAGCAAATAACTCAGCATTCCTCCTCAAAGAGAGTCAGTGTGCAGTCTCCATCACCGATACCCTGTTTCAGTTATGGGGGATGTCACAAACCCTCCTCCATTCTACAAGTTTGGTCCCTTCTAGCACACTCGTAATCAAGCCTTCTTGCTGATGTTCCCCATATACCTCTTCATTTCAAATATCCCAAGTGTGCAGATTTCTTTGCAGAGGTGCACCTGACACATGGTCTCCTCCAGTTAGTCCTATTTCTTTACAAAAAGAGACACAAGTAAGTCAATCATAAGTCCTAACCCAACAAATTTTGTGACTGAACATAAAATTTGTATTATCCTGTTCCTTTGTGTTAGAATATTGAGAATCCAAAGGATAAGAGTTGGACATACAGAAATAAGGGTACCAAAAACAACCTAGAAAATAGGCAGCCTAAAGGATAAGGTCAGAGTTGAATGTTAACTTCCAGAGTTTAAATGGACAGATCAGACCATAGAAACACGGCAAATTTAATAGAAGACAGATTAATTATATGGGATGGACCTGGTAAAATAGAATTTTATGACTTTTGACTAAAACATTACTGATTTTCTTCTGTGCTTTATTTTCCATATTTAAGGATTTTTGTCTTCTCTTGAACTGTTGATAGTTTCATCTACCTACTATTTGAACTGAATCCTAACCTTTTTCCTGGCTTTAAGTCTTAAGCAAATTTCTCTTAACTTTTTTTAGTTTGAGCAAAAAAAAAAAACTAAATTTTTTTTCTTGAAATTAAAATATATATTTAATTACTGCAGTAAGCTATATAACCTCCACTAGTGGCTAATTTATTATATGTTCACTTTATTCATTGAGGTTTATGCCAACATCCAGACATGTGTTCATAGGTATGTATATATCAGTTGTGCTTTCTATTGAACATTTTTAGATTTATTAAGATGTTTGGTGAATCAATAAAAATGTGGGGGAAAAAGGCATGGGAAACAACCTTAGATACACGAGGAAGGATGGGAGGAGGGTAGAAAATGGCAGACAGTGAGAGGTAAGGAATCAAGAGGGAGAAAATAAAAGCAAAATATATAAGAAACAAGAAATGGGAAATTATTCATTTGATGATAACATGTATGGTAATATCCCTGATTGAGCCAATATACAGTATATTCTGTATGAAAGATCTCATTTTGTATACTGTACTGATGTACAGTGAATGAATATAAGTAAGTAAGTAAGTAAGTAAATAAATAAATAAATAAAACTATTCCTCCAGAGAGATATTGGTAAGGTCTATATTATTTCTGTTTAAGTCAGTAACTAACTTGAATGGATAAGGGTAAACCCCATTTTTAAAAGAGAAACAATAAAAGGGAGGGAAAATTATACTTTACCAAATTATCTCAACTGTACTAGTCCATGATTTCTCCACTCATGCATTAGTGGGAAATGGAGGAGAGTACACGTAAGGAGACTATGGTCTTAGGTCTAGTTTTGTGACCAACTTCCTGCTTAACTTTTGATAGGTATTTTAAATGTCTCTTGCTTGGTTCCTAGTGCTTATTGTTCAAGTAAGATTTTGGCTTTACACACATAATATTGCCTATCGGATATAAAATTACTTTGAAAAGGTATTTATGACACTCTAATCAGTTCTTCATTCTTCACTTAATTTAGGCGTTTGTGCACATGGTTGTGAATAGATGCTGCAAAATTGCCAGATGTATAAAGAACCAAATAATAAGACCTGACCGTGGGTCCTAAACATTAGGTAACTCAAATAACTTAAAACAGTTAAAGAAATTATAATAATAGCCTACTATAAAAGTTGGTGGAAATATACCCATTAGTTATATTGTTTAGTTCCTGCATGGGAAATAAAATAACTTAATAAAAACACTGCATAGCAAAAGAAGCAGTTTTAGGATATGAAACACTAGATAGTTATGATCAAAGGGTATAAGTTTTGGGACCAGTAGTTAGCATAATGGCTATGTCGCTGAACTCCCATGTAGTTGAACACAATTTGAGTCCTGGACCCGGTGGCTTAAACTCACGCCGGGCATGTGTACGTGCATGCCCAAGATCCCAAGAGGAGAATAGAGGAGGACGGATTGCCGCATGGCCATTCCCCCTGGGAGGTGATTTCTCGCTTTCTGTCTCTCTGTCTCTCTCGGTCTTTCTGGCAAGCGCATGTGCCTTATAGCAAAAACCTCTCAAAAAAAAAGAAGATGGGGGGGGTGTAAGTTTTATTTCCTTTAGAAGAAACAGAGCAGACTTCAAAAACATCCAGTGATGGGTTAAGGAAGATAGACCCCACATAGCTAACTGCAGTTTGCAGTTTGAAATCAGTCATAAGAGTTTGATATACACACCGTGTGTGTGTGTGTGTGTGTGTGTGTGTATTTCTGTGTGTGCATCAACAATTTTGGCAGGATGGAGAAATGGAGAAGAAGGGATTATAATGTGATCGTACACCACTGAGGGGGTCTTTCTCCCTCTCTCTTGTTTTTCTCTCTCTCTGTCTCTCTTACTTTCATAAGTGCACATGCCCTCTGGTGATTAAAAAGAAAAACAAAAGCAATACCGAGTAACACTGGTGAATAGCCCTAACGGCAGAAACAGCATGGAGAAAAAGCAGCCTGCCTGTATTGCATTAGCTACTTGTACCTGTGTTTTCTATCCCTTTCTTCATTCTTCTGTAAACTAATGTGTTTATTCACCTTTTTGTTTTCTCTTTCAAGTTTTGTGGTCATTTAATTTCTGTAGAACACTAAACCACCATGAAGATTAGTCTGTTCACACAATGCATTAGGATATAAATTGAGAAAGAAATACATTTGGAAACTTTAGAATATGTGATTCCCATAAATATTCATATACAAACTGTATTCAGATCTATCACATCTAAAGTTACTATTTTTACATGCTCACTGCAGAAAAATCTGTATGCATTTAAGTCTTTCTCATACTTTTCAAAAAAGCTCTTTTGAAAAGGCTCTAATCCAATACTGTAAGAACAAAATATTGCAGATAAATAATAAAATTGATGAGTGAAATGAAATGTTGTCTTTAAGAAAATAATTTCTATAAATGTTACAGATTCATAGATTTGATTTGCTTAATATTTTATAATTATAAGACACAGCAAATTTCTTTTTTTTAGCAATGGATATAATTTAAAATGGCATTTTCACCTATGGTATTATAATTTTATTCAACTATAAAGTAGCCTTATTTTAAAAATGAATAAATAGCTGGTCTTAGAACAAAGACCATACTTTAAAAATAAATAAATGAATAAATAAATAAATAAATAGTAAATTGAAGGATATATAATTCCTGGCAAATTGAGAAAGCGTAGTTTGCTTGCTCATCTCAATACAATTTAAGTGAAATATTTTTCGGCCAGAAGTTTCCCTAACTTGCCGGTATCAGGATCTTAGACTGTTACATTCATCAAAAGAGCAAAAGTGGAGGCCAGCAGGTGACATGGTGGTTAAGGGAGTTGGACTCCTGTGGTTTGAGTCCCAGACTTGGCAGCTTGCTTTCTCTTTCTCCCTCTTTCTCTCACTCTCACTCTGTCCCTCTCTGGTCAAATTAAAATAAATAAATAAGTAAATAAATACAATTTTAAAAACAGAAGGGAAGTCTAGCACAGTGCTCTCTATAAATATACATCAATTGCTAGGGTGGATGTTATAATTATAAATACACATTATATCTTATACTGATTTCTATCTTTGAACATATTTAGAAAAAGAAAAAGTATTGACTTTATAATACGCCTAAGAAAGTGTTACTGGACTATAGAACATATGTTGTGATCCATTGTCATATACTTTTCATGAACCACGAAGATGGCATGGTTAATTCTCAACTTTTCATACATAACAGTCATCATTATCAAGCACATAAAATAAGGAAAAATGGGGCCAGTGGATGGTGTAATGGTTCCACCAATAGACCCCCATGTAGTTGATCACAGTAGTAGTCCCAGACCTGGTGGCTTAAATTCACACCAGGTGCATGTACGTGCATGTCCAAAAGCCTGAGAGGAGAATGGAAGAGAAGAGATGGCGGTATTATTTCTTGCTTTCTGTCTCTCTGTCTCTCTCTGACTCTTCAGCAACCACACATGTCCCATAGTAAAAATCTCTCTAAGAAGAAAAAAAAATGAGAAAAAAATAATTACAGTCCAGAGATAGATGTTCACATTTCCATATGCATAGAAATAGCAGGTTGTAAAATGGAGCCAGGTATTAATTCTTATTTGGGTGGTGTCCTTTTTCCAAGTCACCTGGACAGAAAATTCTAAAAGAGTACCTAGGCACTGATTATATGGAACCTATTTCTATTTCTTCATAACATAAAGCAAATGGATCAGTAACTATTATACAGATTTCTTGTTTGTTTGTTTGTTTGATTTTTAGAGAGAGAGATTTTTGCTATAGGGTGTATGCTCGCCAGAAAGACAGAGAGAGACAGAGAGATAGAAAGTGAGAACTCACCCCTCCAGGCAGAATGACCATGCTGCAATCCCTTCTCCTCCATTCTCCTCTTGGGATTTTGGGCACACACATGAGTGTGTATTCTTCTCTTGGGATTTTGGGCACACACATCCATGCACCTAGCATGAGTTTTAAGCAGCAGATCTGGGACTCGAACTGCAGTCCACTATATGAGAGTCCAGCAATGTAACCATTACATCATCTGCTGGTCTCCTATACAAGTATTCTTAAGACCTTATTTGATAAATTGCGTATAGTTGTTGATATGTTGTAAGAATATAGGTAAAATAGCTGAAATAAACTACAAGTTTATGAGTTAAATTCAATTTTTGATAGGGATTATCCATTTCTGGAATTACTTTTCAAAAGACAACAAAATGCTGCTCAGAAATGATGGAATATGTAATTAGATTATTAAAATGTTTATATTAAGATTCAGAAAATGTTCCTGCTATCCTTCACTTACCACATGTCTTTCTTTATGTCACCTCTGATTATATAACACATAGAAGCATATTTAGGTCACTGGTAGTAGCAGGAAGAAATAATGGTAAGATGGAATAGAAAAGGAAAACTGTAGAGAGCCACCTCTCCATTGTAGGAAGTAGCTATACACTCTTGTTTCAGGACACTCTTGTCTCTTTTGTTTTCTTAAAACAGAGTGTTTTGCTATTTGCAGAGATTCCTTGTATCTTGATCTTCCTTCCAGTCTTTTGAGTACCTGGGACTACAAATATGTGCCACCATGCCTGGGTGGGAATCAAATCTGGACCTCCCATGGGGGCTCAGCCTCTGGAGATGCGGAGTCTTATCAGCACATTTCATACAGCTGTGTCAGAGAATGACAGGAACTGAAATGCCCCCAACACAAAATAATGACAAATGTTTGGGGTAATAAATATGCAGATGGTTCTAATTTGTTCTTAATGCATTGTACTCATGCATCAAAAAAATACTGTACTCTATAAATATGTGCAGTTATTATATATGTTAAACATTTTTAAAAGACAGTAGTAACTCTGGACTCTTTCGAAAGAGAGGAAGTTCATATGAATTGCCTGATGTCTCCACATCTGTAAATGGAATAATACAGCAAAAACTATTAAGCAGCTATTGCACTGATTCCCAGACTTAAGAAAATACTACCCTTTTATTACAGCCTACATTAACTCAGAACAATATTTTTTATGTAAAACTAAGTACATAAAGAAATTGGGATAAGTGAGAAAATATAATTGCTTTTCTTTGCCAGATTCTTTTGGATTTCTGGCAGTAGGAAAATGAGAAACCTTAAAAACCAACACACATGTACAAAACTCACATACAAAACAATCCAACACATATACAAAAATATTTTTACAAACCAGCACATGCATACAAAAATATGAGATTTTTAAATTCTTTTTCATACACTATTCCAAGTCATTGCAGTGGTAAAGACAATTCATAGTTGTTTACTGTAAATGTTATTTGACAATGATTTCTAATCGATGAAGCTATTTTGGGGTCATGAAGCAGAATAGAATGGGGGGTTCAGAATTAACCCAAGGAGAAACATATATTTTATAACCAGCTCCCATACTGTCTGCATCTGGCTTTATGCAAATAGAGTAACAATTCTCTGGGCCAAACTCTTCATCTGTAAAATGAGAGTGAATGTATTTTTACTATTTTAATCAGTATATGTGAGATGTGTTAGATATACCTTGATGCTACATTTCTAAAAGTCACATAATATTCATCAGCACACTCTCTCTCTCTGTTTATACACACACGCACACAGAGTACAGAGAATTAGTTTAGTATAATGAATTATAAGGCTAGTAAATCAGTCTTTTGGGAGGAAATATTGGATTGTAAGCTGTTTTGTTTCTTTTTCCAATTTTAGCAGGAGCCACCTGTTAGATAAGATGACTTCATAAATGGTGCTTCTATTGATGAAAAAAAATTTTTTTGAGAGTTTTTTTCGCTATAGGGCGTGTGTGCTCACCAGACAGACAGAGAGAGACATAGAGACAGAAAGCGAGAAATCACCCCCCAGGGGGGATGGTCATGCCGCAATCCCTTCTCCTCCATTCTCCTCTCGGGATCTTGGGCACGCACGCACACATGCCCGGCGTGAGTTTTAAGCCACCGGGTCCGGGACACGAACCGCGGTCGACTGCGTGGGAGTCCAGCGACATAGCCATTACACTAACTGCTGGTTCCCTCTATTGATGAAAATTTAAAAGCAAGTTCATAGAAGAAAACAAGAGTTTGAAATATCTGGCTGTCTTTGTCTTAGTCCATTTTGCATTGCTAACAGAAATTGTGGAGACTGAACAGTTTGTTAAGAAACAAGAGATTTGGGCCAGCCAGGTGGCATGGTGGCTAAGGTGGTTGAATCACATGTGGCCAACTGCATGGTAGGAGTCCTAGAACCAGCAACTTAAAAACATGCCAGGTGCATGTGCATGTATGCCTAAAAGCCCCACAAGAAATTGCCACATGGTTATACTCCTAGGGATCTCTCTCTCTCTCTCTCTGTCTGTCTCTCTCTCCTGGTAAGCACATGCACTCAATAGCAAAAAAAAAAAAAACAGCAACAAGTGAAAAAAAGCACCTGCTCTCTTGGTAACTAGCCTCTTTTCATAAGAGCTAGACATCACTTGGTCTCTAGCAAGACAGGAGTTATCTTTTGATGAGACCAGGGTTTCCTTGATCCAATCACCATCCTCTAGCCTGCACTTCTCCCATTGCCATTACTCTGAAGACCAAATTTGCAAACATGAACCTTTGGAGGACAACCAGTATTCAAACCATAGAAGACTTGTATTTTTAAAGCAACTCAATGTAGTCATAGACAACTTATAATTTAATCAATATCCTTTACCTCTCTCTACTAGGGGACTCTAATTCAAGTTGATGGTTTTCTAAAATACACATTTCATTTGTCTGATTAGAGTTTATTTCTGTATGTTTGTTCTAATAAAAAAAATCTGTATCTGAGAAGGAAGAGCTCAGTATGTGAACTGTTTCCCTTTTGTGATGAGTCATGTTTCTAGCGGATAGAGAGTGGTCTTCAGGCAGGTTTTGCTAATGGGCAAAAACTGAATGGCAAAGGAGAATCACAACACTCAGCAGGCGGCTGACCTACTTTATTATTATAACTCATAGGAAGTTTGAATGCATGTTTCTACAGCAAAGCTACAATGATTTGTCAGCAAATTAGTTACCATTTTGTTAGAACTTTTAAAAAATTGTTATAAAAGTATACTCTATATGAAAAAAATCAATAATATCATAATAAGACAACTTTTATTATATAAAAATTCAAATATAAAATAGGGTACGAGGCCCAAAGATAGGAATGATATATTTTAGTTAAAAGATTTTACATTTCTATGTATTATTTAAGTCAATCACTAAGTAGTTAAATAGGCTTTGTAAAACAAAAAGTGGTCCTGTTTTTGTCTTTATACATTTGTTAGATTATCAATAGATAATGTAATCGTCCTAGCTTTTTATGTTCTACTTTTATATGAGAACATACCTATGAATAATACTTACTGGGTTTTTTCTCCAAAATCATTTTCTTAGAATAAAAGATCTCAGCAAATAGCATTTCTACTCTGCCTACACCTAACACATTGTTATTGTGACCACTATAGTCTTTGAACTGGAAGTGACTGAAGTATCTTGATCCCTCGTTGTTATATTTGGACAATGGTTGCCACCTCAATGTTCCCGTTTTGGAATTTGTCTCCAGTGTAATGGTATTGGGACATGAGATCTTAAAGAAGTGAAGCATAGAGGATGGTGATTAGATTATGGAGGCATTGCCTGCATGAATGGATCAATGCTGCCTCATGCAAGACCAACCAAGTTTTGGCTCATGTGAGGAGTTAGTTACTGCAAGAGCAGGTTGTTGTAAAAGGGTAATGGTTCCTTTTCTCTGTTTCTTCGTGTACCCATTATCTTCTCAGTTTCTGTTGGACAAGTTGTGATGTAGTCAGCTCGATTCCAGTCCTACACCTTTGGACTTTGCAGCTACCAGAATCATGAGTAAAATAAACCTCCATTGTTTATAAATCACTGAGTCTGGAGTAATTCCCTTAGTAGCAAAATTGCAGACTAAGATATCACCTTATCGAAAACCAGCTGATGGCTGGCTGAAATAAATATATTCTTAATGTGTGTCTCTCCAATCTTTAGTTTATTTTTTAAATTCCTACCAGACTTTATCTAAATCCACAGAGGTCTACCACTATCAGACTACTGCATGAGTTAGGAAACAAAACAAACAAACAAACAAAAACTGTGCTTTCCAGGTAGCTAAATTATTATTTTTATTTAAAAGAAGGCTTATGTGAATGGCTTCCTTTTCTTACTTTTTTCAGACCATGATTATATTTTAATACATTTAATATATTTTTGGTTTTTATAAAATCAGAAAATAAAACACCGCTGTATAATAAATGGGAGAAAACAATGGCTTCACTTTCAAGAGTTCACACCTTGATAAACAGAAAGAGGGCAGCATTGCACCAGCACAAGTTCGGTGCTCAAGCATCTTTGGCCAGTGTGTACATTTCAGATGACTCCATTCAAATTGATGTTAGTGGCATTGTACATAATTTTGTGTTTCATTGGTTATAAATTCCTTTATAGTAGAGCTTACATTTTTTTAAGCTTTGTATTTTTTTAAGCTTTTAAAGTTTTTAGCACCTAAAAAGAACAGGTGTGAAAAAAAAAAAAAAAGGCTATTTAGAATGTAAGCCTAATAAGGGCAAAAATTTTGTCTCATTCTTTATTGTATCTTCAGTAATTAAAAAGTGTCTGGCACCAAGAGGTACTCAATAGATAATCTAAATGAAAGAGCAAATCAAATGTACTCAGTTTATAGATGAATATCCCAAGGACAGAAAAGTTAAGCGACTTGCCAAAAATTACAGAGGATGAAGGCAAACCTAAAAAGAACAGGTGTGAAAAAAAAAAAGGCTATTTAGAATGTAAGCCTAATAAGGGCAAAAATTTTGTCTCATTCTTTATTGTATCTTCAGTAATTAAAAAGTGTCTGGCACCAAGAGGTACTCAATAGATAATCTAAATGAAAGAGCAAATCAAATGTACTCAGTTTATAGATGAATATCCCAAGGACAGAAAAGTTAAGCGACTTGCCAAAAATTACAGAGGATGAAGGCAATTCAACATATATGTCTCTAAATTCAGTTCTACCAACTTCTCCCCTATGTATTCTGTCTAGATGAATCAAAATAGGCTTAGTTATTTTGTGAATTATAAATTAAGACATGTCTCTAGAGGGGAAAAAGAGAGCTGGAGGGTAGTACATCATTTTTTTTTTAATGCTTAGATCTATAAATGAAATATGATACTCATATGCCACTGATAGCTCATTAACCATACTATTGAATAATATGTCACTCATACCTCATTAACTATAACTTCAGTAGGACCCCACCTGACTGAAAGGGACCTGGAATATGTGGAAAATGCATGGTTATTTGGAGATTGTTCCTGCCATATCATATCAAATGAAAATAAAATTGAGTAGTAACCAAGTGTTTCAATTGAATTTCTTATTTCTCCACATAAACTTCATTAATTAGATCCTTACAGACCATGTATATCTTTTTTCTCTGATATTTTCATGAGGTTGATTTATACATCTTCATTTTTTTCTGTAAATGATTGCTGTCTTATTTCCACAGAAACAAAGAGCATTAAAAGCTCATTAATTTGTAATTCACTAATTTAGAATATGCTATATTTATAGCCCATGGGTTGGTCGAGTGATTATTTATCTTTGAAGAAATAATTTGATGATAAATAATTAAAGCAAAAACTAAGGAAGAACACTTCAGATATATAAAGTAAGTCCTTTATATATATTTCTCAAATACTGTTGATAACTACTCTTTTGATTATAAGCAATTAATGTTTATTTAGTTAGCAACATATGCAAGATTAGTATAGGATCTGTGGGACACATAGATATCTGTAAAGGCAAATTGCCTCTCCTCAAGAAGAGCACTTGTTTCTAGAGCAAAGTTATATAACGCATTCAAATTACAATAAAAGAAAACAATACAAGGAAAGGCCCCTTATTTGGCTTTGTTTTGACTATAATCTTATCAAATAAATACAAGTCTAAAACGAGATAAACATTGTTTAGCCTTATAGTTCTCATGAAGCTAAAACATAAATTTACAGATCAAATCCTAACAAAATTAATCAACAAATTTATCTTAGTGTGAATGTATTGTGATGGATAGTATTTTGCTAAAACATTAGTTGCATACAGTGTAAGTTTAGTGCTATTGTGCCACTACTTTTCGTAGAATGTGCACTTTTGTACATTACTCAACAACTCAGGGCACTAAAGTAGGTGATTTAGTTTTCCAACATTTTTTCCATATTCACTATGGTGAAAATTTTGTATAATATTTACTATGTTGTCATTTATCCTTCAAGTGGTATAAATGCACCATTTACTAATCTGTCCATGAGTCAGAATTATTTGATGTAGCACCTCATGGCACAACTACAGTATGAAAGCATATCCAGGTTCCATTCAGACAGCATTAAAAAAATCCTAGATTTATATATAATGGGCTAATGATGAAATCTTTAAAGCTATCACCAACATGTCACCATAGTTTATAAGATTTCTAGTAGAACATATGGGATCCCTGTAAAGACACCTTCAGACTTCTGTTAGAGAGATTTTCGTAGGAATATACTGTTTAGTTGCAAATCAGATCCTTATCTATTATATTCAGTGACTTCCTAAGGTATAGAAGATAGTTTACATCCGGTTCAGAGCAATATTGAAGCTATAATTTATCATAGTTTTTATTTTTGTATATTCATTAAATTGATATATTTGTAATTTAATCCAAAAATCATTATTCTGAATCCTATTATAATCAAGTGATACAATTGTGGTTTCTTATACTTAAAAGTAAAGCCACCAAATATCTTGGGAAGAAAATTAATTTTATTAAATGTTAATTATCCATAAAATGGAAGATTTTCATTCAGATGGAATGCTTTAATTCAGACACTTTAGAATAAAACAAATGAAAATGTTACAGCTGCAAAGCAAGATTAATCCTGCTCATGTGGAATTTTTCAAGTCACTATCTCCTTCCTAGTCGATTTAAGCAGTCCACCATGATTGAAGTTTGCCTTTTTTTTTTTTTTTTTTTTTTTTTAGTTTTTTTTTTTTAGCCATAGGGAACATCCCTTTGTTGGGGGGAGCAGGATAGGGCACATGCACTTGTTGGAGAGAGACAGTGAGAAGGAAAGTGAGAAATAATCACCACCTGGGGGGATGGACCCCACCACAATCTTCTCCTCTGTTCTCTCATGATTTGGGGCATGCATGCCTATACGTCCAGTGTGATTTTAAAGCCACTGGATCTGGGACTCGAACCATAGTCAGCCATGTGGGAGTCTAGCACCTGACATTATGCCACTTGCTAGGACCTGGAGTTTGGCTTTTATAAATAATATGTACTAATTATTTCAATGAGGAATTTAGACTGCAGAGGAATTACCTGAAAGTAATTGAACCTACTTCTTATGGAATAAAATACAGAAGCAGTTAATATAAAAATAAACATTAAATCACCAACAGCATAATTAGAGCTACAACATTGTCTTTGAATTTTTCATCATAAATTTTAACTAACTAGTCTGATATAGATAAGGATATGAGTATAAATGCAAATATGCAAGAGATAAGGATAATTTTAATATGTATAGTGGTTAAGAATATTCAAGCATATAAGTAGATTCAAGCATATAAATCATATATTCTATTTAAAGATAGAAGATATGAGGGCCAGCAGGTGGTATGGTGGTTAAGGGAGCTGGACTCCCACTTGGCCAACTGCGGTTAAAGTCCCAGACCTGGCAGCTTGCTTTCTCACTTTCTCTCTCTGTCCCTTTCTTGTCAAGTTAAAATAAAGAAATAAACAAACAAAGTTAAATAAAGTAATTCTTTTTAAAAAGATGGAAGATATTAAAAAAAGAAAAACACACATTCATCTTGGTCTGGATTTTCAATTTCTGCTTTTCCAATCTGATTTTGCTTTTTTACATCTTGAAGCCATGTCTTGTTACTTTTTAGTGTCAGAGTTCAAATGCTGATATTAGAGAAGTTTTTTATTGTAACTAGAGTGCTTCAACTGCAGTCTTTGTATTTTATTATTACTTTTTTTAAGTGTTCTTTATAACTTCTACAATACAAAACTTTTTTTTTTTTGAGAAGTTTTTGCTATAGCGCTCGTGTGCTCACCAGAAAGTCAGAGAGACAGAAAGGGAGAAATCACCCCCCAGGGGGATGGCCACACCACAATTCCTTCTCCTCCATTCTCTTCTCAGGATCTTGGGCACATACATACACACATGTGCCCAGTGTGAATTTAAGCCACCAGGTCTGGGACTAGAACCACGGTTGACTACATGGGAGTCCAGCAACGTAGTCATTATGCCAACTGCTGGTCCCAACACAAGACATTTTAATGGTGTGCAAAGCAAAACTTACAGAGACAGATATGTATGCTTTCAACTCTTGGTTCTATCATATACTTGTGTGACACTGGACTAGTCATTTAATTCCAAAAAGATCAGTTTTCTGAACAATAAAATGGGATTTTAAAAAAAGCCTATTTCATTGTGTTCCTGCACAGACTAAATAAAATAGCATAGTCAAAAAATAGGATTTTGTATACATTATAGTAAGTGTATAAATAAATTCATAGTGCTTTCATTTTACATTAGATTTTCACATCTCTATTATAACTGTATTTGTAAATACGGTTTGCTTTTTGGTTGCTGATGTGATGAAAGGACTGTAAAACTATCTGTTGTTTTAGGGTAGAAAATAATATCTCCAAGATCAAATGACTCCATTGGGAGTCTCTATTGATACAAAAATCTTATATTTTATGGTTATTCCTTTCATGTCACTAATATACACAATATGTGTGAATTTCTCCTTATTCTAGTTGAACATAAACTTAATCGTTTTCTGTCCTTAACATTAGATTTATACATGAAAATAATCTCAAAATTAATGTAAAATAAAAGAAGCCAATTTTATAAACAGACCTCAGGCAAAATAAAGGGTGACTCGAGAAGTAAATTGCAAATTTAGAAATGATGTTTTATAACATCAGAATATAATGAAGGTTGAAGGTTTGATCATGTTAAAGACATCTCTCTCTCTCTCTCTCACACACACACACACACACACACACACACACACATCACAGTATTTAATGAAAAGTGGTCAAGATATAAAAATTTTATCCAGTTAATATTCTTATCACTAAATATACTAACTAGTGTATTGCCCTATATTATACTTACATAATTCTAGGCTCTTTATAAAAATCCCTGAATAGCTTTATACTCTTTCAATGATAATTATCATTTTCTGAAACATACCTAGGAAAAACTTAAAATAAATATTTGCCAAATTAAATATTGGTTGGTACCAAAGATAAATTATTTTTTGGTAGTATTTTTAACATTTTTTTCTATCCATGCAATCCGTAGCCAGATGACAGAGTTATTGATTTTTTCTCCCCTGAAAAATAAGTTCATTAAGGTTTTGATCATATATTTTGCCTTTTTAAAGAAAAGTGAATTGGCAGATCTACAATCAAGGGGCCATTACAAATTGGAACTGTGAGTCAATTGAGCCCTCTTGTTTTGTTCTTTAGTTATACAAACGCCCATGTGGAACATTTCTCAAAATTTTTTTTCATAATTTTTACGGGGAATGCACTCTCTGGAGGAAGACAGAAAGAGAGAGAAAGAGAAAGTGAAAAAGCACCCAGGGGGATGGCTATGCCGTAATCCCTTTTCTCCATTCTCCTCTCAGGATTGTGGGCATGCACAGGCTCAGTATGTTTTTTCAAGTCACCAGGTCTGAGACTCAAACCTCATGATCAACAGGGACCCAGCTGCCTAACACCATGCTACTGCCTGGCCTCAAACTTTTGAAGATGAGAGAAGAGATTATAACAAAGCGATGTGCCAGTTAGTTTTCTAGGCACTTGTCATGGCCTGAATGTGTCTGCTAAAATTCTGGCACTTGAAAGTTGATCCCAAGGCAACAGTGTTCGACAAGTGGCCTAGAGGGGTAGAAGTGCTTAGGTGATTAGGATTCCAGCCGCATTAATGAGTTAATGCTGTGTAAAGAAGGCTCATAGGAGAGGATTTCAGTCCTTCTGCCTTTGTCATGTGAAGAACAGCATTACCGCTCTCTGTAGGATGAAGCAAGAACCCTCTTGGAATCAGAGGTAGAACTGCCACAACCTTAATATTGCACTTCTCAGCCTCTAGAACTGTAAGAAATAAATTTCTATGGTTTGTAAACTACCCAGCCTGTGGCATTCTGTTTTAACAGCACACACACAAAAAGATAGCACTAGAGACAGAAAAGAACAAATAAACTTTAAAAGACGTGCTAATATGAAGGACACAAAAAAGTACCTACAATCAAGAGCACGTGTCCTTGGGGTTGTAGCTGTTGCTGACTGTTTTAATGATTAAAATACCGACTTGCTCAATGATACCTTGGATATTGCAATCAGGGAAAGTCTGTGAGATGGTGAAATTTAAGTATATATGAAGAAATGAAGGTGAGGTCCAGGTGAATATTAGATCTCAATGAAAGGACAGAAAATAAGGAAAGGTGGGAGTAGGGGGGGCAGGAGAAAAATAGATAAGCAAAAAGGAGGAAAGGAAGATGCTTCTACTTAAGGCGTCATGTAAACCCCTTTCCAAATACAAAGACTGAACTATATTTATTAGAAGAAAAAAGTAATCGTAAGATGTTCATGTACCTCTAAAGGAATAAGCACAACAGCCAGCTGTGCTGGCACTCTCCACAAGGTGAAGGCACTGTGCTGTGCAGGCTGGGGCCACATGGGAGGTCTGGCTTGATACTTGGTCCAACCCAAAGGCCAGGAACACTGGGGTGTGCCTGTAATCCCAGTGACTCGGGAGGCAGAAGCTAGAACATCGTCAGTTTATGGCTAGCCTGGGCAACGTAGGGAGGCTCTGTCTGAAAAAGCAGGGCGTGGTAGCTTACACCACCTGTTGTCCCAGGTGGGAGGCTAAGGCAGGAGGATTTCAACACAGCAAGATACTGTCTTAAAAAGAGTAATGATAACAACAGTCAAAAAAATTAATGGAACAGTCTGATAAAATAAAAGAATAATGTGATTTATACCAAAGGTAAAAATTTTGTAAATATATCGTAAGATTTATCTAGTATAAAATGTTAGTCACGAGAAGTCTATTATAGTTTGCAGTTAAGTTAAACCATGTTTTATAAAATGTAATTTGATTAAAATGTAGGAGAATATAAAAATATGAGAACTTACATAAAAATACTTAATGAATACACATGTACTCAGATAAAGTTAAATATATAATTAATTATATAATTAAATGTATTATTGACATTAATTGAATATTTAATTAATTATTAATATACTTATCTATGTAAACCAAATTTATATTTTATAGGTATTTTTTATATTTACCTATATTTCAGAGTTAAGTTTAAAGATCTTTTCCAAGTTTGCCTTGATCTGAAAAATCACTTCACTTCAAACTTACTTGTACTTATACTGATGCACATAGCTTTGTATGTTTAAAATCCCTACACATTTATGTCTTAAATATAGTAAATGCTAAAAAAAAAAATTGACAAAAAGAAGGAATAAGTATAAGCTGTAGGCATTTTTGAAAGAACAATGTACCACAATTTCAAGCATGTGTTTGTAGCTTGGAAATAACTCTCCTCCATATACACAAAGTATACAAGAATAGATGTTGTAACAAATACATCCCCAGGGACATTTTATGTAAATAAAATGATTTTATACCCATGAAGGTAGAATCAAATTGTCTCTAAACATTCATGGAGAAGCCAGAGCCTTGTAGTCTAAATAATGAAAAGTTCTTGATGAAATGTGGAAAGGGCACAGTGTAGAATGGAAGGGTTACTTACCACCATCTCATTCAGAGACACCCAGCAGTCTGGAGGGAAGTCTTGCAGCAGTGGAACCAAGAACTGAAGACAGCCATCCCAGTGGCACAAGAGGAGCATCATGCCGATGAGATTGAAAATCCTCACCACTGCACTGGCAAGGTCATACGTCATGTGGAATATCTGTTGGGCAAAATATAACATTAGTTCTCATAATCCATTTTTAAAAATAACGCATACTATCAATGTCCATAGGTAGTTCTATGTAATGTAAGTTTCAACTTAATAAAACTCTAGAAAGAGCTTTTAGAAATAGGTAGAAACAGAGATTACCTTGCTTTACCTTTATACCAAGATTGGCGTTCTGCTTTATGAATATATCACTAACTGTGCATTTCTCACCACAGAGACAGCATGAATACATACACATAATGTCTTAAAGAACATTGTTTTTTTTTGGCAGTAGTTTTCATTTACAGTTCTTCTGGACATTTTAGAAAAGCTGCTTTAAAGCAAGGTAACAAAATTGACAAATGATGGGTTGCCTCTTGTCTACTTCTCATCCTTATTAATAGAGTTGTTGAAAGACAAAGAAATTACCCAATGACCGAAAACCATAAACACAAAGAGTTTAACTGAAAAATAGAAAGTAAAATTGGAAATACATTGTAACTTAACTTTTGCTATGCGATTGGAAGTACAACTTTAATTGTGTCTATTAAATACGAATAGTAGCCATTCAGAAAAAAAAGTTACTAAGATTTGGTTAAAAAATAACACTTTTTAAAAATTATGCATGTTTTTCCACCTGCATTATTTTATAGTTCAGCATTCTTTTCCTGAGACCCTTTCTAATTAATATTTTCACAAAATCCAAGATAGTAGTTGGAACTTATCTCAGAAAACATAAAACGTACGATAAATCAACATTCCCCATCAAAATTTTATAAATTGAAAACATATATCCAGCTTTGTATCTGCATCTATTCATTTTTATAATTATTATTAAAAAGAATCAGAACCTAATTATTTTCTTTAGTAGCTTATAGCACTCTCCTGCTGCCAATACTTCAGCTAGTGTTTCTGCTCATACTTTAGCTAATCTAGAATAACAAAACCCAATTGGGAGCAGACCTAGATTCTAGAATGAAGTTTTTTTTAATTGTTAAGGAGTTACTAATCAGTAAAATTAATAAATGTGCATAAATACATAGAAACGGGACATTTCAAGATTTTTAGAATCACATTTTGGATAATTCCCCAAAAGAATGGTATATTTTTGAATTGACTACATCGATTAGGAAATTATTTAAGAAAGATAAAACAATCCACAAAGTTAGTATTTTGATTTTGAAACTATATCGTTGTAAGAAAACTTCTGCAAATCTTAAGATATGCATAGTAAAATAACAGGACATCTGTGATGTTGCTTTTATAAAACCACCAAATCTATTGTTAATTAAATGTTTTTCACTTTGATACATTTCTATGAGAGTTAATTCTTTCTTTCAACACTCTTCTCTTTGACATAATAATTATAGTGGGCAAAAAAAAATTTTCCTTTGTGGGAATGTACACACTGTTCTGACTTCCTTTTAAAAGGAAAATAGGGGGGGTCTTAGATTTTAAAGGCACTAGATAACATATTTTGATATTCAGACAGCTGTACACATAGTGACTTACTCTATAGCATTAAAAAATTACTTTCTTTTAAGCTGCTTTTAAAATTTTGTTTTTATCTTTGGTAAAGCCGCAGAAACATCTTTTTGGTATTCTTCCCTCTGATATGTCTTCCCTGAATTTGAGAATAGAAACTGAACTAACATTTTTATAAATAATTCTCATTAAAAGTAATACAGTAAAAGCATTTAAAAAACCTTTCTACTGATAAAGTACTGGGGAAAATCAACATGAATTTAAATTTCTTTTACTGTAATAATAGAATCCAAAAATGCATGTAAGTATTTTCTAGGAAGATGGTTGAAGATGAGCCAGTGTTGCATTGTTGGGTAATATAGTAAAATTGCAGAGTATAAACTTCTCGATCAAACAGGAGACGTGCCACCTTTCAGCTTAATTATTGGAGGTAAATTGTAAACTGTTAAAATTCTCTGTCAGTCTACAAATTATAAGCACAGAGGCAATAACCATTATTTTACTATTAGACTTTGGAGTAGAGTGTGGACTGTTGCAGAGAACCAGGCCTAGTCTTAGGAGACCTGACTTTTTGTATTTTCTACTTTCTTTTGAGGAATTTTCATTCTTTTGTGGGATTTTAAAAAATTATTCACTACATTAAAATAACATAGAACGGTTTTCAAAACATTCATAGAAAACATATTGTGGACCAGCCAGTTGGCATGGTGGTTAAAACAGCTGAATCCTGCATGTCCAACTGCAAAATTGGAGTTCCAGACCCAGCAGCTTGAAAAACATACTGAGTGCATGTTTGTGTATGCCCAGAATCTCAAGAGGGAGAATGGAGAAGAAGGGATTGTGCTGTGGTTATCTCCCCTGAATGATTTCTCACTCACACTCTCTCTCTCCCCCCAGAGAGCACATTTGCACTATAGCAAACTTAAAAAAGAAAAAGAAAAAGAAAAGAAAAGAAAGAAAAAAGGAAAAGAAAAACACAACAAAAAAAATACATATTATGAAAAAAATGCATGAATTTCAAATTTTTAGCACTACAATATACTCCTATTTTTCATTCTGCTTTTCCATGAATTTTAAGAAGTCCTTTTGTATGTTAATAGTTATTTATCAATTCCTTTACAAAAACCCTATTATCTCTTATTAAATAGTCTCTATAGAAGCATAACCACTATTTTCATAGAGGGAGTTAATGGGGATATAAGGCTTTTCATAACATATGACTACTTTTTTGATTCACTTCCACATAATTCTATAAACAATAGGACAATAGGATAATCTCTAAATTTAAGGCTATCTTCAGGGCCAGCAGGTGGCATAGTTGCTTAGGGTGATATGGTTGACTTAAGGCAACATGGTTGACTGTAGTTTGAGTCCAAGACCCAGTGGCTTGAAACTCACATGGGGTACATGTGTGTGCATGCCCAAAATCCCAAGAGAAAATGGAGGAGAAGAGACTGTGGCATGGCCATTCCCCCTAAGGGGTGATATCTCACTTTCTTTCTTTTTGTCTC
This sequence comes from Tupaia belangeri chinensis, assembly GCF_000334495.1. Taxonomy (NCBI): domain Eukaryota; kingdom Metazoa; phylum Chordata; class Mammalia; order Scandentia; family Tupaiidae; genus Tupaia; species Tupaia belangeri. Next base: position 231,974 of record NW_006204238.1, on the reverse strand, counting down.
TCTCTGTCTCTCAGGCAAGCACACATGCCCTATAGCAAAAATCTCTCTCTCTCTCTCAATAAAAAAGGCTATCTTCTATCTCATTTCCACTCCCAATACCATAATATTAGTTGGTACACTAGATTCATGTACTAACTGTAATATATAGGAGTGCCTAGTAACAGCTCACATTATTAATTTCATGAACAGCCCCTTACAGACTTTAACATTGTGTGTTCCAAAAATCAACACACTTCCTGGAGCTATCCCTAGTTTAACTTTTAAGTATGGTATAAGTAAGCTAGCTATTTTGACTTTGGCTAACTTCAGAGACTAAATTCCAATAATCAAAACCATATATCTCCATCTTAATTTATCTGATCAAAGAACATCCAAATGTATGTAGTATTACTTTTGATGTACGTGTATATGAACATGTGTAGTACCTAGACCCAGTCCCCTTATCTTTAGAGCGCTTATCATTAATATACTCTGGCAGGCATAATCATTACACATAACCTGAATATTGAGATTAATGGTTCTGTTAAAACCTTGCTTGTGAAAGATTTATAATGAGAACACTAGTACTTCATTATGGAGCACACGCATCTATAGATAGGTTAAGGAAGAAGAAATCATCTGATCTAATTGACACATAGCAACAACTGTTTATTGTCTAAGGGCAGCTGTAGGCCAAATAAAAGTTTGACTTTATTCATTTTAATGATCAAGTTGCCAGTATCATTAATATTTTAAGTCATTCTTCTTCTATGAGGTAATCATCCTTAAGCAATAAATTCCCAAATAAATCAATTATCTTCATTTTACTGTATGAAAACTTGTTACTACACAAAAATGATACTATGCATGATACACAGTAAATTGTTGCTAGGTGAATGAGTGAGAAATTTGAAGTGATTTAATAATAATAACACAAATAACCTTTTATGGTCTTAAAGAGTGTGAAGCTTTCATTTTTGTGTTTTAAACCAGAGAATTAAAACAAATGAACAAGCAAAAACAACAACAACAAAAATGATTAATTTCACCTTGCAAGTAATTTAACGTGGAACCTGAATTGAGTACTCAGGGTGTGTGTAGAAGAAAAACAAGTCATTCTGACCAGCCAGCTTTCAAGTGGTACTTCTAGGCATCAAAAAACAGGTTTTTAAAGCATCACTTTCATCAAAAATTATTTGATAAAAGATGTCAATGCAAGGCACTGTGCCTTCCTATGTTCAACCCAGGACATTGTGTTATTCATGTGACCTCAAGAAGAGGAAAGCTCTGGTCAGAAATATATTTTCTTTCATAATATTATAGCTGTAGAATCCTTTGCAATTTGAGTGCAGTGACGGTAGATGGGATAGCTAATTAATTTTCCCCAAAATGAAGAAGGCAGAGGAAGGTATTCTGAGTCAGAATCATACAACTTGTCCTAATATTTACAGAATTATCAGCACAAATATATTTTTGTAGAATTTTTTTCCCAGGATGAGGGTATATTCATTTTATTGTTAAAAGCCCGAGTCCCTAACTGTGCTGTATGGCAGATATTTATAAAGCAGCTGAATTCTCTCAGAATTCTTCTATTTTATTTCTTAATGAACTAGATTCAGGGATGGCTCAACAAAATAGCCTGCATATAATTCTTCTCTTGATTCACTGGGTTTTACCCTAACCAAAAATATATCAAGAATAATTTATGACTTTTCATAACTTGTATTGATCTGTCCTTACTCTTTGACTTCATGGACGAGGATCCTTTATAAGCTACAGTTTGTATAACCTTGATATTGATTCAAGGCTCCTAGTACACCTTCATAATTCTTATCAAAGTAACACTAAGAGAATCAAATAGGTCAGAAATAGTTCTCTTGACAGAGCACATTCTTATTTAATAAGGTATAAAATAATACTGGATTCTTTCTCTTTATAAATATGTACCTATATCTTGATATCCATTTAGATGGAGTGTATATATGCCATTCTAACAAAGAATATAAAAAAAGACATATCTACTGGGAACCAGCAGTTAGCGTAATGGCTATGTCGCTGGACTCCCACGTAGTCGACCATGGTTCGTGTCCCGGACCTGGTGGCTTAAAACTCACACCAGGCACGTGTGTGTACGTGCCCAAGATCCCGAGAGGGGAATGGAGGAGAAGGGATTGCGGCGTGGCCATCCCCTCTGGGGGGTGATTTTTCGCTTTCTGTCTCTATGTCTCTCTCTGTCTGTCTGGCGAGCGCACACGCCCTATAGCGAAAACCTCTCAAAAAAAAAAAAAGACGTATCTATTCAATCTATTTTATCACTAGCATATACTCAAGACTCAATACATAGTAATCTTAATCATTATAAAATTGATATTTCAAAAGCCCTTTTATACTTTCTTCAATTTTTACTGTGAATGTTATTCAGATTATCCTGTCATGCTTTAGGTACAAAGTACAGAAGGCTTTACTTAGTATTTGAAAGAATAGTGCTCTTTACATTAATCCCTTTGAACACCGACCAATTTCTGCAGTCATTGGACTAATCTTATAAGTCCCCTACTCCAGCATTTCATTCTGAATGAGATTATCATAAGCTTCAGGTTACTATAACCTTCAAAAAGTCTACCATCTGGACATCTCAGATCTAACTGTCAAAATGCGACGATCCACGTCCTAACCTCTCTCACACCTCAGGACTCTCCCCATGTGGAGTGCTTTTTGCCTGGATTCATCTTTCCTTGATCCCTTCCAAAACACCTTCTGTGTTGTCAGTTAACTCACCTGCCCTCAGTCTTTTTATAAAAATCTTTCTCTTTCTCTGCTCTTCCTGAGAACTATGACCTCTACTCCTCATCCCTTGAACAAAGTCTCAGTTTCTCTGGTAAGGTACTCTAAAGCAGAGTAGATTCAGGTCTTTCAGGCCCATGAGCCTTACATCATGATGGAAGTGCCTTCATTTCTAGCTCACCTTTGAAACTTTAATACATTATTTGTCTAGCTATATAAGAAATTCCTTCTCTTTACTGTTCATTCTATTTGGCTATCCCACCCATAACTGTCCTCATTTCTGGCATCTAACAAGATCTTAATCTCCACCCACTACACATGTCCATTAATTAAAACTTTGCTTTTTCTGCTGTATTTTCTCTGCAAAGTGCCAACTTCTTTTTCAATTGAATTATTTTAAAAATAATTAGTTATTTAATTTTATTCATCATTATTATCATTTTTTTTAATTTGCTAGAGAGCACATGTACTCAACAGAAAGATTATGAGAGAGAGAAAAAGAGAGAGAGACAAAGAGAGAGAGAAAGAAGAGAGAAAGTCAAAAAGCAAGCCACTAAGTCTGGGACTTGAAACACAGCCAGCCATGTAGGAGTCCAGCACCCTAACCACCATACCATTCTCAGGCCCAACTAATTTATTTTTTAAGTTGACAAAATTGTATGCATTCACTGTGTACAACACGATGTTTTCAAGTATGCATAATTCACCAAAATTTCAATCAATTTCTCTACTGGAGCTATGGAAGATTACTGAAGAGGAAACCAGTTTTCATAGCTACACCAGTACATTGTAGCTGCAAACATTTTTCAAGAATAGCAACCTTAGTTGTGGCTCTTGGCTATGATCTATCTATTTCTCAGACCCTAACACCTTCCTATCTCTCTACTTTTCTAATGCCCAAGACTATTCTTCTCATTTTCAGTTTAAAGTTTTACTTTTCCCAAAGAAAACTGACTTTTTCATGTTTAAATTTTTTCAACTCTGGGGGTTGGGTGATGGCACATCAGCAACACAACTGGACTCTTAAGGGAGATATCTTGGGTTTTGGTCCCAGTACTCCCTGAATACATCAAGTGCACATCTACAGCCAGGTCAGCTATGGCTGGGAGTGGATCATGGCATAAGACCCTGTTGAAGGCACCTGTCTTTCTCTCTCTTTCATAGAATAAATAGATACATTTATTTTTTTTCTTCAACTCTAACCCCCAAACCTTCACAAAAACATGTCTGTAACTATTCTTGTTTTTTTTTTCCCTCTGTCAACAGTAAAGATGCTTTTATTCAAATCTAATCTTTACCAATCTTTTAACATTAATCTGATCATTTTCCTCCAAAAACCTACTCATTTAGTTCTGAGTTTCTCAGTCTATGATGAAAAGAACACCTCTTTCCTGTCAGGTGTAGGTAACTGCAGCACATATATTCATATTAATATGAACGAAATTTTAAAACTTCATACACAATATACATAATATAAGCCTATGACTTATGCTCTTGGATGTGATAGCAAGCTCAAATTGCTGTGATTTTGCTTGATTACCTTTCATTCAGAATCATTAACTTCATTTATACAAGCTTTATCTCAGACATTTAAAAACAGTAACATTCCTCAACAGCATTTTAAATTGCAAAAGAATTTTTACTTGCTAGGTCCTTTGATATATTTTTTTTCTTTATGGTATTCTTAGTTTAGCTTCTCAAATAAAGTTCTTCTCACTGAAATTTTGACACAGAGAGCAAGCTGACCTGCTCTAGAGGGTAAAGCAGCTTTCTTTTCACAGTTATATGTGCAAATTACCACCTGGCACAAAGCAAAATTTGATTTCCTGAAGGACATATGTGTCATAGCTACTCTGAGCTTCTTTTCCTCCCTCCCTTCCCCACATGGGAGACTATGAAGATATTTTAGGCAGACTTCATTTCCCCAAATGAGGAATTGAAACTTAAGAAGAAGTATCCATCTATTTGAGCTGTCTTTTTGAAGTGGCTCAGATATCATATCTTTGGAACTACAGAAACAGATACATCCTCATCCCATGTAGCTGTAATAAACAGCACAGTGTTATATAGTCATAACAACGAAGTACTCACAGAGGTGGTAATGGAAGAGGATGACTTCATTATCAATTATGATTATTAAGAAGTAAAGTACACTTGACTCTATGTGTTGGTTTATCATGTTCACATCTTTCTCTACCAGATACATGTATATGCATGTATAAAATTAAAACAAAGCAATTTTAGCTATTTTAATTGGAAAAAATCTGTCATGTCTCTCTTAACTGTGTGTGTGTCATATGTTTTTTAAGCGGGATCTCACTATGTGGAAATACTCCTGCTTTAGCCTCTCAAGTAGCTGGGATCCCAGGTAAGAGTCACCATGTGCATTTTTTTCCATGGGCCTCCCATGGAAACTTAACCTGCCAATCAGTAGTGTTCAGTGGGCACTATCACAGCCGGGCCTCCCAACTAGCTTTCTTTTGATTACTCAGAATTATATATTTAAATTTCATTATTTTGTTACTATGACATATACCAACCATTACTAATCATATATATTTTACATAAGATTTTAATTCTATCTGTCTAAAAGATTTGCAAAAGGTGTGTCTTTGTGGAAACTTCATATTTATTTAGCTTTAATTGGTCTGCAAAATATTAGAGATCATGTATTGACAAATATGAGAAAAATGGTAGAACATTGGGATATGAACCCTTTAAACATTTTTAGTAGAAACAATGACAGAAAGAAGCTATAGTGAAACACAAACACAAACTTGGAAAGCGGTAAAAACACAAACTTTGAAAGCTGTCCAGCACAATATTTGATAGTTGATAGAGTTGAAGTTCAACAAATGCTTCTTCTCTCATAGAGGTTACTAGCTAACAATGGATTTGTATAAATAGGTCAGTACTAATGAGTACTAATTGAGCTACATAATTTTTAATAATCTTACTCATATTTTCCTTTAATTTTCAAGTCAATACTAGCTGACAACTAAGAATGGGGCAGAAACAAAAATGTTTTGATAGCTAATATTTTGATATGGCTATATTTTAATATTATCTTATATCATAGTTCAAAATATCATACGTTTTAACACAATAGAGTATATTTTGTTAACTGAATCTACCCAAATCTTCATTTTTTTTAAGTTCCTTAAGAATAAGGAGTGCATGGGGGCCAGCAGGTGGTGTGGTAGTTAGGGTGCTAGACTCCCACATAACCAACCATGGTTAGAGTCCCAAACCTGAAATCTTGCTCTCTTGCTTCTCCTGCCTCCCATCTCTATCTGGTCAAATTAAATAATAATAATAATGAAATAATATTAAATTAAATAATTAAATAAAGAAAAAAATTAAAAGTGCATTTTTTTTTACTATTTATGAGGACTATGTGGTATAACAAATCATTTATTGTTCTGTGCTATTGAAAAACGAAACAGAAAACAAGCACTCTCGTGTGTTTAACTTACTGTAGGAAGCTCACATACTGGAAAAATTAATTACAAAAAAAATATTGAAGATGGCTTAACCAAGATGAAAAGTCAATGAATGATTATTTTGGAAAATATAAAAGTATTGAAAATGAAATAATTTAAGCTCATTATCGATTCATTTATTCCTCTATTACAAATTTTAAGTGGTTGTAAATATAGGAAATATAAATAGAGTGTGCACTACTGAAATATTTAAGTGAGAGGGTGGACTTATATACAATGTATTAATGCTGGGAAAATTCAGTTTACAAGCTATAGTAATATAAAGAGGTTGAATGTATAAAAAATAAATTAACAAGTAAACTATTGAAAAAAGAGTGAGGGGGAAAACACATATCTTATGATGGATCATTAAGCCTTATTTTAATATTTCCATGAGGAACATTTTATACCACACACAATTTCAGAATGAAATTGGCTGTAAGGTATTGATTAAATAAAGCCCAGTCTTTTTGTTTTCCTAAGACCTTTCTAAAGAAAGCGAAATAAAGTTTTATTTTTTAAAATGGAAAAAATATCTCTTTACTGTCAAGAACTATACAGTAAAAAATGATTCAAACATTATAAATGGCTACATTAGGGTTAGCCAGGGGTGTGGTGGTTGATGTGACTGGACCTCAATGAGTGATTTTGAGTCCCAGACCTGGGACCTGGGAAAAATTTCAGGCACATGTGTGTTCATGCCCAAAATCTTGAGAGGAGAGCAGAACAGAAAGGATGGAGGCATGGCCATCCCCCCAGGGACTGCTTTCTTACTTTATCACTTTAATTCTCTTTTCTCTTTCTCCAGTAAGTACATATGCCCCATAGCAAATTTTTAAAAAAAAGTACATTATATTAGTGTGTCTGTGTAAAGAAAGTAAAAATATCTAATAACTACATTAACAATATTCTATAACTCTGCATAGCTCTCATGAATTACTTTCAAATGATATTTTCATAACATTATTTTCTTGAGATTTTGAGGGGAAATATATTTTAGAAATAGCACAATGCTAATAGTACTCTCATTTTTTTCTTTATCATCTCACGCCAATCTTTTTCTCTCTCTCTTTTGTATAACTGCTGTCTCACCAGATTTGTAATATGCTACATGCTCCAGAAAGTATACAATTACTTATCTCTGCATTTTGAGCTACAAATAGTAAAATTATTCCAGCTTTTGTAACTGGTGAATTTCTTCAGCGTATATAACCAATGGGGATGTGTGCTTTTGAAAGTGCAAGAATTGTTTTAGTAAGTGAAGATTTTCTACTTTAAAGTCTTTATCTCATTAGTTTCTGTTTTAAAATCCATGTAAATAATACACACTCTTTAAAACAGAGGAGACCAGTTCATTGTACAAGCTCTGGTTTCTGTTCAAACTATTAAAACAAAATGAAATTTTCTTCAACTCACTTTATATTCTCTAAATTGTTTTTACTACTGACAGTTTCTCACTGATATTATAGAGTCAATAAGTAACTACTGAATTGACTTGACACTAACCAAGAAAGACTTAGATATGTTTTTCAATTCAATTTTTATATCATCTAGTAAGAATTTTTGTATGCCTCTCAGTTCATCAAATTATTTTAATCTGTCCATAAAACATGTATAAAATGAATAATATATTTCAGTGTCTTCTTTTTTATTTTTAAGTGTATCCAAAAATAATATTACATATTGCTATGTCTTTCATGTCTTTCATTTTCTTTTTTTTTTGGAGAGGTTTTCGCTATAGGGTGCGTGCGCTCGCCAGACAGACAGAGACAGACATAGAGACAGAAAGCGAGAAATCACCCCTCAGGGGGGATGGTCACGCTGCAGTCCCTTCTCCTCCATTCTCCTCTCGGGATCTTGGGCACGCACGCACACGCGCCCGGCGTGAGATTTAAGCCACCGGGTCCGAGACGCGAACCGCGGTCGACTACGTGGGAGTCCAGCGACATAGCCATTACGCTAACTGCTGGTTCCCAATGTCTTTCATTTTCTATAAACTCTATGAGAAAGAATTCATGCTAATGATTTTTGTTTCACATTCATGAAGTTTGTTAAATTAATAGGTAAATGACAAATGATAAATATTTGGCATCTCAAACAAACTTTTGGCTTAAAATAATGCAAGCTGTAAAGTTTGTAGTGTGGTAAAAAGTATCTTTAAAAGTTTTTCATACCCATACATATAGTATGGAGCATTAAATTGCAAGGGATACATGTATCTATACATATTTTCACATATTGAAATAATTATTCATAGACAGAACAATGTTAGCATAGAAGAAAAAAGATACTAAAGATACTTGTTAAATAAAAGCTTTTTTTTTTTTTTAATCTAAGGACTTTAAATAATTGCCCATTAGGAAAACACATAACTTGAAACCAGGAGACCATAGTCCTATTCCAAGGTCTTGAACGCTAGGTTAATCAATTTTCTAAATTTTGCCTTAGCTTTTCTACTCAATGAAATGAAGTGGACCGAATGACATGTGAAATACATTTCATGTATAAAGTTCCACTAAAGCTTTTACTTTTAAAATAAAAATGTATAATTTTAAAAATTGTAAGATAAGGCATCCAACACACACATGAACAAAATAAATAAAAATAATATTTGTTTACCATAGGGCAGGCAACACCACAACCAAAAACAATAATAATTTAAAGGTAATCCAGACATTTTAAAAAGTTCATTTATATAGACAAATTTTATAAACTTTGTTGAGAAAAATAAATAAATATAAAATAAAAATAATGGGAATATATATATATACATATATATATATATATATATATATCCATATCTGTATATGTTTGAGTATAAGAGTGTTAAAATAAAACCTGGTAGAGGCCATTATGAGAGGACTTCAAGAACTTTGTGGGAAACAGAATTAAAGCTAAGTTTATTTTGGCACAAAATATTTTGAAATCTATGTATAGGTTTTATGTTACACATATTTTCCATGAACTTTTTTGAAGATCCCTTGTCTACTGAGACAAGTTTCACAATATCTTTCTTTTTGTTGTTGTTTTTTGTTTGTTTGTTTGTTTGTTTTTAAGAGATTTTTGCTATAGGGAGCATGCGCTCGCCAGACAGACAGAGAGAGACAGAGAGATAGAAAGCGAGACATCACCCCTCAGGGGGGATGGCCACGCTGCAATCCTTTCTCTTCCATTCTCCTCTCGGGATCTTGGGCACACATGCACATGCACCTGGCGTGAGGTTTAAGCCACCGTGTCCAGGTCGCGAATCGCAGTGGACTATGTGGGAGTCCAGCGACATAGCCATTACGCTAACTGCTGATCCCATCACAATATCTTTCTTAAAATCCTCAATCTCTTATATCATTTTCAGGTGAGAAGTGCCTCAGCAACCAGAATATTGCAGCATTTGCCAGATAAAGTCAATGGGGAAGACAAGAGGAAAAAAACTGACTTCTGGGAAACTGTTAAGATGAAAACAATGCTTCTTCATAAAACGTTATATAGTGGCAATCAGAGTTACATCATATATTGGCACACCGTTTTGTTATTCTTGCCAGATAAGCCAGTCAAGTTTGAAAAACTCATTTGTTTGAGTGTATTTGTTTCAGACACTTTGGGAGAAAAAGTAATGTTGGTTCACTGTCTTGGCATATCCCTTCCAAAAGAATCACTAAGTACATGATTTTGGTATGAAGCCAATAAAATAGAACTGCAAATCTTAGTGAGAAAAGCACACATTCTACCATTAATGAGATTTAATAAAGGGGAAAAAGATTAATGCAAACCCATGAGAGAAAAACTAAAAATCAAAAACTAAACGAGCATTAGCAAAGTTGCTATCCACCCAAGGAACATTTACTTCTTTTTGTTTTTTGTTTTTCTTTAGTTACTAGAGTGAACATATGCTCATCAGAGAGAAACAGAGAGACAGAGAGAAAACACCCCACAATGGGTCTGGTCACAACTGCAATTCTTTTTGCTCCATTTCTCCATCCAGTCAGGATTTGGGGCATGCACACACATGTGCCTGGATGTTTCTCAAACTGCCAAGGCTCAGTTTTCAACTTCAGGGTTGCTGTGTGGGACTCACTTAACCACTAAGCTACAGGCTGGCCCTTGAGCAAGCTTTGATCTATTGGAAAAATGGTACAATTTCAAATTCAATTGTACTGTTTCCAGAACTAAGATATAATGCTCTACTAATTTAGATAACAGAGCATTTAGGTACTAGGTAAATCACTTAAATGAAAAATATTCAACAATCTGAATTGCTATAAATTTACTGCATAAGTAAAATATGTGGAAGGATTCCTAGAAGCAATAAGTCTCATTTGTACAAGTTTGACTTTTATTATCATCAATCCTTGCCTATCAAATATTTGCTAAGTGCAGAATATAATCTTGAGCACTGGCTTCATCAATGATCATGGTTTAACCTCACTATGCCCTATCTCACTCAACACTTCCTTCTCTAGAGACCTCTCACTCAACTTAAGCAGGACTCATTTTTCTAAAGATTCATCAAAGAACAATCATATCTTTACTTTCTTTAACATATCGTGTAGTAGCCCCACCTAGAAACAGTTTACAGTTTTATTGGTTGGAGGGGTTTGTTAGGAGAACAGGTACATGTTTGAAAGTATCTATTTTTATCTTTTTTAATGATATTTTGCCTGGGTATAGAATTTTATATTGAAGATAATTTTTCTCACAGGCACTTAAAGACTTGACTCCACTCCTACTAGCATGTAATGAGATTCTATTTGTCCCTAAATATGATTTTAATTTCTTTAGTGAAAAGATGAAGGATGTCACATAAGGATAAATGAAAACTTCCCAAACTCTGTATGTGGGTGCAGGGGATAGTAGACAGATTATGTGTGATGACTCAGGGAAATGCCATATTCACCTTAAGTTAAGTTCTTTTTCTCTGCAGAGTCTTACTGCTCATTAAGCCTTTGACTTCGATTCCAAATGTCTCAAATATTGCATTGTATAGACTGGTTTCCATTTCTTTTGCAGACTTCAGGATGTGATTTTCTTTCCTTGTGCCATCCTTCATTCATCATCCCATTGACTTTCAATATTTAATTTTTTTTTGGAAAGGTTTTTGCTATAGGGCAGGTGCGCTCGCCAGACAGAGAGAGAGAGACAGAGAGACAAAAAGCGAGAAATCAGCCCTTGAGCAAGCTTTGATCTATTGGAAAAATGGTACAATTTCAAATTCAATTGTACTGTTTCCAGAACTAAGATATAATGCTCTACTAATTTAGATAACAGAGCATTTAGGTACTAGGTAAATCACTTAAATGAAAAATATTCAACAATCTGAATTGCTATAAATTTACTGCATAAGTAAAATATGTGGAAGGATTCCTAGAAGCAATAAGTCTCATTTGTACAAGTTTGACTTTTATTATCATCAATCCTTGCCTATCAAATATTTGCTAAGTGCAGAATATAATCTTGAGCACTGGCTTCATCAATGATCATGGTTTAACCTCACTATGCCCTATCTCACTCAACACTTCCTTCTCTAGAGACCTCTCACTCAACTTAAGCAGGACTCATTTTTCTAAAGATTCATCAAAGAACAATCATATCTTTACTTTCTTTAACATATCGTGTAGTAGCCCCACCTAGAAACAGTTTACAGTTTTATTGGTTGGAGGGGTTTGTTAGGAGAACAGGTACATGTTTGAAAGTATCTATTTTTATCTTTTTTAATGATATTTTGCCTGGGTATAGAATTTTATATTGAAGATAATTTTTCTCACAGGCACTTAAAGACTTGACTCCACTCCTACTAGCATGTAATGAGATTCTATTTGTCCCTAAATATGATTTTAATTTCTTTAGTGAAAAGATGAAGGATGTCACATAAGGATAAATGAAAACTTCCCAAACTCTGTATGTGGGTGCAGGGGATAGTAGACAGATTATGTGTGATGACTCAGGGAAATGCCATATTCACCTTAAGTTAAGTTCTTTTTCTCTGCAGAGTCTTACTGCTCATTAAGCCTTTGACTTCGATTCCAAATGTCTCAAATATTGCATTGTATAGACTGGTTTCCATTTCTTTTGCAGACTTCAGGATGTGATTTTCTTTCCTTGTGCCATCCTTCATTCATCATCCCATTGACTTTCAATATTTAATTTTTTTTTGGAAAGGTTTTTGCTATAGGGCAGGTGCGCTCGCCAGACAGAGAGAGAGAGACAGAGAGACAAAAAGCGAGAAATCACCCCCCAGGAGGGATGGCCATGTCGCAATCCCTTCTCCTCCATTCTCCTCTCGGTATCTTGGGCACGCACACACACGCGCCCGGCGTGAGTTTAAGCCACCGGGTCTGGGACTCGAACCGCGGTCGACTACGTGGGAGACCAGCGACATAGCCATTACACTAACTACTGGTCCCAATCTTTTAAAATTTTTGAGGACTTTCTTGCCTCAGTAAGATATCTCTGTATGTATTTTATCTGTAGTACAGACGTATTCCTTTATGCATTTTAATTTTAATTGTACTGAAGTATTAGGAGAGACAGAGACTCATATATATCTTTCCCATCTTCTTGAACCAGAAATCTTTGTTTTACAATGCATACATACATTCTCCAGTCATTTGAGTCGTCAAGCCTATTATTAAAGTACTTATATAACTCAAATTTATAGCTCATGTTCTTTCTAAACTAACTCATTTTTTCCAAAGCTCTTGATCAAATCAAATGCCAAAAAATTATTGCTTAAATTAATCTTTGCAATATACGCTTAATCTCTAAACTACCCTCTACCAATAATCCTCCTTGTGAATAGTTTGCTTCACACTTATATTTAAAAATAAATTTAGAATCACTGTGTCAAGACTTTCTTCCATTTATATAATTGTGTTGAGCTTCATTATTACTGATTTAATTAATTTGTGTCTATCATTATTTTTCAACACCATTATCGATTACCCCACATCTGGTCTTATCTTCCTTGAAAATGTAGTCTATTTTGTAACCAAAATTAATATCACACAATTCAAATTTAATTATGAAAGGTTTCTGCTTGAACTTTCACTAGAGAGCCAAAAAATCTTCAGGATGCCTAGAGTCTTCCAACTCCCTAGGTTAGCATAAACCCCTCCCCCCCTTTTTTCTTTATATATATATATATAGAGAGAGAGAGAGATTTGTGCTATAGGGTGTGTGCACTAGCTGGAGAGAGAAAGAAAAAGAAAGTGAGAAATCACACCCAAGGAGGGATGGCTACAGTGCAGTCCCTTCTCCTTCATTTTCATCTTGGGATCTGGGGAATGCACACACACATGCCCAGTGTGTTTCAAGCTTCTAGTTCTGGGACTTGAACTGTGGTCAGCCATGTCAGAGTCCAGCACCTTAACCACTATGCCACTTGCTGGCCCCTAAAAGACCCTTTTTAACCCTCCCTCTCTACTACCTTTTTATTGTCATTCTCACTCTTCCTCTACAAAAATTCTACGCTGAAAGCAAAATAAATTTTTCACAGTACCATTTATACAACATGACTGTTCAGGACCTGCCTTTGTCTACATGCTACTGTCTCCTAGATATAATCTCTTCTGTCCTATCCTTTTTCTGACTGGTGACCTTCTTATACATACTTAGAAGATTTGGCTCAGTTGTTACTTCCTCAGGAATGATTTCTTTGACCTCTCCAGGGAGAGAATTAAGTGCTTCCTCCCACAGGGTTTGGTCCATAACTCTGCAAAAGTGTTAAATACATTGCTATAATTACATGTTTATGTGTCTGTGTCCTCACTGGATAGTGGGCCCTAGAGGTCAAGAATTGTATTAACAAGGCATGCACTTAACACTGTTTACAAAATACGTGTAAATGGACAAAGGAGGTAAAAAAGAAAAGACAGAAAAGAAAGGAGGAAGGAAGGAAGGAACTTCTCTGATCACTGATCACATATTACTCTGTATGTCTAGACTGTACTATTCATTTTCTTACTCTAAGCGACCTTCCTTTTTTTCTATTGTTTGGGATAGCTAACTTTTAAATAAATATATTTCTCTAACTCTCTTTTCTTTTTCTTGTTTCTTTTTTTATTTGGAAAGGTTTTTGCCATAGGGCGTGTGAGCTCGCCAGAAAGACAGAGATAGAAAGCGAGAAATCACCTCCGAGGGGGAATGGCCATGCCGCAATCAATTCTTCTCCATTCTCCTCTTAGGATCTTGGGCAGGCATGCACACAGGCCCAGTGTAAGTTTAAGCCACCGGGTCCGGGACTCGAATCATGGTCGATTACATGTGAGTTCAACGACATAGCCATTACGCTAACAGCTGTGCCCTCTAACTCTCTTTTCTCATCATCACTTCCTTTTTTCCCCAGTAGGACCTAAGATCTATTATTTTAATTATTATCAACATTTTCAACTCTCTTCTCCTCTGTTGAGTTCTATGGTAACATCCTGTTCTAAGAATGATTGCTCATATTCTCACTCCTATGCATGAGCTTCTGCATATTCCTAGAGAAATTCCTAAAACTGTGCTACTAGCTCATGGTTTTAATATCAAGTAGGTATTCAACCCTTGTGTAAGATCAACTTATTCCAAGCAGCACAGATCTAATTCTTCAAGACAATAGTTAAAATTCTCCCACAGCACCTGGAGTCTACCATACTAAGCCTATTCACCTCAAGGATTTATTTGATTTTCAATTATACTGAGAAATCACTGCTACTTATAAATGTCTACATTCATACTTTCTTCTTCAGACTTGCGAGCATGATGTATCTCTTCTATTGATACTGCCTCTGCTTTCTTTTCATTTCCTTCCTATGTCTGCAAAGACCTTGCTTCATTAATTGCCTCCTTCTTTCTTCCTTGGGCTCTTCTCTTTTTCCTCATTAGAATTAAGATTTAAGATTAAGCACTGTGCTTAAATCTCTACTATACTATATTCAAAAATATACATTGAGCATTGAATATATATTACTTGCCAGTCACTGTATTAATGTCTACTTTCCTTCTCAACTATACTGGAAAGTTATTTATACACTATCTGTTTTTTACTGTGTGTGTGTGTGTGTGCACATGCACTTGCCAGAGAGACAGAAAGTGAGAACACATCTCTCTGGGGCAGATGGCCATGCTGTAGTCCCTTCTCTACTCTACTTCTGGGATTCTGGGCATGCACACACATCTTCCTGGCATGTGTTTCAAGTGTGTGCTCTGGGACTCTAACCCCAGTCAGACATGTGAGAACCTAAATTCTTAACCATACACCACCTGCTGGATCCCTTCATTAAACGTTTAAACATCTTTTAATTTTGTGTCTCTTTTCTGTCATCAGAAAACGTCAAAAGTGAAATGTACATATACCGTTTTGCTGAATCCAATAAGTAATTTCCAAAATCACATCTGCTTGATCTCTTTGCACATTTATTCCTTTGTGACATGGCCTGCTCTTTCTTTCTTTTTCTTTCTTTTTTTATTTCTGGCATATGAAAATGTATTACTGTTTTTTTTCCACTATCAAAAATTATGATCTTGGTTTTTCCTTCTTGCCTTTATATAGAGTTATAAGAGAGAGATTGGCTACTTTGACCTACTTGAATCTGACTACAGGAATGTAACCAACAGCATGACCTTTTCAGCCAAATCCAGCAACCAAAATATCATAGGTTTCCTCAATAAAATTCAAGCAACCATAATTGTGTACAAAAGTTGTGATCTTCTTGTCAATCTTGATTAGCTTGTCTTTCTGATGGTAGAATTTGGTTGTTTGGCTTCAACCCCTACTTTTTTTCCAGCATAATTCCCTTCACATAGGAAGCTCTTCCAAAAGTGTTGGCCTTCAGGGCTGTGCCCAGATGGACTTTCTTGTACTGTATATCCTGCCATTTCTGGTCCTGTAGGTGACTACAGAGCTTACTGGCAGTAGGAAGACTATGACACTTGCCCATCCTGTTGGCACCCCAGTCCAAGGGAAAGAAAGGCTTTCTGTTTCTAAAATGCATGTTTCTTTCTTGTTCCTTATTTTCTCCCATTTCTTTGGTCATTCATATTCAGTATTCTTAAACTACTTATCCTCCACTCTCTCTAGTGGAAATGAACCAGGTTTCACTGTGCATACTCTACTTAAGGGAATCCTTTCATATCCACAATTTCATTACCTACTTAGAGTCAGGTAGCTCCATTACCCTAACCTCTACTAAAGACAACCTCTTTTTTAATTCTGAAACTTACAATCAAATCAATCTAATGATGTCCAAAACTAGACTAATCTCTCTCTCACTCCACATCTCTAGTGCATCCTCCATAAGAGTAAGATGCATCAGTCCTTAAAATAGTCCTCATGAGGTCAGTGCTAGACTTAACCTGTTCCTTTGCCTCACATTAAATTGGTAACTGAATTCTAGAAGTCGTCCTCTATAAAAAGCCCTGAACTGTAAATTCCTTCCTTCAATTATATCTTAATTATTTCAAAACTGCCTGAACTACTTCCATATGTCTAGATTTGCCTTCTCTTCAATTAGAATTTTCTTTCTCAAAAACAACTGTGATATCACAGCCCAGTTTTATATCTTCAGAACACTCAAATAAATTAGAGATTAAAGCCAAGCTTCTTAGTCTAATAGGTAAAAGATTTCATGATCAGGACACTGCTTAGTTATCAAGAATCTTCCACTTCCCCTTTGTCTTAGTCTACACATTTATTTTCTTCTAGTCATCACATTTAAAAAATACATGATTTTAGGACCAGCTGATAGCGTAATGGCTATGTCACTGGACTCCCATGTGGTCAACCACAGTTCGAGTCCCAGACCCGGTTGCTTAAGCTAACGCCGGGTGCATGTGCATGTGTGCCCAAGATCCTGAGAGGAGAATGGAGGAGAAGGGATTGTGGTGTGGCCATTGCCCCTTGGAGGTGATTTCCCACTTTCTGTCTCTCTGTCTTTGTCTTTCTGGTGAGCACACACCCCCTATAGCAAATCCTCTCAAAATAGGTATATATATATATACATATATACATATATAGATACATACATATATGTATATCTGTTGAGTATTTTGAATTATACATACATATATATATATATATATATGTATATCTCATTATTCCAACTAGTCTGAGTTACACAGCAACTGTGTCAATTAAAATATAAATTCTTTGTTGGAAAACGTCATATATTACTGTGTTAGTATCTCAAGCACTTTAGCAAATTGTTACTTAGAATTAAGATATGTTAAACGAAAGGGAGAATAGATAAATATAATCTACCACCTGTTAGTACCCATTCAATTTCATTTTATATAAAACATTGGACACAAAGACTCTAATCAATGTGCAACTTACTTAAAAACAACCTGCATATTGTTAAAAAATAAGTGATTTCAGTGAGCTATTTACATTCTTGGCAATTTTTGTAGATACTAATTGAAATCTTTGCCTCTTTGTTGTTTATTAATAACATAATAGTGGTTTGAATAATAACTGTGTAAAATAAACTAGTTTTTAATTAAATTTTGATGATACATAATGAGTTCATAAAGACAGTTTTAACTACTTTTATAGGCATTGTCATATGTTCTAGAATCATAAAATTGTTATAAAACAGAGGAACTTGGTTTCTGTGCCCTGAATGTATGTATTACTTGCAAATATTTTAAATTACTGTAATATTGTCGATACGTTTTATGATGGTGCAAACTATTTTGATCTGTTGAGTATTTTGAATTAACAAAAAAATTCTTATCCACTGATATTGGATTTGACAACATAAACCCTCTGCGTTTTAAGGAGTTCCAGATCCATTATCAATTTGAGCTAACAAGCTAACCTTGTAACAGACACCTAGACTGTGCCAAAATTTGCTTTAAAAAATTAGATTTGGACTTATTCCTATTGAGTTGGCATGATTTAAACTCAATAGAATTCAGTATTTCTGACAAGTTCTAAATGGAGGAGTCCAAAAGGTTACTAGCATTATTATCTGGGCTTTCGCCCAGCATTCAAACTCACAAATCACTGTCATATTTTCTGATAAATTCAGCATTGATGCTGGCCTCTGCATTATTTATTTTCTATGGTTTAATCATGTAGCATGAGAGATAATAGATAATATTTTCTTATTATGCTTAGTAATTTATGTAGGGAGAAAAACATACTTTTTTTTTTTATTTTAAGCCTAACAAAGAAAAGTTTTGTTTTGATTTTTTTTGGAGAGATTTTTGCCATAGGGCGCATGTGCTCATCAGACAGACAGAGACAGAGAGACAGGAAGCGAGAAATCACCCCCCAGGAGAGATGGCCACGCCGCAATCTCTGCTCCATTCTCCTATCAGGATCCTGGGCACGCACGCACACGCACCCTTTGTGAGTTTTAAGCCACGGGGTCCGGGACGCGAACCGCGATCGACTACATGGGAGTCCAGCAACATAGCCATTACGCTAACTGTTGGTCCTAACAAAGAAAATGTTTGATATATCAACATCTGTAGTTACATCTCTGTAAGTCTCTTTTCCTAACACTTTTTTTTAAAAAACTTTTTTTTTTTTTTTCCAAAAGAAAGCTATATTCAATGACTCAAATTATGGGCCCATATTAAGTACAAGATAAATGATAAAATTGTAGAATTTAATTTTAAGTGAATTATTTGCAAAGTATTCTGTTTTATATCACAGGAATAGATACAGGACAAAATTTTTACCTTTGAAGAGACGAAATTATTGTCAAGAATGCTACAAATATACTAAATGCCACAAATAAAATAAGTATTTCTGAGGATTTGAGAACATTTATTATCCAAAAATCAAACTCATAAATAGAAACATTTTAAAAAGAATTGCTATTGGGGTGGGATGGTGGCTCAGTGAGGCTTACTACATAAGATGGTTCTAGGTTTGCATTCAGACCTTTCCTGTGCTCATCAGGCATGTAGGGGCCATGAACTGGGGACAAGGGAAGCTGTGGCAAGAGGATACTGTTGTGGGTACACATATTTTTGTCCCACTTTCTCTGTCTCTCTCATTCATAGAAGAAATAAACTCTCAAAACGGATATAAATTAATAAATAAATGGGAGTACTATAAACTGAATTGTGTTCCCTCAAATTCCTTATGTTGAAGCCCTAGCCTACAATGTAACGGTATTAGGAGGTAGGGCTTTTGAGCAGCAATTAGGTTATGAGAGTAGAATCATGATGATATTAGATCTCTTATAAGAAAGGACCAGAGAACTTGTTTTCTCTCTTTTTCTCTACCATGTTACTATACAACAAGAAAAGACCTTTTGCAAGTCAGAAAAAGAGCCATCACCAGAGACCTAATCTACTGGCAACTTGATCTTAGAATTTCTAGCCTCCAGAACTATGTGAAATAAATTTCTAGGAGTTAAACCACCCAATCATATTCTCATAGCTTTTAATTCTGTTATAATGGCTTATAATTCCTCTACTAATACAATCATGGATGAAAGCTCAGCAAAAATAGAGAAAACGAAGGGATTATGGGACAGACAAGTAGCTTGGGATACTATTGAGGTCTCGAGTATGGTGGGCAACCAGGATGCAATGATATGTAGGTCAGAAAACAAATAAGAAAAAAGGCACAAAGAAAGTATTCAGAGCAGAGCAAGAGTGAACATCAGGTCTAGCATTTCTTCAGGGAATGACAGGCTATTTTTACAACTGCTGCAAACCATATCTAGTGTTTGAACACTTAAATAGAGTATTACAACATTTAAGCATCTCAATATTTAAGAAAATTAATTTTAAAATTAAAACTGTTTTTACTTGTTTTACAGAAGATAATTTTTTAGAATAGTGATATGTAGCATGACATTAAAAATTGTAGGTAAAATATTTTATTCCTTAAAAATCATAAGAATCTTTTGCAAAAATCAAAAACTAGCAATCCATCAAGAAATGGGAAATTTAAAAGGGATGCTCTACTTTTTCAACCTGGTAGGGGAAACAAGGTTGTTCCTTAAAATCAAGCATCAGGTTACTGTTGTTCTCAGGAGCACTAGTAGCCCCTGGGGGAAGGACTTGCTCAGCTGCAGTAAAAAAGTGACTATAACTGAGATACACTGCGTGGGTCCCTGACACCACAATAAACAGTCTCGTGACCTGCAACCTATCCCCTTCATAGGATTGTGATGCTTGTATGAGACAGAATGTGTTTATCATGGTGATGAGTATTCACTAAAAGGTAGATCTCATTATTCAGAATTAATATGGCCCTGAGCAAATTGTTGAATGAATAACCTCTGTAAAAATCATGCAGTTTCCTAACTACGATGATCATTAAAAAGATGCTGTACAGTTCATTCAATATAGGTAGAGAAAATGGAAGCCAAAAAGAATAAATCTCTTGACCACCATAAATGTAAAAACCATGGACTCACATTCTTCGCTCCCTTGAGGTCTTTTCTCTTTGACAGTGTTAAAGTTCTCTGACTGAAACTGAAGGATAAGCTATTTTTGTCAAAACTTAAGGGAAAGTTTTATTTTCAAAATACCCTGGTGTGTGTGTGTGTGTGTGTGTGTGTGTGTATTATTTTTCAAATCTGTAATCTCACATTTGCAATCACAATTTAAATCTTTGATATCATTGAGGATGTTGATTAAAGAAAATTTGGTTTGTATTTACATTTCATTGAAATAAGTTTAAATTTATTGAACCCCTATCAACTAAATGTTTCACAATGCCTTTACAATTAATCTGTATTTTTTACCTGAATGTCAAGATAATAAAGAACATAGGGAAGCAACTGTGATAATTAAAACAGCATGGTACTGGCACAGGAACAGACCTGTGGACCAATGGAACAGAATTGAGTCCACAGGAATAAATCCCCAATCATTCAGTCAATTGATTTTTGATGAGGGGCACCAGTCAATCCAGTGGGAAAAGGAAAACCTCTTCAGCAAATGGTGCTGGAAAAACTGGATTTCCACCTGTAGAAAGATGAGTCTGAACCCCTACCTCTCATCTTTGACAAAAATCAAGTCAAGGAGGATCAAGGATCTAAATCTAAGACCCCAAACTATTAAACTGCTTCTAGAAACACTGGGGAAACTCTGGGAGACACTGGGGTAGAGAAAGACTTCTTACATAAGACCCCTAAAGCACAGTCGATAATCCCA
>NW_006204238.1:172459-210306 GCF_000334495.1 Tupaia belangeri chinensis | reverse complement strand
TAACCCCAGGCAGAATGGCTAAGATTATTAAAAAAAAAAAAAAGAAAAAGAAAAGTGCTGTCGGGGGTGTGGTGTGTGGTGAAAGGGGATCTCTCTTACACTGCTGGTGGGAATGTAAATTAGTCCATCCACTGTGGAGAACAATTTGGAGATTCCTCAAAAGTCTACAAATAGAACTACGAAATGATCCAGCAATCCCATTCCTTGGCATCTACCCAAAGGACAGAAGAATTCTTCATTGGAAAAGTGCTTGCACATCGATGTTTATTGCAGCACTTTTCACGATTGCTAAGACATGGAATCAACCCAAATGCTCCCGTACGGATGAATGGATTGAAAAACTGTGGCACATATATTCTATGGAATACTATTCAGCCATAAAAAACAACAAAGCCCTGGTTTTTGATAGAAAGTGGAAGAATATGGAAGATTTACTGCTGAGTGAAGCAAGCCAGGCTATGAAGGAGAGACACTGTATGTCCCCACTTAATATATACCGAGTGTCCGCACTCTATAACTGAAACTGATGGGCTAAATGATGTACAAACACAAGAGATGAGTGTGAATGCCAGATGTGTGTGTAAAGGAGTGGGGCCTGGGGAAAAACATTTGGAGGAGGGATATAGAGATAGCATTTTTGAGACAAGAAGGTAATATTGTTATATTTCGATCAACTGGACTGGGTAGAAATGTTCACATATTGAAATGATCACCTCATAAGCTAAATAATGTGACTGAATGTATTAAGAAAATGTAAATTAAAAAAAATAATAAAAAAGCACAAATCTCAATGATTGTGAAATTATTCATGAAAATTTTTAAAAATATAAGTAGTTATTTATTAAGGTTAATATAAAGAGGCTTATTTATTTTGCAGTCCCAGAGGATAAAATATTTCCAAGGAAATGAATGTGCTATTTATTACCATGAAAAAAAAATTTAAAACCCACTGTGTCATAATTATGATATTGTAAAACGTGTACACCAGAACATATTCGTGGAATAATCCCATTTATTTCTAAGTGGTCAACATTATCCAAAAAAAAAAAAAAGAAAACCTCTAATTTTGCACTTTAAAACATTTTCTTGTCCTTTATTAATAGTTTCTCATAATGTATAGCTATTAAATTTACTATATCAACTAACCCTGAAATTTATCATCTTTACTAAATCTAAGATAGAAATGATCTTTGTGTCATCATATATATGCACACACACACACATACATAAACACACACACAGAGAAACATCTCTCTAAAAGAAAACAATAGAAGACAACAACTATAAGTTACAATGTACAGGAACCTTAATTATATTTTTCAACAAAAAGTGTTTTTTTCCTTTATTCAACAGAAAACATATTATACTATGTAAAGAATACTTATAAGTTGCAAAGATGAACAAAACAGCTTTTCACCATATTTAATAACATAGTTTTATTTTTTCTAGTAGATTTCTTTATTAACAACAAAAGAGGGACTAAGTTGTAATATTCACAGTAAAAATATAATTTTCAATTGAAATATTTGCATCTAGAACAAGCTCAAAAAAACCACAATAAATAGTTATCAGAATGAGTCATACTGGTACCACCACTAATTTTTTAAAGTATATTTAAATGGCTAACTATTTTATACTTTTTAGTAAGTTATAAAATAGTTAAAGTAGCCATGGGTGTCTTTGGTACTCTTGATCTTTTTTTCACTTTTTCTACATTTCATCTGCCTTCTTCAGAAACCTAGCTGTTCTCAGGGCCTTTACTTCCTGTTCCCCTTGGGATTCTTTTGGAAAGCCTTCCTTCTGAGTTCATTTCCACACCTCCTTCCTGCTCCACTTTGACATTTATTATGCTGGGGCATAATTTCCTATTTATTTCTCAGCCCTCTACATTAGACTCTATGTCTCTTATATATAATGTGTTGTTTTTCATTATAGTTCTAGTACTTTACCAGTATTTTTGACTTTGCATAAATACTTATTCAATATGAAGATCAGAATTTAAACTAATTTTAAAGATTATACATCTAGCTATTTTATCTCCATACTATTCTCAAGATACATTTATATCACCCTAAGCCATATTCATATGAGTCCTTATAAATATATCAGGACATGGTATCCAACACAATCTAAAACTTACCACCTACTCTGAATCAGCACTTGTCAATGACAATACTTAGCATTTTACCATGATTTTACAAAACTAAAACATTCTTTCAAGAAACAGAAAATCTTTACATTTTATCACTTTATCAAGACCTGAGATTACACTAAGAAAAGTAGATTATGGTCATTTTGCCAATATTGCCCAAGGTTAAGGGAGTAAATAGTATTGTCCAGTGAGTCAATATTGAGGAACACAACATAATCCTCCAGAATGGTAGTATACAGTTAGTCTATAAAAGAAATATGACAAAAGAAAGTAACCAAAATGCACTTTGAATACTTTCTAATCTTTTTTTACAAAAAAATAATAACATAATAAAAAAATTAAGCTTGGTATCATTTAGGATTAGGTTCAGCTGTTATTATTAGAGACCCAAGACAACAGCTGGAAACTGAAGGCTGAATGGAAGCTCCTCACTTAACGACCTGTTCTTAAGTCTAGGTCAGTAAGTGAATTGGTTTCTTTGCTGGAAGGTAGATGTCTTATGGTGCATCCTGGTGTCACAGAGTATGCATTTTTCAATAGATATCATGTGACATCACACTAGAATAAAGCAATTCTATCCATACAAAAAACATACACAAGATAAATGCCAGAAAGTAACAAGACACACACCACGATAATATAAATCTGGTGTAATCATTTTAATTTATTTCAAACACTACTATGGGTATACAATAAGCTTTAAAGTCTGCATTTATAAATAAAATCTGTAGCAGTGTGTGATTGTGAATGGTTCATTAGTGAGGACTTACTGTGGGAACAAAAAAAAAGACTGAGAAAGGGGATTCACTTTGATGGAGAACTTGGCCAAGTGGTTGTTAAACAGGTAGGTTGTTAAGTGAGGAGTAGATGTACTATACTGCTTTTCTAGGGATAAACTTTGCTACATGCATGATAGCCCGTGTTAAAAAGATGAATATATGTACACATATATGTACATATATACATACACATTCACATATATTCATGAATGCATATATGAATGCACACATACATACATATGCATGCATGTATGTATGTGTATATTTACAAATATATGTATATGTATAAATACACATAGTTGTGTGTGTACATATATATGTGCATGTACACATATATGTATATGTGTATATATTGGCATGTATGCATGTATATATATATATGTGTATGTTTATATATATATATATATAGTGTGTGTGTGTGTGTGTATATATGTTTAAATAATATTAATAGAGCAGAAAATACATTCTAAGGTTTATGTACCTGAGCAGGAAACAAAAAGAACAATTAAAGCCATGCAGTAACAGAAGAGAAATTAGCTGCTGGTATCTCTCATGAACATCAACAAAGATAAATTTTAGGGATTTCAAAACATTTGAATAGATGGTCAGTGACACAGCAGTTAAACACAAGGCTCTACCAGGAAGACCCACATGGGAGGTTTATCAGTTCCAGTCCAAGAGACCTCCCTGAGTACATACGGGTATGTCCATGACCCAGGCTAGCAGAAGCTGAGGAGGATAACAGCTTGAAGACTTTGTCTTTCGGAGGTGTCATATCTCACTCTTTCTCTCACTCATGTAATAAGTAGATTAACTTTTTAAAGTTCATATAAAATATATATTATGAAAAACTATGAATATGTTTCAAAAAATTTTTGTACCAAAATAAAATCATACTTTTATTCCATGTTTCTATGAAGTTTTTGAAGTTCCCTACATCATGCTTCCCTCTTATGATGGAAACAAGATATTTACAGACCTTGGATCTCAGTGCTTCTTCTAAATAAGGGCTTACAATAAGACATAATCTTTCCTAGATCTGTGAAGAATGGCTCTTGTAGTTTTATAGGGATGCATTAAATACATAGATTAATTTGGGTAGAATTGCCATTTTTATTATATTAATTCTTCCAATCCGGGAACATAGGATGTCCTTCCACTTTTTGTGTGTCATCTTTAATTTCTTTTTTAAGATATTCAGATATTTCCTTGTAGAGATCTTTGACTTCCTTAGTTAGACTTATTCCTAGGCATCTTATATTTTTTGTGGCAATGGTAAATGCAATTACTTTCTTCAGTTATTCTTCTGTCTGCTTGTTTGTATAAAAAATTCTACAGATTTTTGTACATTAATTTTATATCCTGCCACTTTACTGTATTAATTTATTACTTTGATAAGTTTTATCATCAATACCTTCAGGCCTTCTATGTATACAAGCATGTTATCTTCAATCACATATCTAGAAAAGATAATCATAGAATTTTTCTGGAATCATAGATGACCCTGTATTGACAAAGCAATTCTATGCAGAAAAAAACGGAGTGGGTGGCATCTCACTCCCCGACCCCAAAATTTATTACTAAGTTCTGATAATCAAAACAGTATGGTACTGGCACATAAAACCAGACAGGTGGACCAATGAAACAGGATAGAAACCCCAGAAATATACTCCAAAACATACAGTCAACTGATCTTTGACACAGGGTACCTGTCAATCCAGTGGGAAGAGAAAAAGGTCCTTGGCAAATGGTGCTGGAAAAACTACAGGTATCTACCTACAGAAAGATGAATCTGAACCCTTATCTATCACCATTAACAGAAATCTACTCAAAGTGGATCAAAGATCTAAACATAAGACCTCAAACTATAAAACTAATGCTGGAAAACACTGGGAAGACTCTTGGACACATTGGGGTAGGCAAAGATTTCTTAATTAGACCCTCAAAGCACAGGGAATAATCCCAAAAATAAACAAGTGGGATTATATCAGATTAAGAAGTCTCTACAAAACAAAGGACGCAGTAATTACTGTGAATAGACAATCCTCAGAATGGTAGAATATTTTTGTAAACTATGCCCCAGCTAAGGGACTGATAACTAGAATACACAAGGAACTCAAGCAACTTACCCAGAAAAAAAAATGATAAACTCAATTAAATTATAGGAAAAGGAGCTGAATAAACAACTCTGTAAGGAAGACAACATGAACAACCAAAAACCATGAAAAATTGCTCAACATCCTTTATCAAAAGGGAGATACAGATCAAAACCACATGAGATACCATCTAATCCCAGTCAGAATGGTGAAGATTAAGAAAACAAAAAATGTAAGTTCTGCTGGGGAAGTGATGAAAGGAGAACTCTTCTACACTATTGGTGGGAATGTGAATTGGTCCAGCCACTGTGGAGAACAATATGGAGGTTCTTCAAAGACCTACAAATAGAACTACCATATGATCGAGCAATTCCATTCCTGGGCATCTACCCAAAAGACAGGAAAATGTTCAGTCAGAAAAGCTCTTGCATATCTATGTTTATTGCAACATTATTCATGATTGCTAAAACATGGAACCAAAAAATAAATAAATAAAAATTTAAAAAATGGTGCATGTGCATGTGTGTCCAAGATCCCAAGAGGAGAATGGAGGATGGAAGAGAAAGGATTGCGGCATGGCCATCCCCGCTGGGAGGGTGATTTCCCGCTTTCTGTCTCTGTCTTTCTGGCAAGTGCAGGCACCTTATAGCAAAAACCTTCCAAAAAAACAGAACCAACCCAAATGCCCCTGAACATATGAATGGATTGAAAAGATGTTGCACATAAACTCCATGGAATACTATTCAGCCAAAAAACACAACAAGACCCTGACATTTGATAGAGAGTGGATGTATATGGAAGATTTAAGGCTGAACGAAGAGAGTCAGGATATGAAAGAGACATTGTATTTCTCCACTTATCATACACCAACTCTCTGTGCTCTATGTTAGAGACTGAAAGATTGGAGGGCATAAATTATTGAAAATAGACATGGAAACTGGAGACAGTGTGGAAGGAGAGTGGGAGAGGGGAAGAATTCAGAAGAAGTAACCAGAAAAAATAGAGAGGTAAGACATTTGTGGGACAAAGAAATGTTTTATTACCTGTTGATGATGACATGTATAGTATTTTCAACTGGACTGGTCTGAGGTGTATTTCATGTGGGTGAATTCTCCATATACGTTAAATGATGTATAGTGATTAAAGGTTTAAAAAAATAATTATTATAATAAAAATAGACATAAATCTGGTTACATGTGTCTTCTCTGCATTTTCCTATGATTCACTCAAATGGGAATTAAGAAGACAATGGATGCAAAATGAATGAACAAGGTAGGGTCAAACCTGAAATCAGGAATGACTGATTTCAGCTATGACTGAATCTGGGTGGATCAGTGACTAGAAGAAAGTGAGAAGAAACATGAGCTCTGATGCAGCCTCTGAAACTCAAAGGAGTAATCTGGAATGTTTAGGAAGGATCTGGAGTGACAAGATCTCTCTTGAGAAGGAGTGTCTGGATAGATTGGCTTTCCTCTTGTGCTCCCTGCTATAATGCAGCTTTTCCATTTTCCTTCTGTAATCTCCTTTTATATTAGGCTCATTGTACCAGCATCAAAGTAGCATGGCTTTGAAGTCAGACCCGTGCATGAATCTACCTTCCTTACCTACTCTAATTTTACTTGCAGAGTCTGTTTCTTTATTGCTAATATGAAGATGATAAAAAATAATGTACTTTGGAGGGTTATACTGAGAATTAATTAAAATAAAAAAAGTATCTAGGCATTCGGTAGGTAATCAATAATCTTGGTTCGGGTTGTTATTCCCATTTTCCCTCAGTTGGCCCATCTGTTCCTTCCTGTCTAATCATTTTCTGATAAATTAAACTCTGAGTCCACTATTATCAAGAACCTGGAAACAACGACAAAAGGGGGTTGAAGCTGATGTGAAATTGAAGATTTCCAGAGACTAGCTGATCTTCCCTGTGCTACACTGTCAGAAGTAGGGAGCCCCAACCCACCATCTTCGCCTGCATAATCTTTCCATGTGAACTAGAGACACATTCTCAATCTTATGTAAAGGGCTTTGATCCTGTACCATCCAACATTTTAGAGTTGGCATTATCAAGACATACCCAAAGAAGAAATACCAAGAAGACTTTCGTAGTAGCAACATTTGGTGGTTTGTGTATCAATAAAACTAATATAATTCAGGGACTTCCAAAAGGATCTTCAACTTCAGCCAGTCCCGTGCAACCATAATTCCTAAAAGCAGTATTTTTTTTTTAAGTTTTTTTCCACTGGGGGCATGTATTCACTGGAGAGAAACAGTAAGAGGGAAAGTGAGAAATCACTCCCACCCCTGACCCCCACCCCGGTAGATGGCTATACTGCTATCCCTTAATCCTTAATTCTCCTCCTGGGATTCTGGGCACACATGCACACATACCCGATGTGAGTTTCAAGCTACCAGGTTCGGAACTTGACACATGGTTAGCTATGTGGAGTCCAGTGCCTTAACCACTATACCACTTGCTGGGCCCAGAAGCTGTATATTACATAAACCCCCATTATGTTCTTCTGCAAACTAAACTGGTTTTTAAAATTATTTTAATACATTTTTAATTAATAAATAATAATTGTGGTACAATGTGATGTTTTTATCTACATAGTCTTTGTAGAAAGGTTTAGTCAAGCCAGTTAACAATCAGTCAGCCATCTTACCAAGTTATCATTTTTTATGAGGATGCTAAGTCTATTATTTTAGCAATTATGAAATATATAAAATATTAGTACTGCTGTAGTCACTGTGTTGAAGAGATATCTGCACCCTCACAATTATTGCAGCACTATTCACAGTAGCCACGTGATGGAAGAAACCTGTGTCCACCAATGAATGAATAAACAAAATGTGCTCTGTGTGTGTGTGAACGCTACACAGCAGTAAATAAGAAAGAAATTCTGCAAACTAAACTATGAACATTATTGATGCATATAAATTATCTCAAAGCTAAGGCACAGTATGCAGAAGCTACTAGTTCCATCTATTTGCTGAAAATTTATCAATGATAGATCTAGTTTAAGCATAAAATTATATATGGTATAAACCCTCGGTTGCATATTCCAAAGCTCTTCTCCCTTAAGTAACTTTATTTTGATAGTGTTTAGAAATGTTTCCAGGTATAAAATATATTTTTCAAGGCTCCTTTACAGATAAGAGTTGACGGTGCTACATAAATGAAAGTAATTCTTCGGGGCTTCCAGAAAAGTTGCTTGCAGTGAGAGAGGGACTCAAAGAAGAATCACTATTTTCTCTTTTTCCACCTTCTTTTTAAAATTCAGATACGGTGAGGTCTCTAGCAGTTATATTGTGACTGTAATGCAACCTTGATTATGGAAGCCACAAGCTAAGATTGGTGGAGCAGAGAGAAATTGACCTGAGTCCCTGATGACCAGGGAGCTTCCATGTAACCTCTGGACTCCAGCTGTTATCTTGGGTCTCTAATAATAACAGCTGAACTTAATCCTACCTGATACGGAGCTTAAATTTTTATTATGTTATTACTTTTTGTAAAAAAACAGATTAGAAAGTGTTCAAAGTCAAAGTGAAGGTCAATGTTGGTCCAGAAGTGAGTATCGATTGCATGCATGAGCTCACACTGGGGTGTTGGGAGCGCTGCTGGCCTAGAAATCTTTAGGAAGAAAAGCTGCTCTGAAGGCCTGAACACCTGTGGTATATAGGGCACAGGTGGCAGTTTGGCAACAGTAAGCCTGGCCTTTTGAGTTGTGGCCAAAACTAAATTTGGATAAACTCATTATCCCTTATACGTATGTCCTAATTTCCTGATAGATTTCAGTCAGATATGAAAATTTTCTGCTCAGCTTCCTTATGTTGTCACTTACTATATTTGCTAATGGTGGTGGGGGATCTGTTCTAGGAGAATATCCAAAAGCAATTGACTGGTTTGTACTTGAATGCAGGCTTCAAAAAAATTAGTTTACTTCAAATAAGTAATGGGTTAATACCAAATAAATATCTTTCTTGCACACTTTATTCCCACTTCTTCCTATGAAGGCATATGACAATCAATACTGTTAAATCTTAAAATGATAATAACTATGTTCCTTTCTTCTCCCTTTCCCTTTTCCCCACTCTTCTAATTGTCTCCTTTCTTCTGAGTGCAATTTTTTTTTTAATTACCACGCACACACACACACACAAATGATTGAAGTGCAGAAAACAATAACACAGGGAAATTTTAGTCATATTAAAACATGACTGGGTTGGCCCCATGGCCTATTGGTAAAGGGAACCAGATCCCACATGGACGACTGTGTGGTTCAAATCCCAGACCCAGCTGTTTGAAAACCACCATGTGCAGGCATGCCTAAAATCCTGACATTATAGAGTAATGGAGAAGAGATTGTGGTGTGACCACACTCTATTGAAGGATGCTTTGTCACTCTCCCTCTCTATATATCTCATCTCATGTGCCCTCTGACAAATTAAAAATATCAAAAACTCAAAAATAGGAGCTAGCAGGTGGCATAGTGCTTAAGGCACTGGACTCACACATGGCTGACCAGGGTTTAAGTCCTGGACCCGGAGGCTTGAAACTCACATAAGGTGCGTGTGCGTGCATCCCCAAAATCCGGGGAGAAGAATGGAGGAGAAGGGATTGTGATGTGCCCATTCCACCTGAGGAGTGCTTTCTTACTTTTGCTCTCACTGTCTCTCTGGCTCTCCATTGAGTACACATGTCCTATAGCAATAATCTCTCCAAAAAACAAAAACAAACCAAAAACAACAAAAAAAATCACAAAAACCAAAAACTCTTTTCATTTTATTTGAATAATCTCAAATAATTTCTGCTTTATAAATTCCTAACGGTTATGCAGTAGGGAACTGCTTATGTTTTATCTAAACCAAACATTCAGTGGTACTTTAGGGATTAAGTTGTAATTTGTCCTTTTATAAAAATGATTATTTTTATTTCTCAAAAAAAGATTCAAGGAGGTAATTTACTTACATGCTTGATAAAACCATAAAATTCACGGTTGGAAAATTAAAATGATGGCAAAGACAGTGGTGTTATTCTCAGCTTTGTACACTAGGAAAAATCTCAGAGGCCAAGATCAAAGCATTCTTAAGGCATGAAGCTATATTCTCATGGTGAAGGCAGGGGATGAAAGTCAGTAACAGAATCATGCGTAGATAGTGCCGGCTACAAAAACTTCATATGTTCAGAACTGGATTTGGATATTATCTTCCTACATAGGGATTAGCCCACTCCAGTAAGTTACAATAATAAAAGTAGCTACTATTTTGCATATTTAGCAGTCTTTTTAAGTTATGCTCTGTTTTTATATTCATTTTTTAGTTATAAAATGAGGCTTAGAGGATTTAAATAAACTGCCAAAGACCCAACATATTAAATGATGCATTCAAGCCCAAGCACTCTGACCCCAAAAATCATAGTCTAAACTACCGCAAAGGCATCACAAACATGTTTCATACCCAGGACTCAGAATCTTCTTTCTGTCACAAGCTGTATTAAGACTAGGAAGAAGGTGTTAATATTACCCAGGATGTCTAACTAGTCAACCATAAAAGATCTTTTTAATGGGAGAATCATAGCTATTGATTAATTGGTAAGTTCATATACATTAACCCACATAAAATGATCAATACTGATATTATCAAATTATCTCTATTTCACAGGTGAAAACAAGGTGTTGTAGAAATTAATAACAGGCTAAATTTTACTAATTTAGAGATAAAAAGCTGGTCTGCTAAGAAACATGAAATGTAAATATTAAACATTATATTAAATAAAAGATATACCCTTATGTGATATATCCAGATTATCATTTTTTTAAAAAATTTGCATGATTTTTTTTTAATTTACTTGCTTCATGGGAAGATGAGATGAGAGAGAGGAAAAGAAAGATAAATACCCTCAACAGGATTTCATACTGCAATCCTCCCCCTGCCCCGACTTTCTCAGCCAGCTAGGATCATGGATACACATAAATTCATTCAGCATATATAGGTCTACCCAGGGACCAAACTCTGATGTTCCTTATGGCTTCCAACATTACAGAACATCATGCTATCTCTGGACTACCATGTATGAGCCCATTTCATTTCTTTCTGCACTAGCTATATCTCCCTCCCTTATGTGAATATTAGCCTTGATATGAGAATCATCGCCCTTTATGGTCTGGATAATTATTTGCCCCCTAACGGCTCATGTTTGGATTTAGGTTCCTAATGTAATTGCACTGGATGTAGTAAGACATTTAGGAGGAGACCCACTATCAATG
The DNA here is from genome assembly GCF_000334495.1 of Tupaia belangeri chinensis. Lineage (NCBI taxonomy): Eukaryota > Metazoa > Chordata > Mammalia > Scandentia > Tupaiidae > Tupaia > Tupaia belangeri. The sequence continues at coordinate 199,016 of NW_006204238.1, read as the reverse complement.
TGGGCAGAACACATTACCAGACAAGACTGGCATGTAAGTCAGTAGACTAAGAGAAGAAGACTTGCCTTTAATGTGGATGAGCATCATGAAATTAGCATGAGAGGGACAAATAGAGAAAGTGGAAAAATCTATTTCCTTTTCATTCTTCCTCTCTCTCTGCACATGGTTGCTGACCTACCTGCTTCTATTGCACATTGTGACTTAGGACCACCTATTGGCCAAACGCCAAGCCCACCCATACTCTTGGATTTGCCAGCCACCAGAACTGTGAGCCAAATAAAACTCTATTCATTATAAATCACCTACCTATTTCTGTTTAGCAACACAGTAATGGACTAACACATTGTCTGTACTTTATTAATAATGACACAGAGAAATTTCAAGGTGTATTTTTAAGGCATACACTAAAATGAATAGCAAACCTGTTTAAAAATAATAATAAAGCACTAACAAATGATAAAGAACTATCTTAATTTTTCATCAAAATCTTTAATATGTAATTAACTAATATTTTAAGAAAATTATAAATTACATTATTACCAAAGGAGTATTATTAAGGGATAATTATGTATGCATTATATATAATATATTATAGTGTGTGTATGTATGTATGTATGTATATATATATATATATATATGGTATATACATATTTGCATTTTATCCATAAAATATGTAGTATACTATATATATAATACATGCATAATTAAAATCTTCAGGAGTTTCCTTAAATTAGAAGATAATTCATATATGTCTTCAGATACAAAGTCAATAATTAAAACTAACCACACCAAATTACCTGTTTTACTATGTAAAAATAGATATTCACAATACCCTAATTGTCTAAAAATCCAATCTCTATTGCTTAATTTTCATGGGTATGTCTTCGATGATTCCATTTGTGCTGCCTGTAATTCATTAGTCATACTGCTTCCTTTTTAATAGTAATTGTTCTGTAAACTGTACAACTGTAAAAGATAGAATAGCACCGAACATTCCTTTACATAATGCCAAAACAATCTAAAACAGCAGTGTCGCCACATTAACGACTTTGGGTCCTTATTCACAGTGTATTCAACAAAAATCTGGTCCTGAAAAGTGTTCTTAATATACTTAAACTGAATGTCTAGTACATAGTATCAGAGATATTTAAGAATATCAAAATGTTAAGAATACATTTTTTGCTTTACACTGCATTTGGTGACTTTAAACAGGAAGAATAAAAGTTTTGTGTGGTGACTCACTCAAGCTTTCTTACAAAACATTTCCTGCTCAATATCAAATACATTTTTGAGAACAGCATTGTACATTTAAAAGGTCAGTAAGATGATGAAAATTGTGCAGAATCAGCTCTGCACATTCTTTTGGTTAGAGCAATGTGTGGTGGACCAATCACTTTTTTTGATATATCTAGGCCATTTCAAAATTAAATGGCATTTTATACCAGTACACTGCCCTAGTGTACACTTAAAAACATGAAAATCTATCCTCATGAGTGACTCTTCAAAGATATATGTACATATATGAGGCATATTCTAATGTTTTATTCCTTCTGAAAGAAAATAGACAAAATAAAGTGAATGCTTGTTCCATTTTTTTTAAGCTTTGCCAGAGGGCACATGTTATCACCATAGAGAGAGAGAAAAAAAGAGGAAAAGAGCACCATCCCCACCCCTCCATGGGGAATGGTCATGCTGCAATCCCTTCTCCATCTCTCTTTCCTTTCAGGATTTTGGGCAAGTATACACTTACACAGAAGCACACACATACATACATACACACACACACACACACACACACCTGGTGTGTTTTTTAAGTCACCAGGTCTGGGACTCGAACCACTTGGTTAACTATGTGCAATTCACCTTGTTGACCACTAGGCCACAGGCAGTCCCTCTCATTCCAATGTCTGTGGATTACACTTTTAAAAATATTTTCAATATAATACAAGAATATCATTATTATGAAGTTGTATGTATACAGAAACAAGGTTTGAAGAACAAAGCAGTAATATTTAGCAGAACTCTCTTTTTTTTTTTTTTAATATGACAGGGTCTGTCTTGAGAGGTAAATACAATTAAATTACTACAGCCAGTCCAAGTTCTTAGAAAATGCAAGATTAACAAGCGCACTAGGCAGACAAATTAAACTTGAAAGTCTGGATTATATAAATTCACAGCCAGATCCCATTCGTCAAGTGAAAGAGAAGCAGTGTGGAGTTCCTGAACTGAAATGCTAACTTGATTTCCGTTATTTTTAAAACACACAACACAACTGATTTTTTTTTTAGAGAGAGATTTTTGCTATAGGGTATGAGTGTGCTCACTAGAGACAGAGAGAGAGAGAGAGACAGAAAGAGAAAATGAGAAATCAACACCCACAGGGGTGGAAACACTGCAATCCCTTCTCCTCCATTCTCCTCTTGGAATTTTAGGCATGCACTAAACATGCCCCATGTGTTTCAAGCCACCAGATCTGAGACTCAAAACGCTGTTGGTCATGTAATAGTCCAATGATAGAACCACTATGCCACCTGCTGCCCCCAAAAGCACAACTGATTTTCATTCTTACAAGAAGCTAGGTTACCTTTAATATAATAGTTTTGTCTGAAGAGGACACACATGTATTAAATAAGCATTGTCTAAATTTGGATCAATGCATGTGAGACTTACCACCACCGTCTGTCATTATTCCTGTTCAAGTCTTGGCTTAATTTTTACATTTCAGTAATGCCTTTCCCAGCATCCCTCCTTCCACCCTCATAATCTTTATCCTTGCTTTCAATTTTATGTACAATTTTTGATTTTGCCATATTTTATCATCTCCTTATTTTTATGCCTATTTCTGCGTGTCTTTCTGGTGAAATACGAACTTCACAAGAATGGGGAACTTTTTCCTATTTTTTTCATTGATGAATCCCAAACACTGAAAGACATTTAATGATAGCTAAATAAAAATTTTCTGAGACACTAATAATATTTGGCTTTGAGGAAAAATGAACAATACTTAATTTTCCTATGTTACTACCATTCATATCAATCAAAGAGCAGGGACTATTTATATTCTATTGTATACAAAAATAACACAAGTTAGTTGTACTTGCATTGAATTTCATATGATATTGCTTTAAAACATACATGGCACTTCTGTTATTTTCATAAAATATACTGAAATGCACTGAGAAGGTACTAGAGTTTGTAAAAAGCAACCCTTACAACCTGCTGTAAAAAATATTCATGTTGGAAAAACATGGAAGCAATTCATAACATCCAAAGGTTGCATTCCTATTGAAAAGCATGTGGGAAGTAAAAGAATATTGGGAAAAGTACATGAAACTGTAACTACATATGAAAATACTATCACAACCACTGTCATTCCTCTATCCATTCCTGTGATTGATATTTCAATATTTTTATTTAGTCCATGATTTGATACTGGGTGTTGTGATGACAATTCTGTAGAGAAGTTGAGAATTCACAAGTCCTCAAAGCTCACCTTAAGGGCACTACGTTTTGTGCTATGAGAGGTGCTAGCCCTAAAGCCTTGACTATTCAATTTGCCAAGTAAAACAGTTACTAAATGTTTGCCACAAAGCAGACCAGACCTTGGACTCTGACTATTGCATATTTTGGAAAGGTCTAACATATATTCCATTGACTCTGACACAGGTAAGACCTCAAAATACTACCAAGTAGAATGCAGCCCTGAGTTCAGAAGTGTGAAGGACATGGGCCAAGGACCTCACAGAGTCAAGGTATTTTATTAAGTTCCAATTTGGAGTAGGCTTTCTAATGCAGAGAAGAAGGCAGAGTTAAAACATGAAGGGGTAGAAATGTGAAGTTTCATTACATTTGGGAAGTATTAAGTCATCAGGAAAGTCGTTTAGTATTTTTCTATGCAAAAATGTGTCATAACTTTCCCAATGACCCAATAGGTTAGGGAGGCAAAGCATTAATGGGACAAAGAAATGTGGTATTATCTGTTGAAGATATTTTACAGTTTAACCAACTGGACTAGGGAGAAATGTTCACACAGTGAAATATTCACCTTGTAAGCTAAAAAAGGTAATTGAGTGTATAAAACAATGAAATATAATAATAATAATAATAATAAAAAGAACAAACTAAAAAAAAGGAAAAGAAAAACATGGCATTGTGATCAAACTGGAGGATGGGTTGTGGTGAAGTGCTGCAAAACTCATGGATGAGCATTTAAATTTTCTTCTGGAAGCAATAGTGGGAATCCCTAAAGGCATTTAATATGAAAAAAAAATCACATTTGGATCAATTCCTGGAAAAAAAGTGTTTTTCTAATAATAAAAAGCTACACAAGTGTGCAAAAACTACAGGATTACAGAGGATTGGTGCTTCTTCAGGAATCTCATGCATCTTATACACTCATACACCCCCAAAAGAGTAAGGCACTCTTTGTATTCATAATCAATTATTAAAGTTGTGGTCAAACTGAACACTAAATTCTCTTTAGTGAGGCCTTTAGGCAATCAGCTTAAACTTCTCCAATGAAAAGTACTAACCACATTAACGCATGGCGAGCCTATGATAAGTCAACGAGTAATGAGCCATGCATTCTCTAGATGAAGGTCCACCAAGAGGTGGTCCCTAATCTCAGGAAATCTAATGGCAACAACACTCAGTCAAGATACAGAATGGTAGAACATTTGATAAAGGCTATTGTAGTGGCTGCTATGACAAAACATAAAAATTAGCTAGCCTTGTTCATCCAGGACTGAAAACTACAGTCTCCAAATTTAGCAAATACAAATTCAGACCATCTAAATAAGTTTGAACTTCATACAAACAATGAATAAATTTTTAATATATTTCCTAACTATTCAAATGGAAATGGGCATTCTATATTTTACCTAGCAACCATATTGACAATACCTCTTAGAAAGAATGTTGCTGGGGCTGGCAGGTCCCATGGTGGTTAAGGGTGTTGGACTCCCAGATAGCCAAACAAGGTTCAAGTCCCAGAACTATTGACAGCTTGTTTTGTTTTTTTTCTCTCTCTCTCCTCTGTCTCTCTCTCTGTTTCTCTCTGTCTCTCTCTCTCTTCCTCTCTGGTCAAATTAAAAATAAAAAAATAAATGAATAAATAAGTTAAATAAAATAATTCTTTTTTTAAAATAAAGCAAGAATGCTGCTACAGCAGCATCCTTAAGTATGTAAATAAACCACATGAAATGTGGCTTTAAAAAAAGGAAATTTCTGGGGCTATCAGGTGGCATGGTGAAGGCATTGGCCACTCCCACATGACTGATCACAGTTCGAATCCAGACCTGATGACTTGCTTTCTCACTTTCTCTCTCTCTCTTTATGTGTCTCTCTCTGGTCAAATTAAAATAAATGAATAAATAAAATTAAAATAAATCTTTTTTTAAAAGGAAATTTCAAACAGAGGAAGCAACATGTGCAACATATGGAAGCACAAGAGAGAATTGCTCATTTGGAAAACCTCAAGGAAATTTTCTATGACTAGATCATAGAGTTCCAACAGCGCAGTGACAAAGAGATCAATTCATATGGGTGGTCAGGGGTTGTGTCATGTTGGGATTGGACTGTTATGCCAAAGATAGATATAGATGCTTTGTTGATAGATTTACTATGTATTTCTGCTTTTCTGAAATTAATTGGCCCCTCAGTGATGCCTGACAAATTTACAGGTCATAGTTTCTTTACTTATATCTAAAGATATTATTTATTACTTCTAAATAATCACTTCAAACTTTTGCATTCTAGTCTAGCCTCCTTATGTCTTCTTCTTTCTCAGCATTTTTGTCAAAGACTTGGGTTTCTTGCTTTCCAGAAAAGGATAAAATGCAATGCCTCAATTCTTACTCTGCACCTATCCATTATCCCTTTGTCCATCCACACCAGCCACGTTGGCTCCTGACATAGCCATTAAAATCGAAGTGTTTAACCCACTTTCCTTAGTATTCTCATTCTTCCCTCATTGAAAGAGAAGTCTCTCATTTTATCTGTCCTTCATCAAAATACAACACCTCTACCTTTGCTCTAGCATAAATCCCGTCCTTTCTTAAGTACATTGACCTTTCTTCAGCTATCTTTTGCCTGGCCCATTTCATCCTTCCTAATTTGCTCTCTATTCCACGTAGGTGTATGTTCAAGGCTCTTCCAACTTAAACAGAAAGCCCTCCCTAAAATTACCACCATTTACGCACATTGACTTTCCTGCCTTTATTAATCTACCTTGCTGTATAGACCTGTTCTCTCCTGAACCTAGTGAAGTTTGGTTTTCTTCCTCTTTCACTTCACTAATCCATATTTCAGCAAGGTAGTTAAGTGAAATTATACTGAGTCTGTGTATGACTATTAAAAATGAATATGCACATCCCCAGAACGCTAAGATACTATTTTATACACATGTTTTGGAAATATATTATATATCCTGCTATTTCCAAAAACATGTATGTCAGCTAACTCATATTTGTAAGTCTTATCACATCAAAGTTTACCCAAATCAGTATCAACATCTTCCTTAGATCTTTCACAAAGTTTTTTACAAAGTAGTGTCCATATTCCCAAAATCACATCAAGCTCTGTGAGCAGATCATAATTACGTAATTCATTTGAAACACTGAAAAAAAATTAAAATTGTTTTTTCAGTGATCTTTGACCTACCTTTTTTGTGAGCAGGCCTTCACATTGTCCAAACCTTAACTATTGGATCACAGCTTTTCTAGTCAATCACAAAGGCAAGCAATTTGCTTAAACTCTGTAAACTTTACTGACCTCTCATGTGCCTCCTTCATTTGTTTATTCACTCATTTAATCTACCACTAGTTTATATTTTATGGGTATAATTTTTTTTCATTATTTTTTAACTGTCAGGGGGTAAGAGACAAAGCAATCCCCAATAACATCTGTTTACACTTAGATCTCTTTTCTTCCATTTCTTCATCCTGTCAGGATTTGGGGCATGCATGCACATGTGCCTGGCATGTTTTTCGAATTACTGTAGGGGTGTTGCCAAGTGTAGTTGGCCATGGAGGATTTGGTGCTCTATGTAGGAGGCTTAACCACTACACTCGAAGGCCAGACCTATCGGGGCAATTTTTATTTAGATACGTGCCATGACATGGGGTATATTCAGTTCAATAAAAGTTTTTTCACATTAACTGAGCAATCAAAAGATTACAGTGAAGAGTGAATGAGAAAAATAATTTGCACAAATGCATTTTGATATAAAGTTATGTTTCTCATAGAAATGATATATTAATGTTTCCACAACCATGACTTTTACATATTCATGCATTATTTTATATATCCTTTAATAAGTGTTTATATACTAAAATACATATACTTTCCACAATTTTATTTTAAAATGTCCCATAAATTCTAGTTTATGTCCCTCCTTTCTATCTTTCTAACTCTCTCTTTGACTAGAATTTAACAAATTTTGTGTATTATTTAACAATAGATGGGACCAGCAGTTGGCATAATGGCAATGTCACTGTACTCCCATGTAGTCGACCACAGTTTGAGTTCCAGACTCGGTGGCTTAAACTCACTCTGGGCGCATGTGTGTGCATGCTCAAGATCCTGAGAAGAGAATGGAGGAGATCGGATTGTGGCTTGGCCACCCCCCCAGGGGTGATTTCTTGCTTTCTGTCTCCCTCTATCTTTCTGGTGAGAACACGCACCCTATAGCAAAAGCATCTTCAAAAAAAAAAAAAAAAGATGACATGATTTTTTTGTCTCTAATTTAAAATTTCTAATGACAATTTTTATCTAGAAATGTTTTAAAATTCACATAAAAACGTGCCACTCATCTTTTGGTGATTTTTTTTTCTACCTGCTTCATTCTCTACCCTTATAGTTACTGAAAAATAAAATCAAATGCTACCAGAGAAAGTAAAACATCAGGAATTGATGAGTTGTAACATTACACAAAGCTTGATAAGGGAGCTCCAATTTGAATAGGTGGCAGCTCAAATAATAACTGAGTGGGCAGCAGAAGCAAAATGATGGTTGATTATAGTCTCCCCAAGGGCAGTCTCCACTGTTAGAGAAAAAAAATAAATTATACAATCCTGACTATACCATAATATACTTATAAGTAATTTTCTTTAGCATTGTGAAATTAGTGGGAGTATAACTGTATTGGTCTTCTGTTAACTGTGCATTCGCAAGTGCAAGTGTGTGTGTGTGTGTGTGTGTGCGTGTGTGTGAATGTCAGTGTGCATGCCTGTTGTGTGGGTGTAAAGGAATAACAATCTAATCATTCCCTCCACCTTTTTTCTGTCATAATTTTCCAGTATGTGAATTTATATCAGAAGTGTTATTTTAGTAATTGCTGCCTTCTCTCACTGGGTGCTACACGGAAGGAAGAATGGTTTGCCTTTTTGGTGAGATGGCAAGTGTTTGAAATATACTAGTCTTCCTTTCTCTGTTGAGAGAATTTGAGCTCAGGTCTCCAAACTTTATTACTGTAAAGCCAGGTCCATTTTTCCAAGAAGCAGATCTAATGTTTCTTACACTTTAATGTCTCCTACTTTCTTTTGAACCCACTGGAATATCTGGAATACATGCCTAGGAATGTAGACACCTCCATTTGGAGAAAACATAAACTCTTATAGGCAATCTTTCATTACTCTCCTCACCTACCCCATATCTAACCACCTGAAGGCTCTAAGTTTAAACACATCCAGAAATCAACATTTTTTTCCACCACCTCTTCCACTGCCATCCTGACCCAGATCATTCTCATTTCTCATAATAACCCAGATATGTAGATTTATGCTATTATATACAGGCACAAAAGCCTGTCATATCACATATTTCTCCTGTTCAAAACTGTCAAATGATTTCCCAATTCAAGTTAGAAGTTGATATTATTATTTTATTTTTATTGTTTTTGGTAGTTTTTGCTTTGGGGCATTCCCAAAGAGGACGGCCACACTGAGATCCCTTCTTTTTCACTCTCTTCTCTGGATTTTGGGTATGCATCTAGGCACATGTACCTGACATGCTTTTCAAATCCCCAGGTCTAGGACTTAGGCCCACAGTCATGTGGCACCCAGCCCCTTGAACCACCAAGCCACCAGCTGGCACAGAAGTGAGGCTTTCCACTGAAGTCCAAGGCACTCGAGCTACACCGTCCGACACAAAAGCCACTTGCCACTTGCCACATGTGACTACTGAACTCCTGTAGCTAGCCAGAACTGAGCAGTGCTGTAAGCATGAAGTGCACAGTGAATTTCCAAAACTTAGGATGAACACACTCTGTTAACAGTTCTTACATTGATTATCATTTGAAATAATATTTTGTATCTACTTGGGTAAGCAAAATTTAAACATTGAATTTATCTGTTTACCTTTATTTTTTATTGTGGCTACTAAAACAATTTCCTTATGTGCTTACATTATTTTTATCTTGGAAAGAATTTTACCAGGATATCGTGGAGCCAGTTACTCCTCTGGCCTCATCTCCTAGTACCAGCCCCATCTCTCACTAAGTGCTGGCCATACTGACTTCTTTGTCCTTACTTCATTCAGTATGCCAGGCTCACACCTATCTTCGGGACTCTATCACACCAAGAATAATATCAAATTCTACACACCTTATAACTGAAAAACTGTGGGCCAATCAGTTACCTAATTTTTATAAAGCACTAAAGATATCTGAGATTCTTTTGTTGTTGTTAGAGGGCACGTGATAGATACAGAGAGACAATAAGACAATAAAGACAGAGAGAGGAGAAAGCACCCTCCATGGGGAATAGTCTAACAGCAATCCCTTCTCCTCCATCTCTCCCTTCTTTGGGATTTTGGGCACCCATGAACAAACACCCAGCATGTTGCACAAGCTGCCAGATCTAGGACTCAAACCACCCAGCTGGCCATGTGGAATCTGGCTGTCCTAAACATCAGTCCACAGAACTGGCCCCAGACAGCTACTGGAATTATTATAAGTAACACAACAGACAGATGGGCATGTATTCCATTTGGGATATGTAATAAAGCCAGTAAAATGCAAATTTTAAAAGTCCTCATGCATTAACATGGTAATTGATTAAATAGCTGAAAGTTACAAATTGAATTATAATCTATTGAGATAAAAATGTAGCAAATTATGTTCATGAATTTATTATCATCACAGAAGTGAGGATAGAAAATATAGAAAGACTCAGCAGAAATCAAGTTCACACTCTTTTTCTCTCTCTCAACTATACAAAAACATTACCCAGGTTTTATTTTCTCCATAGTATTACCACACTTACCTCTACCTAAGATTATTCTTTGATACAGTTAACTTATATATTCCTTCTTCTCCAGTTAGATAGAAGGCCTACTCTATTTTATCATGGCACATGGCAAACACATATTACATATTTATTAAATAAGTACATCAATTAAATGTCAAACATATGACAAAGGGTTGTTACTTTAAGTATTCGGAAATGAATATAATATCAAACTTAAATGTAGAATTTCATGTTTGGAAAAGAGTAAATAAACTGTAAATTTTAAAAATTATTACTTTGTCTGATCTATTTTTTATTTATTCTAAAGTTTAAGCAAAGTGGATAGAAAAAAATAAACCTATCTGTTATAGAAAATGCTTGAGGGACCAGCATTTAGTGTAATGGCTATGTCGCTGGACTCCCACATAGTCGACCGCGGTTCAAGTCCTGGACCTGGTGGCTTAAACTCATGCCAGGCGCGTGTGGGAGAGTGCCCAAGATCCCGAGAGGAAAACGGAGGAGAAGGGATTGCAGTGTGGCCAACCCCCCTGGGGGGTGATTTCTCGCTTTCTGTCTCTCTGTCTCTCTCTGGCTGGCTGGCGAGCGCACTCACCCAATAGCAAAAAATAAAAATAAAAAAAAACTCTCAAAAAAAAAAAAAAGAAAAGAAAATGCTTGATAATAAATTAATGAGAAAAATTATATCTAAAGGACAATTAAAATTAATGTGTTGCAATTTAATGCACATATATAAACCTTTTATATGATATCAACTCAAATATTCATTCAATCTACTTTATGAATGAATTATAATTAAAGCATAATGAAGTTCATTATACTGATGCTTTACATAACATAAAGGTTTTTTTCTTACACATATCCCATGCTTAGCTTGTACTGAATACCAGCTTTTTTTAGCTGCACAGAATTATTAATATAAATGATGTTAGTCTTTTGTTTTGTTTTTCAGATTTTTGCTATAGGGTATGTGTGTTCACAGGAGAGAGATAGATACAGAAAGAGGAAACATGGAAAATTACCACATTACAATTCCTTCTTCATTCTCTCTTTTTTTTTTTTGGAGAGGTTTTTTGCGATAGGGCACGTGTACTCAGACAGACAGAGAGAGACAAAGAGCCAGAAAGCGAGAAACCCCCCCCCAGGGGGGTTGGCCACACTGCAATCCCTTCTCCTCCATTCTCCTCTCGGGATCTTGGGCACGCACGCACACGTGCCCAGCGTGAGTTTTAAGCCACCGGGTCCGGGACGCGAACCATTGTCGACTACATGAGAGTCCAGCGACATAGCCATTACACTAACTGCTGGTCCCTCTCCATTCTCTTCTCAGGATTTGGGGTACACATACACACAAGTCTTGTATAAATTTTTGTGTGTTTTTGTTTTTGTTTTTAGGTTTTTGCCATAGTGTGTGTGTGCTCATCAGACAGAAGAAAGACAGTTAAAAAGTGAGAAACTATCCCCCCAGGGGGGATAGCCATAATCCCCTCTCCTCTACTCTCTTCCTGGGATTTGGGGCACACATGCACACGTGCCTGGCACAAGTTTCAAGCTGCCAGGTCCAGGACTCAAACTGCAGTCTGTTATATGAGAGTACAGAGCCTTAACCACCATACCACCTGCTTACCCTCCCTGGTGTGTTTTTCAAGCTTCCAGGTCTGAAACTCAAACTGCAGTCAGCCATGTGGGATCCAGTACATTAATCTCATGCCATCAGTTGGCCCACAATTCATATTTTAAAACAAATCTTATAATTTACAAATGCCTTATCAGTTGATTTTTTCATATGAGTACTCATGTGATGTGAATATTATCTAAAGATATAATTTCACTTAAAAATATCATTTTGAGAACCAAATAACAAAATAGTTATAATGAAAATGAATACATAATAAAAAAGTAAGTAGTACTTATTAAATCCTTTTCACTTATTTACCAGCACAGCTTAATATTTCAAATCTTTATATGCCTTTAATCAAATTATGCTAAAATTAACATAAATAAAAATAATACTACATATATTTTAGGATATGTTTAAGAAAGCAAATATGTGAAAAGATACATTCAGTACAGTTGAGGTTTCAGGAAGAACATTACGTATTAATGTTCTAAAATGATTTAGAAATGTTTTTCTTAAACACTGAAGCATTTGGTGTCACTTAGGGGTCTTTAGATACTTTTTGAAATTTATATTATTACAAAATAATCTAAAAACATGTTTTATCTTTTTTAGTAATTAAGTTATCCTTAGTTAAATACACTGAGCTATCACCGCATTCTACAAAAAAAGATTCTTATTCTAAATAAAAGTTGCTTATTCATTTATTATCTTAAGATATCTTAACAAAATAAACTTTCACATGCTTTGAGATTTTTCATAATTTTATGGATACCACATTGTGAAATATCCAGGGACTAAATTGAAAGGTGTCAAGCTTCAATGACTCTTAGATAATTTTGTCTTTCACAAAGACACATGTTATAGGATCTTGAAAACTCTTTTTTTTTAACCATCTAAGAAGGAATAAAGTATATTTCCAATAAGACGTCTATGTAACTATTCCTCAAAGATTTAAAATATATCAGTTCTGAACATATTTTTGTGTCTAAAACAATAATAGTATAAGGTGTCAAGCTTCAATGACTCTTAGATAATTTTGTCTTTCACAAAGACACATGTTATAGGATCTTGAAAACTCTTTTTTTTTAACCATCTAAGAAGGAATAAAGTATATTTCCAATAAGACGTCTATGTAACTATTCCTCAAAGATTTAAAATATATCAGTTCTGAACATATTTTTGTGTCTAAAACAATAATAGTATAGTTTCCATAAGATATATATATTTATATCTTTATATATATATATCTGTATATATATTTATATCTTTTTATTTTTGAAAACATTTAAAATTTATTATAATTAAAAAGTTTTTAAAAATGGATGGAGATGCAAGCCTAGTGGTTAGAAGAATTGGATGCCACATGGCAACTCTGGTTTGAATATTGGCCCATGTCTTACCTGTTCAAGATCCCAACAGTGTGGAGAAGCTAGGGAGGTACTACACCTCCTTGGGGACAGGGTACTTTCCCTGTCTCTCTCTCTCTCCCTCTCTCCTCTCTTTCTATTTCTTGTGAATACACACAACTTCTAGCAATTAAAAAAAGTAAAACATGTATGCATGTGTATTTGGTAAAAATTAAACACCAATTAGAAAGTTAGACATATAAAAGTTACTTTATTATCTGTATTTTCACATATAAAAGTGTATAAATTTACGTGTATAGATGTTAAAGGCAATCCATAATATGTCTATAATTTTCAAGTGCTGGTTTTATTTACTGTGTATCTACTAGAAAGTAGGAATATTACCTAATAGAGCTTACTTAAATTTGTCATTATTGTGACCAGAAAAGGTATCTTTTGTTTTATTTATTTATTTTTTGGAGATGTTTTTGCTATAGGGCACGTGCACTTGTCAGAAAGACAGAGACAGAGAGACAGAAAGCGAGAAGTCACCCCCCAGGGAGGATGGTCATGCCTCAACCCCTCCTCCTCTCCATTCTCCTCTTGGGATCTTGGGCACACATGCACATGCACCTATTGTGGAGTTTAAGCCACTGGGTAAGGGACTCAAACTGCAGTCATGGGAGTCCTGCAACATAGCCACTATGCCATTGCTGGTCACAAAACAAAATATCTTATGTCTTGGTAAGTTCAAATATAAATAATTCAAGGTGTACTCTTGCTTGTCGTTTCCTGGCTAATGTAACATGAATAGTAGTTACGCTTACTAGAATGGAATAATACTGGCATTTCTTTATTCTGTTTGATAACTGCAACTCACAATAAAATTTTTTCTAAGTTTAGTTACAGATTATTCTGGGGTTTTTTTTTTGGTCATTCAGTCCATGTACTTGTTGGAAAGAATAGAGACAGAGAGATATAAAGAGAAGAAAAATGAAATCATCCTCCAAGTGTGATTGCCATAACACAATCTCTTCTCCTTCCTTCTCCTCTTGGGATTTTGGGCACACATCCATGCCCAGTGTGATTTTCAAGCTACTGGGTTTGGGACTCAAATCATGAGGGATGGCCATATGGGAGTCCAACACCTTAACCACTATGCTACTTGCTGGCCCCCAGATTATCCTTATTTATCTGCTAGAATATAGTTCAAACTTAAATGGTGGAAATGTCCTTGTTGAAAACCAGAAAAGCCTTTTGGAGGCCTGCTTGGTTGCACAGTAGTAATGCGCTACTCATGATGCTATCAACAGATGGAAGATCACAGGCCCTGTTTCCATGCTGACCTGTACACACCAAGCACATGTCCGTGATTCTGACTGGCTAGAAAGACTAGGGGAGGAGATTGTGAGGTGAAACTCTGCTGAGTGTGCTTTTGTTTCACTCTCATGAAAAAAGATAATAATTACAATTGCCCACATCATTCCATGTTCACACCTCTATTTTTTGATTTTTTAAAAGTTTTAATAAAATAAAGAGAAAAAAATTCTAGCAATAAAAATGCAAGTCATGTTTCATCAGTATGAAATTTTTTTTTATATATATATATAGTATTTTATAAATGTTTTATTTTTAATTTATTTCCATTTTTCTTTATGAGATGGAAGGACTTTAAAATGTCTAATTCATGACAAATTGTTTGCCTTGTGGTACAGCTCTCCGTGAAACTCTGTTTTATTACTGAATCAATTGTTATTCTTTTCCATTCATTTAATATTAATCTTGATTATTGTATCATAAAAGCTCACTGAGTATAGAAAACCCTTAACTTGAAAGCAATGTCTTTAAAATATTTATAACAGAAACTGGCATATCTAGCAGCTTCAAACTGCAAACTAATGATGACACTTCTTAATGAACAGAAATAATCCTACCATCATGATCAACAATAAAGAGATAAACTATTAATAATAGGAATTCAAGGGATCATTAATCTTGAGACTAGAGAGATGAGATAAAAAATTAATTTGTAGAGGAAATGATTCATAGCCAATTAGAACAGAGGTTATGTCATAAAGCTTGTATTGCTGTTTCTTTTTTTAATAGAGCATAGACATTAATATGTTTCACATCATTTTTTAAAAAAGAAGTAGGAAATCTAGACTTCACGTTAACACGGACCACACTCGAGTGAATAGCTGCTCAGCTTATGTGGTGTTCCCTAGTTTCTGCCCTTTTCCTTTCCATGCATCTTGCCAATCTATTGGAGAGGAGCACAGCCAAATTCTAATTCATCACTGCTACACACAGCTTCCCCACCAGGCTGGCACTGGCACCAGCTCCCTCCATCTGGCCTTAGTCTGAGCCTGGTTTCCTTTACAACTGTTGCCAGTCTGTTGCTATAGCAGCAGCTAAGAGGGCTAGGATGGGATGGGAAACGAATGATAGCACACTCTAGTTCCATGCTCCTTGTTGAGATTTTGGAATAGTCCCAAGATCCCACTGGAAAATGTGATGAAAAAAACAGCCTCATGAAAGATAGCTACATCAGATAAACACCTTTGTCAAAGGGAAATAAATGTGTGTTAGGGAGAAACATTCAACCTGCAAATTGAGAATTAAGGAGCACCTTCACATGCCCAGAAGGCCACATGTGGATTATTAAGGAACGAAAGTGATAGAGCGTTTAGGCCTTAATTCATGGATGATTAGGAAGACAAGTTATAAGCAAAAGTATTAAATCAATGTTTGAAAATTTCTCTTAACTGAAAACAATGCACTGATTTCTCAAATATCTATATCAAAATTTCATAAATACAAAGATAAGCACTGGGTCAGCTCGG
This sequence comes from Tupaia belangeri chinensis, assembly GCF_000334495.1. Taxonomy (NCBI): domain Eukaryota; kingdom Metazoa; phylum Chordata; class Mammalia; order Scandentia; family Tupaiidae; genus Tupaia; species Tupaia belangeri. The sequence continues at coordinate 182,962 of NW_006204238.1, read as the reverse complement.
TGCTGGTGATTAAGGAAGCTTGATCCCACAAGGCCTACCACAGTTTGAATCCTGGGTCCAGTGGCTTGAAAAACACACTGAACACATGTGTGTGCATGCCCCAAAATCCAACAGCATGGAAAAATGGAGAAGAAACACTGGCATGACTATGCCCCATGGAAGGCTCCTTTTGCCACTGCATGCTATCTCTCTGGTAGGAACATTTTCTTCTGACAGTTAGAAAATAAAAAGAGATAAGTATTTTTAGCAGCAACATTATAGTTCTCTATTAAAATAATTATTACAAATATTTAATTCTCAACTTGAAAATGCCATATAGTATATATTCATATGTTTGCAGAAAAATATATCCTAACTGAATTTCACCAAAAACTTACTTTAATTCTATGGATTCTGAACATTATCAGGGAAATACACAAACACTATGTGCAGGAAAGCTAACTGTCATGAATCAAAACACTGAAAACTAAAAGAACAGAAATAAATTAATTCTAAGCTTATAGGAGCTTACTGAGAAAGCTTGTGGCATGTAGAAATATTACTAACTCTTAAGGTTCATGTGATGCTTACGGAATTAGAAATATGCCTTAAAAAGTAATCTTGTCTTTCTCTAGTGTCCAAGTAGTACCCCGTAAAAATTCTACACAAAGGCCACTGTGTCCTACTTTCAAAAGCCACAGGGAGTCAGATTATACACCTGTCATACCGCCAGTCTACCCTACATGTTCATCATTTTCAGTCTTCTCATAATTTAAATAAAAGAAAATAGCTCACAAAAGTTTCTTCAAATAGCATTACCTCTGCTTCTATAATCAAATATTATGTGTAGTCTTATCTTGGAAATTTTACACAAATCGGAAGAACAAGAGGAGTTTTCTATTAACAATCACAGCACTGTAACACAAGGCAGCCTCAATGAAACAACAGACATTTCCAAGCATTATCATTCAAAATCATGCTTTTCTATATGGAATACCCATGACTTAATACAAACCAATAATACAAACCTTAATCATAACAATAAAAGTTTGGTTTGAATGGATGATGAGCAAATTGGAGAAATTTGGAGAATGTGAGTAAGCTGCATTGCAGTAATTCATTTGAGAAATTAATAGATAAAACCACAAAGGCTGTGCATGAGGCCAGGGTTGGCTTCCAGACTGAAGCCTTCTGAAAGTCAAAAGAGCCAAAGCCAGTAAACAAATGGCTTTTATCATCATTCTCATTTGCCATCATTTTATTTATGCTAGTTTTTGGCCTGCCTTAAAAAAAATTATGTTTTGACAATTGTGTTGATATTTACTATGTGCCTACCCTATCCAAGGCAAATGGGAAAAATAAATAAATAATTAGAAATGACACTTTGCTTATTGTCAAGATCTTTAGACATGATTCACAGACCATATGTTTTCTTCTTTGAGCCTTAAAAGTGATTACGATTAATGCTAATCTTTAACATGTCAGCAGTGTGTTATTTTATGCAAAATTGATGTTTATTTGTAACTATCAGGGTGCCTCCACCCCAGCAAGGATAGTGAAATTAACTCACAATAAATGTGATATCTCAGGTAAAAGTAACCAAAGAGATTTGGTCATGCCAGGAATTGAGATATATTTAGGTTATTTGGGTTATGCACCATTGTGTGATAAAGTACTTCATATATGTATTAAACTCACAGATTCAACTATATGTTTACAGGCTGGAGAAGAGAGTAAAAGAATGACTTTTCTTTTTGTTTTGAGAGATTTTTGCCTTAGGTGCCTGTACTCACCGGAGAGAAAGAGACACAGCGAAAGGGAAAGTGAGAAACCACCCCCTAGGGGGGATGACCATGCTGCAATCCTTTCTCCTCCATTCTCCTCCCAGGATCTTGGACATGCATGCATACACACTCAGCATGATTTTAAAGCCACTGGGTCCAGGACTGGAACCACTGTGGGTCGTGTGGGAGTTCAGCGATTTCTATGCCATCTGATGGTCCCAAGAAAAATAAAGACATTTAAAGAAGCATTTCAACAGTCCAAGAGATTCCAGTCACCACCGCACTCTAAGCCTGTGTGCTACAGGATAAACTACACTCATAAAAGTTCACACCCCTCCTCCTCAGCTTCTATGCACTTTTCACAATAGGAGCATCTTGGCCATGTGTGATTCTAGTATTTAAAGATAGGACTTGGTCTAATATGGCCCCAAGATGCAAGCCAATTATTTCAACTCATGTTCAACCAAAAGAAAGTGAGATATAGTAATTTGAGAAGAAAAATTGGCTGTCATAGCTGTCGACGGATAGAGTATGCGGCTATTCTGAGGATTTTTGAGATTGTGTTTGTTTGTTTGTTAAACTATAATGAGATAGACTAGAATTTACAAAAAGACAATTCCTGAAATGTACTTTGCTGTTAGACAGTAATTGTTCTTCAGGCCTTTGCCATTGCCCAGATGGAATATTATCCGTTGTAAATTAATAGAGTTAAATTATAAGAAACATCTTGTATCTGCCATCATTTTAGTAGATGACAATAATAAATACTCAAATGAAAAGAAACAGCCAATCTTCCAGAGCTGGTGATCTACTAGAAAAAAGATGTGACTTGATATCAAGGTTGAAGATTTGTAGGAGGTATTCCAGGAGCATAGATACAATCCTGATTAAGATTGTCCACATATGTGAGAGAAGATTTCCCCCAAAAGGTTATGCATTGGCTGAGTATTCACAGCAATTTGGATTTCCATGCAGACGTCAGAAGTGAATGACATCTTAATTATAGGGATGAATGTAAACAAGACTAAGAACTGGATTGAGTATTTAAGAAACATACTACTACATGACTACAGTATAACCTCAGTGGGGACCCTTTATAACTTGTTCATTTTTAAATTTATTCCTAGCTCCTGCTACAGAGCCTGGCTCACAGGAGGTGTTTTATACGTCTTTATTTGATTAAATATCAATGGCTGAAACACATAAACAACTGAACTGATATACCAAACATAGTTAGGATTAGGCTGGAGTATGAGTGACAGGAAATCCCAAATAACAAAATATTAAAATAGAAAATGTTACATCTTTCTCATTTAAGTTCTGGCATCTCAATCTGTTATGGTGACCAAATAAAGAACAGAGACCTGATTCTTTCTATCATGTTGTCACATTTAACATGATTGCACACTCTGAGATGATCATGTCCACATTCCAGTCAGGCAAAGGAGGATGGAATAAAAGAAGTTTATGTCTCCTCCATTTAGGGCCAGGAAGGTTACTTACAATATCTGTTTTATCTTGTCTTGATCCATTTTTTGTTTCTATAACAGGATACCAGAGACTGGGTAATTTAATTTAATTTTGTCTGGGTAGTCATGACATACTTTTGCATAGAAAACATAGAAATATATATCACGATTTTCCCGACAACCTAATATAGAGAAAAAAAGTTTACTTTAGCTCATGATACTGGAAGCTAGTAAGTCCGGACATGGTGCCAGAATCTGGTAAGCGTGTTCTTGATGCACCATAACATGCCATTGGGTATGGCATGGTAAGACAGAGCAAACATACTAGCTTAGATGTCTCTTCTTCTTCTTATAAAGCTATTAATGTCAGCACGGGGATCCCACCTTCATGTCCTGCTCTAATTCTAATTACCTCACCAAAACTCCACCTTTTAAACTATTCCAGTGGGGACTAAATTTCAACATGAGCTTAGAAGGGGACAAACATTCAGACGATTGTCTATCCCATCTTTGATAACTGTCACATTGCCATATTTAACTGCAAAGGAGGCTAGAAATGGAGAATTTATTATTGGTGTTCAGAAACAGTGAACATTCAGGGATCTTACTGAATGAAACAAATGGAAAATGTATACTAGGGACAATTAGTAAGCTCTACCCCCAACTACTCCTAGTTTAATGAAGTTTGGATTTTATCCTATGTAAGTAACACGATTTAAGCACTCAGTTTGATGAAAATGTTTTTAGTTTACTTTGTAGAAGTTAATGACACTCCTAGTACCCATAAGCACACCCTGCACCTAGATCTTGGTTTCTAATGCCAGTCTCCATCTACTCCCACTGGCTTGCTTCTAATGCCATTATCTATAAGCGCCCAATGGCTAGGATTGAAATGATTTAAGCAACAAAATAATTAATGTAGCATCAGATTATAATCAAAGTAAAAAGAAAAACACAAAGAATTATGAGTTCATAATAATACAAATGATTTATTAATAAATAAGTATAGAAGAAAAAGTTTCCTCTAGAGAATTCCATATAATTTACACAGGTATACCACTCTGAAGAAGATGGAGCTTAACTTCACCACTTTCAAGTGTAGGCTTTACTCAGTGATTTCCTTTCAAAGATAAAGTATGGTAAGGGAGGAGGGGAGAATCTACAAATGCAGAAACTTGAGAAACACTTCCTCAGCAAGATGATCAAGGTTAATATCATCAGGGATAAGCCATATTCATAGCATCTACCCTTGATATGATGATACCAATAGAAAATTTATTCTGTGGTGGAACCAGCAGTTAGCATAATGGCTAAGTCGCTGAACTCCAATGTAGTCGACCGTGGTTCGAGTCCTGCACCTGGTGTCTTAAACTCATGCTGGGCGCATGTGCGTGTGGCCCAAAATACTGAGAGGAGAATGGAGAAGAAGGAATTGTGGCATGGCCATCCCCCCTGGGGGGTGATTTCTCACTTTCTGTCTCTTTGTCTCTGTCTTTCTGGCAAGAGCATGTGCCCTACAGCAAAAACTTCTCCCCCTTCAAAACCTTCAAAAAAAAAAAATATATATATATTCTGTGGTCTTCCTCTCCAAAACTTACAACTTCTGTATAACAATCAGACAATTTGTATAAATTACTTGAAATCTTAACTGAAAGACATTTTATATCATACTGTCCTCAAAACTGTCAAAGTCACAAAGGTGGGAGAATATGTCAGTTTAGAGGAGCTTAAAGAATCATGAGGACTTACGATGTGATTTACATATGAGGTCCTGGAAGAAAGAAGGACTTTAACTAAATAACAAAGCAAATCTGAATAAAAGGATGGGCTTCAGTATTGGTTCAATGTTTGACAAATGCATTATACTATGAATAAATAGGGAAACTAGGTAGCAGTTATTTGGAAACATTCTTTTCACCTTTTCTGTAAGTATAAATTAAAAGTTTACTTAAAAAGCTATAATACTGAACTTAGTAAGTTTTGCAAAACTATGTAGTAGGCCAGCCTGTGACATGGTAGTTACAGCAGCTAGATCCTATATGGCCAATGCACGATTCAAGTCTCAGACCCAGTACCATTAAAAAAATGCTTTCTGTGTGTGTGTGTGTGTCTGTGTGTGTGTGTGTGTGTGTGTGTGTGTGTGTGTGTATGCTCAAAAATCTTTAAAGGAGGATGAAGGAGAAAGGGTTATCATGGCTGTTCCCTATGGGAAGTACTTTCTTGCTCTCTCTCTCTCTCTCTCTCGCTCTCTCTCTGGTGAACACATGTGCCCTCCAGCAAATAAACAAATAAAAGAGGTGTAATAGTATGTCTCTTTGTAAGCAACTAGCTAGCATTCCTAGATGGACTTCCCTCCTCTACTCTATATTTATAAAATGCTATTTTGTCCTTTTTATGAACTATATATTAAATATATTTTAATCACATTTAATTCATTTTATGTGTTCCAGTGGTCAAAGTCATTTTTACAAAATGCAATTTGCTAAGAATACTTTAATGTCTTCTAAAGATTCAATGACCATGTCCTCTGGGCTACAACATGATTAATGTAGCGAAATCTCTAAAAAAAAAAAAAAAAAACCAAAAAAACAGCATTTATGTCATGTGTAGTTCATCGTTCTTTTTTCTTTTCTAGTTTATGGATTAAGATTTAGTTTCAGGCCCAAATGCTGTAAAGCTGGTTCCATACAGCTACTTTCTAAACTGAATCAGTAGTAACACATTAATATACTATATAAATCAATAGAATTTTATTGATATTCATCTTGACAATAATTTAGGTAAACTGTAGATGTACAATCTAAGTTTTAGACACATTAATTTTTTAAAGAATTATTTTTATTTAACTTTATTTACTTATTTTTTATTTGATCAGAGAGGGACAGAGCAAGTACAAGAGAGAGAGAGAGAGAGAGAGAAAATGAGAAAGCAAGCCATCAAGTTCAGGACTCAACCTGCAGTTGGCCATGTGTGAGTCCAGCATCCTTAACCACCACGTCACCTGCCAGCCCCAACATACTAATTTTTAAAAGGTCACGCTTGTAATCAGCAGTTAGTGCAATGTCTGTGTCACTGGACTCCCATGTAGTCGACTGTGCGGTTTGAGTCTCTGACCCGGTGGCTTAAACTCAAACCCGGTGTGTGTGCGTGTGTGCCCAAGATCCTGAGAGGAGAATGGAGGAGATGGGATTGTGGCGTGGCCACCACCCCTGGAGGGGTGATTTCTCACTTTCTGTCTGTCTCTCTGTCTCTCTGTCTTTCTGGCGAGCGCACGTGCCCTATAGCAAAAACCTCTCCAAAAGAAAAAAGAAAAGGTCATGCTCAATGCATCCTTTTATTTTTATTTTATTTTCATTATTTATTGAATTGTCTCTCCAAAAATCATTATTCTAGAGGACAAATGCAATGCCATACCTCTTCGTGTCGAAATTAGGCACGAAATTCCACAATAGCCAATGTAATATTCATGGAAAATATTCCATAAAACACACTCAAAATCATACAGAGAATTTCAGAAAACATAAACTAGAAAAAAAAGCGATCAGAAAATACATCATTTTACATAGCTGCAATAAAGCAAGTATGAGAGAGAGAGAGAGAGAGAGAGAGAGAGAGAAAATGAGAAAGCAAGCCATCAAGTTCAGGACTCAACCTGCAGTTGGCCATGTGTGAGTCCAGCATCCTTAACCACCACGTCACCTGCCAGCCCCAACATACTAATTTTTAAAAGGTCACGCTTGTAATCAGCAGTTAGTGCAATGTCTGTGTCACTGGACTCCCATGTAGTCGACTGTGCGGTTTGAGTCTCTGACCCGGTGGCTTAAACTCAAACCCGGTGTGTGTGCGTGTGTGCCCAAGATCCTGAGAGGAGAATGGAGGAGATGGGATTGTGGCGTGGCCACCAACCCTGGAGGGGTGATTTCTCACTTTCTGTCTGTCTCTCTGTCTCTCTGTCTTTCTGGCGAGCGCACGTGCCCTATAGCAAAAACCTCTCCAAAAGAAAAAAGAAAAGGTCATGCTCAATGCATCCTTTTATTTTTATTTTATTTTCATTATTTATTGAATTGTCTCTCCAAAAATCATTATTCTAGAGGACAAATGCAATGCCATACCTCTTCGTGTCGAAATTAGGCACGAAATTCCACAATAGCCAATGTAATATTCATGGAAAATATTCCATAAAACACACTCAAAATCATACAGAGAATTTCAGAAAACATAAACTAGAAAAAAAAGCGATCAGAAAATACATCATTTTACATAGCTGCAATAAAGCAAGTATGATTTACCAAAACAGGCAACAAGTAAAGCTGATTGAAAAAAAAGGTGAATATAAGGTTCTTAAAGTGATATTTGACAGAAAAAAAATTTTACATTCATTTACTAAGTTCTAACCCATGTCACACTCCACTGATTTGAAAGAGTGATAAAACACAGTCCTATCTTTCAGAAATTTATTGTTCTGCTAAAATATAGACATGAAGAAATTATTAAAGTATAATGTAGATTACATTTCAGAGTTGCCACAGTATGTTAATAAACCATATGGCAGAATAACACTATTAAAAGCAAATACACTACATTTTGGCATTACCAATAAAGAGGAACACATCATAAAATAAGTGGAGTCTAAATTTCAAAAGAGAATAGAGAACCAATATATCTTTTTCTGTTTTATTTATTATAAAGCACAGAGTAAAATTATAATATTTGTAAGTCAGAAGAAGCCTGGAATGAGAGCTTATTGGAGACTACATGTGATGATAAAAAAGAAGAAAGGTGGGTTACAGGAAAATAAGAATTACGTAAAAGTTATATTTCCTACATGATTAACTGCAAAATTCAAAATAATCCCCACCTACTTTAAAGATACTTTCAAGAGTATAAACAAATGAGATTAGAAGGAGTATTCATGTCTCTGTTATCTGCAGACCCCCATAGAAAGAAAACAAAAGAAAGAGAAAAGAAAATGAAAATTAGCAATCTATATGAATATTGAAAAAACGACAACAAAAAGGTAATTGGGACCCACATTAAGGTAGATAAACGATATTCAGAAACTTGCAAATTTCTCGATAATGATAAATATTTCTGAAAGGACACAAATTCTCCAAGGCCAAAGGGATACTAAGAGACAAGCATATTGGCCTAGCATATTGATCAACTTTCTAGTGTTTTCTTTGCTGACAAGTTTCTGCCTACTAATTGTTCCCTTAAATGTACAGGATAGGAGTGGTGTATCACAGTATGCTCAGTGGTGGAAAATTTCTAAGCTCAATGGGCAAAATATTAGGACTCAATGCATAAAACTTCTTAAAACATCTCCTCAATTTCTGAATTAAAAAAATAATAATAAAATTGGGTCAGCTGGCGGCATGGTTGGGGTAGCTGGGTCCCACACAGCTGACTGAATAGTTCAAAACTAGACCCAGAGGCTTGGGGAATATGTTGAGTGCATGTTCATGTGTGCCCAAATCCTAAGAAGAGAATGGAGGAGACGGAGGAAGAGGGATTACAATGTATTTATCCCCCCAGGGTTGCTTTCTCACTCTCTCTTTGTCTATCTCTCTCTCAAGCACATGCAGCCTATACTAAATGAAAAAAAAAAAAGAAAAAAGAAAAAACACTTTCACTTCAAAAGAAAATTTATACCAGAAAATGACACAGTAGAAATATAATTGAACATACATGGGAAAGATCCTGGGTTCACATCCAGGGACCTCACATAGCACTCAATGCATGGGGACATGCTGAGAGTGGCGATGGATTGTTGTGTGAGAATTCTGTGGAGGTTGGCCTGTCCGTCTCATGCTCTCATGGCAAAAATAAATATTGGGTTGTCAGAAAAGTCATGATGCATTTTCACATGGAAAAATACGTTATGACTTTTCCAATGACCTAATAAATATAAAGTAAATAAATAAAATTAAAAAGTCATAGCAACTCATATAAGCTTAAAACTGATGCTATGATTCAATATTACAAATAATATCCTGATTTTAAAAATTCTACCTTAAATAGCCTACACTATCTTTTCTCCTATTTTATTAGTACCATTTTATCGTGCCTTAATTGAATTATGTAAATAGCTTCCTAACTGGTCTGTTCATTTTCAGTATTTCTCTGTCCCAATCCAACACTCAGGCTGTAGCCAGAATGACCTTAACAAAACATTGGTGATATATAGTGACTGAATATGTAAAATAAATAAAAATTAAAAAGAGAGAGAAATGTTAAAATAAAATGTAATTTAAAAAAATGTCAAAATTATCCTGGAGGATAAACAAAATATGAACCAAAGATAGGAACCAAAAATTTTAAGTTTACCACCAAACCTGTTCTTTCTTTTCAGAAAAATATACAAATACCATTACCTAGGAACACAGAAAGTGACTATGATACATAAATGCATGTCAACCTTTAATTCATGATTCTAAGTTAGAAATCCCCATACAATTACATTTTACTCACTATCCATATAATCTATGCCTTTGGTTAAATGGTTCATAAGAAGTCACACATACATTACAAATATATTACTATTTTACATTAACATGCATCACATCCAAGAAAATTATTTCTTATATCACTACACAGACACAGATTATTCCCACAGACTCTGCCCTCCTCATTGGAGTTAAGTTATCTTCTATACCTAACCCATTCTTTTAAGCACAGTTCACAGCTCTGTTCTGCTTTTAGTCTTTCCCTGACTATTTCAACCTTTATTATTGTCTGGATGATAATCTGTCCACAAAGTTTCATGTTTTGGAATTTAATGTTGGAAGGTGGTGATGTCTAGTGAGTGGTGATTGAATCAAGGTAAATGCATTATGGAAGCAAGTCTCATAAATAAACTAATAACATCTTCAGGGACACAGTGAGTTCTAGCTCTTGTTAGAAGTGTTAGCTCTCTCAAGAGATTATTATGTTTTGTTTTGTTCAGAGAGATTTTTGCTGTAGGGTGCATATGCTCGCTGGAGAGACAGAGAGAGACAGAGAGACAGAGAGTGATAAATCATTCCCCTGGGCGGGTGGGGTGGTGGCCATGCCACAATCCCTTTTCCTCCATTCTCCTCTGAGGATTTTGGGTATGCACACACACACACACCTGGCATGAGTTTCAAGCCTCCGGGTCCTGGACTCAAACCTCAGTCAGCCATGTGAGAATACAACACTATAACCATTACACCATTTGCTGGTCTTAAGAGGTTTTTTTTTTTTTTTTTTTTTTTTTTTTTTTTGGGGGTTTTTTTTTTATGAGCATGCCG
>NW_006204238.1:167116-172428 GCF_000334495.1 Tupaia belangeri chinensis | reverse complement strand
TGCGCTCGTCAGAAAGACAGAGAGAGACAGAGAGACAGACAGCGAGAAATCACCCCTCCCACCCCGGGGGGGGGCATGCCACAATCCCTTCTCCTCTATTCTCCTCTCAAGATCTTGGGCATGCACGCACATGTGCCCAGCGTGAGTCTAAGCCACTGGGTTCAGTTTAAGCCACCGTGGTCGACTACATGGCAGTCCAGCAACGTAGCTATTATGCCATCTACTGCTCCCAAGAGTTGTTTTTTTATAAGAGAAAGAGCTGTCAGAAACTTTTTCTCTCTGCATGTGCCTGACAGCCTCTCTTTTTCCCTTGATCAGGTTGTAGGCTGGCATGATGCCAAGTCCATGCCTTTGAACATTCTAGTCATCAGAACTATGAGTTAATAAACACTTGTTTCTATATAAGCCACCTAGCCTCAAGTATGTCTATATGAAAGAAGATTAAAACAAACAGAGAAATTTCTTAACTTTAAACTACCAAAGCACTCATCATTTGGAAAATAAAATATTTGACATTTGATATAATCTATGTCTCTGGTAAAATGGTTCTTAAGAAGTAACACATATATTACAAAAGTCATTTGAAAACAAAGAAATTAGAAGTGATACTTTCCTCTTTTGTTTTTAGTCCTTCCAGGAGTTCTTGGGACATAAGGATAAGATGGACAAAATGTGTGAGTAAAACCTCTTACTATCGAAGTAACTCACAACTGAAGTGTAGCAAGTTAATTTGCATGGAAGATTTTTTTTTGGTAACTCTATATATTGCTAAACTTTGTCAATTCCAAACGATTTGCAAATGGATCTTTGGAATCTTCATCACAGAGTAATTTTATTAATAATCTCAAGCTCATAATGGCTCTGCATAATGAGTATTACCTTGAGCATTACTGAGGTTCCCTTTCTTTGATATTTTTCATCTTATTAAATATTTGATATTTGAGAAGATTTTAAAATCTTACCATATATTATTAGTTCAGATTCTATCTTATTAGAACTGGAGTCCATTAAGTATTGTAAAAAATTATGATATTCTCTGTAGCATGTCTCATATTATAGCCGCATTAGTTTTTTGGTTATCTCATCAAAGATGAAACAAATTCTTCTTTTCCTTTTTCTACATTTATTTATCTTAGAAAGAGAAAGAGAGACGGAGACAGTACCCCAATGGACTCCTCATGCCGTGATCCACTGCCAACCTCAGCAAGGCCAGCGTGGCTCATGTGCAAATGTGTGCCTGGCAGATACATGGAGGGCTCAGAACAGGATTCTTCCCATGGAGGTCCAGCATCTCAGAACACTGCTGCCACTGCACTACCTGCTGCCCTAAGTTTCCTCTGGTTAAGATGACATTCAAAAGTATAAGTGCACAAAATTAGATACAGTTCTATCTTATTTATCGACCTCTAATGAGAACTTTAGGGTTTTGTGAAAAACTTGGTTAGAAAAAGTAATGTAAGAGGTTTTGGAGACTTATCGGCATATTCTGAGGTTTTTTTATTTCTTGGAGAATAATAATCTATGAGCATAAATTTTATTACCTCAATCTAGATTTAAGGGTATTGATTAAAGTGTACCATAATTGAACCACAATAATCAGAATTAATAGGAATAAATTCTAATGAGAAATAATTCTTAGTGGAGTAAAAATGGGTATGAATTCTGATTAGCCCTTTCTTTTTGCTTTCGTTTTGATAAGCTGATACTACTTTTAGATGAGCTGACTGCATACTTTCCTTCTGATCTTCAGTCTACCCCCTACCATGCACACACAAGCACACATGTATGCACACTCATAGATACATTTATATTATAAAAAGATGTATTTTTCCTACATGTGCATTATCATATAGCCTCAGAAGCTTTTGATTTTCTGTGGCAAAGACTGTATTCTAATCCCTTCTTTAAAAACAGAATCATGATTTTTATTGGGTGTACAGATTTTTTTTAAACTATATTTCTAACCCACTCTTAAACATAGAAATGTCCGTGTGATGTAAGTCAAAGCATTAGCATCAAGGTTCTAAGGAGGCTGACTCAATTTTCTACACTCTGTTACTATGGGCCCTTCATTTTTTCTTCTTTTTGGAAAAAGAACAAAGAAAAAATCACATAATGGCTTCAGTTCCAGGAAAAATCTTATAAAAGCATGAAAACAAGAACTACAACCTGGAGATGGTGGCAGAGAGAAGCAAGGCGTTCATTGCATCCCTAATGAAATCATTGTCACCATTCCAGCATCTTGTTGCCTATTTTGCACCTCTTTTTATGCTAAAAAAAATCAAAGACAATCTTTAGTTATTGTAATCTGAATTATTTTCTATATGTAGGCTAACGCAACATGGTTAAGGGTTAAGGTCAATATGTACTGATATATCCTTCTAAGTATCATGGGGAGTAAAAATCTCAGATAAACTCATAAAACCAAATAACCAGTTTTTGTTGTTGACATTTAGTATTTGATTGGCTTGTAGCTAAAAGGCTCATATGGCAAGTTAATTTATTCTGTTTTCCATAGTGACAGTTTGAAACAAGCTTATCTTAGAGGATATACCAGGAGGATAGACACCTCTAAATTGGATACGATCTGGGAAATTTATTAACCTTTTCTTTAAACAACATGTACCTTTGGTAATATCTTTCTAAATTTTAAGACTAAAATTATCAAGGCCATGGTCTATGATATAGAATACTTGATACTCTAATACTTTATTTTTCTTTGCATTAATGCAGACCCTAAATTGTTACAATCAAAACCTCAACTCAGTGGGACCAGCAGTTAGCATAATGGCTATGTCACTAGACTCCCATGTAGTTGACTGTGGTGAGTCCCGGACCCAGTGGCTCAAACTCATGCCCGGCGTGTATGCATGAGTGCCCAAGATCCTGAGAGGAGAATGAAGGAGAAGGGATTGCAGCATGGCTATCCCTCCAGGGGGCGGGGACTCCCCACTTTCTGTTTCTCTGTCTCTTTCTGTCTTTCTGGTGAGCACACACACCCTATAGCAAAAACCTCTCTCCAAAAAAACCCTCAACTCAACTCAGTTTACGGGCATCACATTTGGTCTGCACTATCAAGCAGATGAGAGGCTGTCCCTTCCAATTCATGTTCCTATAAGTATCTTCTAAATTGCTCAAGAAATCAGTTCCTGGGTCAAACATGCTGCTGTTACAGCCTGATCATGGGACCATCTGGATGGTGCTGATTACTGGGAGAGTCTTTGGGTAGTCAGAAATGACCAGGGGTCTGAGTAAGATAAGCAGGGCTTACAGGAGGACACCTATTGAAAGTACAGGACATCTAAGATATACACATCGGAGACAAGGATAAAAAAAGTAAGTGCTAAGGCATGGCTCATATAAGAAAAGATATAAGAAGAAACCATTCTATGGCAATTCCTTCAGGAGATGAAGACTTTCAGAATGGCATGGAAAAAAGCATTAGGGAAGAAGAGAAATTCCATTAAGGAGTCATTATTCCACAGAAAGCAACAGAAAGGATGAGTCTATAAGATAAAGTATTTTAGGCCAAGAAGGTATTGATGAAGGGGAAGGGAATCTTGGCATACAAAAGCAAAAAATAAATCTGAAGAAATTAGAGAAGTCTTTGTAAGTTGCCAGAAAATAAATGAATTTCCTAAGCTAAGGAAAACAGAAACACTTTCATCTTAACATGTAGCTTAGTCCAGAGTGGATTCAGTGCTAATGCAAAAGTTTTTGTTTTCATTTTTTTTTTTTTAGTAATAAAAATAGGACCAGCAGGTAGTGGGGTGGTTGAGGTGCTGGATTCTCATGTGGCTGACCGTGATTTGAGTTCTTAGACCTGGAGGCTTGCTTTCTCACTTTCTCTATATCTCTGGAGAGTTCACATGGCCTGTAGCAAATTAAAACATAATAATATATTAATAATAAATAAATTAATTAAATGGATAATTCTTTCAAAAATAATAATAAAATAATCAAATTTTATATATACATATGTGTGTGTATGTGTGACAATTATGACCATCTTACTGGCAAAATTGCAGAAAAAGAAAAAAGAAAGACATTAAAATTATATTATACTGTTATAAATTAAAGCCACGTTAATTATAGGAATCACAACTGCTTGTATTATAAGGAATTTAATGCTTCTATCTGACAAAAACAAGAGCCAAAGCCCAGCTATTGGTAGGTGAGAATCACCTTTTCCCCTCTCAACGCATTAAGATCATGAGAAGTCTACTGACCATTGGAACCATAAGAAGTTCAAGAAGGTTCCCAGGTGAGACTGAGAGAAGCTGCTGAGTGCTGAAATGTTCTTTTTCTTTGACAAGTATAGGACATGCTATAATTAGAACACACCCACAAATACACCACAGCATACACACACACACACACACACACACTTGCTAGAGCCCTGCTAATTTTTTAGTATATTGAACAAAAAAAGGGCCCATTGTACTTTTTACATGCTTATATTTATAATATTGATTTTTTAATCTTTTAAAGCAAAACAATGTTTAGTTAGTTTTTTGTTTGTTTGTTTTCAAAAGGGCAAGCAGTGAGTGTTACATGAACTTCCCACTGATATATTTCTCCCTGGATCGATGAAAAGGGTTATGTGTGGAGTGTCAGACTTTATCACATGTATGAAAAAACTACTTAATAATACCATCATTCTAAATAATTGATTGCTGATGATAATGTGTGTGATGTCTTTAACTGGACTGGTGTGCAGTGTATTTATGCTGGGAAAATTCAATTGATAAGCTGTGGCGATGAACAGTGATTTAAATATAAAATAAATTAAAACAAATAATGTTTTTTTCATGAAAATTAAAAATAAATCAATAAATAGCTGATACAAAACTCAAAATCTCATTATTCACTGAAACCTGTTAAGTCCTCTGAATGGATAGGCAACCAATTTATATCGTATTGTGTAGCCTGCTTCTATTGCAACAGTTTCTACTGAGCATTATTTGGGCATTATACCATTGGCCACATGAGGGTATGGTACAAAAATATCCTTACACAACTCATTTTTTAATTATCCGTAGGAGCATATTGAAGCCATTGTTCACTACCTGTCATGCTTGCCTCTTCATGAGGATTCACCAGAGATTAATACTTGCGCCTGGCCTCAGTATTTAAAATACATGTTCTCACCAAGTAATTAGCTTGTATTTAACTTATGAACACCATGATTCATAAAAGTGACCTCATTTTGCCTTTACATTGTCAAAATGCATAGTAACGTATTTGTTATCCACCTTGAGCAAGTACATAACATGCTATGATATATCATGTACTGGTATTAATCCTACATT
>NW_006204238.1:62060-167102 GCF_000334495.1 Tupaia belangeri chinensis | reverse complement strand
TTCCTGACCTTATTGTCCAACAGTTTGAATTTTTTCATCCATTAATTTTAATATTATTACATAATGTTTACTTTTTTAATAATTATTTATTTTTAATTTTATTTATTCAATGATTTATTTTAATTTGGCTAGAGAGAGACACACAGAGAGAAAGAGAGAGAGAAAGTGAGAAAGAAAGCCACCAGGTCTGGGACTCAAACCGTGGTCGACCATGTGGGAGTGTCCAGCACCTTAACCACCATGCCACCTGCTGGTTGTCATAATGTTTACTTTTGATAGCTATGTGAAGTTTTGGGGTATGTATGTGCGTGCATGCCCAAGATCCTGAGAGAATGGAGGAGAAGGCGTCTCTATGTCTCTCTCTGTCTGTCTGGCGAGCGCACGCGCCCTACAGTGAAAATCTCTCAAAAAAAAAAAAAAAAAAAAAAAAAACTCAAGGAACTTCTCTTACAGGTGGAAAGACTTACTCAAGTACATCATTATAATATAATGTGATAAGTACAATGCCCAGTGGTAGCATAAAGTATACAGAGGGTAATCAGCTCTCTTTAAGGGAAGAGTACTGTGTCAGTACTTGCAAGAAAAAGACATCATAAGCAAAGCCTGCTGGTGACCTGGTGTTAGAGGGACCTGAATCCCACATGGCCAAATTCATGACCCTGACAGCTGGAAAAACACACTGGGTGCCTATGTATTCATTTCCAAAATCCAAAAAGAAGAAGGGACTGCAGCACAGTCATCTCCCAAAGGGGATTATCTCTTTCTCTGATAAGTTCATGTACCCTATAGGAAAACTAAAAAATAAAAGACATAAAAAGGTAGGAAGAAAGAGAAGAAATTAAAAAAAGAAAGGAAGAAAAAATGAAAAAGATGTCATATGCAAACCAGATACTTTCATAAGAATTTTATTAATAAAGGACTTATTTGAAAGAGCATGGGAAAGAGGTAGATGAACAATAGGAAATAAAACAGGTCCCTGAGGCTTGTAGCAGCAGGGACCCTTGAACACCTAGACTTAAAGAGGCAAGAAAAAAGAGTAGCTTCAAGAATCCAGAAAAGATAACTGTTTGGCCACAGCATCCTGTAGAGAGTCAAGTCAGCCCAAGGGTCTTCGCAAACAGGGAGTCAAGAGAACAAATGCCCTAACCTCACTTGCTGCATTCTCTCTTCCCATCTTCTGGTGCTTTCCATAAACCAAACTGAACAGGAAGTCAGAGGACAAGTGTATTAGCTTCCAAGGGCTGCCATGACAAACTGAGTTGCTTTGAGCAACAGAAATATATTATCTCACAGTTCTCAAGACTAGCAGTCTGAAAGCCAGGTGTCAGCAGGGTTCTTTCCTTCTGGGACAAAAAGAGAAAAGCTATTCCTTGCTCTCTCTCTGAGGTTTTGGTAGCCTCAGGCATTCCTTGGTTTGTAGCTGGCATTCTGTGTCTCTTCACATCATCTTCCCTCCTTTAGTATCTGTCCTTGTGTCTAAATGAACTCTTTTTATAAGGACACTAGTCATGTTGGATTAAGATTTACCCTAATGACCTCATTTTATGTTGATTACCACTATAATAACCTTATTTCCAAGTAAGGTACATTCTGAAGTATTGGGAGTCAGGACTTCAACATATCTTTTTGGGGGAAGAGGACACAATTCAATTCACAATGCGAAGGAATTCCATTGATGTGGTCTAGATAGTAAGTGACTTTATAATCTTACTCACTCATTATTATCTAAAATATAGCACAGTGGTTTTCAATAATCTGTACTCAAATATTATTAAAGAAGGGAATTATTATCCTTGATAGAATCATTTTATAGAGTATGAGTGGAGAGAATTTTTAAATATAACCAAAATTTAGATTACTTATAAGAATATTCTAGAGTCTAACTGGTCAAAGATGAACTTGATTTATTCCATTTAAATTGTCCCTAATTTTTAAGACAATAAACTAAATGACTTTAAAACTTCATTTAACCTAAAAAATCATACCGCTTGACACCTTGGTTTTACTTCATTATTTTAAACTAAAAAAATTTACTTTCTTTAAACCTAATTTGATTCTCTTAAATTATTAC
This sequence comes from Tupaia belangeri chinensis, assembly GCF_000334495.1. NCBI lineage: Eukaryota > Metazoa > Chordata > Mammalia > Scandentia > Tupaiidae > Tupaia > Tupaia belangeri. The sequence goes on along the minus strand of NW_006204238.1, from coordinate 165,031 downwards.
AAGAGTCATTTATTCAGAGTTAGTTTTGCTTTTATTACCTTCAACTTCATTTTAAGCCCTATATTTAGCCTTGCTGTGTAAATAATTAAATATCTGTGATAATTTTAACAGGTTACAGAAATGATAAAATTTTCAGTCCGAATTTTTATCGTCTTAAAAATTAGTGTCAAATTTACTCATCTGAATAAAATTGCACATTTATTTTCCATCCTGAGTACAATGAAAACACAGAATGGCCCTCAGTATCAATCTGGAACTATAGGCATTAATCGGTACTAAACTCCTATACAATAATTTATAAGGGAATGTAATTTGAATTAAAACTAATTTTGTTTAAATTGTCAGAACTGTAACCAAGAAGATAGTTCAAATAAGCAGAAATTCTTAAAATGTGAATCTTTACTCATAGCAAACTTAACAGAAAAATTTTAAATATGAGCACTTAATATCCTAAACTTAAAGTAGCAGCTTTCCTAATTTAAAAAGAAAAAATACGGGAACCTGTAGGTGGTGAAGGGGTTATGTTGCTGGATTCCCACGTAGTCAACTGCAGTTTGAGTCTTGGACCCAGCGGCTTAAAACTCACACTGGGCACGTGTGCATGTGTGCTCAAGGTCCCGAGAGGAGAATGGAAGAGAAGGGCCATCCCCCAGGGGGATTGAGGTACAAAAGAATGGAAATTTCTCACTTTCTTTATGTCTTTCTTTATGTCTTTATGTCTTTAAGTCTTTATATGTCTCTGATGAGCATGCATGACCTTTAGCAAAAATCTCTCTTAAAAAAAAAAAAAAGACTACAAATATATCAGTTTTTCTGTATGAGATTAAACTTGTAAAAACATATTAGCATTGGAGCAGTCCATGCACAACATGGTGGTTAAGGTAGTTGGATCCCACATGGCCAATTGTGAAGTTGAAGTCCTAGAATTGATGGCTTGAGAAATATTCAGGGCACATGTGCATGTGTCGCCAAAATCCTGAAAAAAAGGAGACATGGAGGAGGTGGGATTGCAGTATGAACATTCTCTGTGGGGAGTGGGGAATGCTCTCTCTCTCTCTCTCTCTCTTTCTCTCTTGATTGTATAACCCCTCTGGCAAAATATGAAAAAGAAAGAAAATAGCATTGTCTACAATGGAAATACAAAACAAACCAAAAAAAAATCTTTTCCATGTATTATTTTGCCTCTAAATATAAGGGGGTTTAATATTTATCTCAAAATGAAGATTAAAAAAACAAGTCCTATTTTATAAAATAGTTGCTAATATTTGGATAATGATACATCCCCTAGAAATTCTTGTGCCAGTAGCCTGGTCCCTAGTGCAATGGCACTGAGAGGTAGTGGGTACTGTTTTCTGTACTATCCTGTTCCAAGCCAAGATGCCATGCTCAGTCACATAGGCTTCCAGTAATTTAACATATTGAAAATCCAGCCCTCCAGAAATATACTCTGTGTTATTTTCTCCAAGTTTCATAGAAGGGAAAAAAAGCTAAGTAAAATGTCTAAGTCCTACAGAGTATCAGTCTTCTCCCAGAAAGCTTTCCTTGTGGACCCACCATACATACACACTGATAATCACTTTCTTTCTCACATAAACTGAGGTAGATACTATTCCTTTGGACCCAAACTCTTTCTTCACATTCTTATTATTTATTTTTCTTGCCTATCCTTCCCAGTAGAATATGAGGAGACTGAATGCTGACAACACTTTAAATTCATTTTTATATTTTCATTTCATGGCATATAGAATAGCTTCAATAAAAGTTAGTAACTTAAATTTCTAAAGGTGGCATGGCTTATAATGGCAGAGATGGAATTTAAAACAAACTATATCTGCTTCCAAAGTCAGGGATAATTTTTGTTCAATCCTAGTAAATGTCATAGTCTTTGGAAAATAATAAACTTTAAATTATAAATTAAATCTTTAAGTTTGCTTTAGCTCAATTTATTTACCAACATGTATAAGGATTGTGCTGGCGTTTTAATTTATAAATAAACTTAAGTAGTGAAAATCTTCACCAATATTTCAGTGCATTCTCAAATGTGGTAGACAAAAATGTTAACTGTTTATGTAAGTTGATATAAAATATTCTAGGAGAACACTTATCCTCCAAATATTGTTTAATCTACTTTCCTGATATCCCATTACTAATTTGTACATGTAAATTAAGGTTCACTGTTCTGAGAGTTATATAGTACTACTCCCATGAACAATATTACTAACAGCTTATATTTCACATGTATAGCACTAAAAGCTACAAGTGTTTTACTTTAGGGCTGACCATTACCCAATAAGCACCAGTACTGTACCTAGCTGGCTTTCAATACTGGGTTTTAGTGCTTAATAAATATTTTGATTAATACCATTATTCTAAACAGAATTTCTCATTTTTATTTTTGGTTCTTAGAGCAAATTTAAAGGAGAAAAGGGGGCATGATTATAGCTATTATATCCATGTGAAATCCAAATCTCAGGGAAGCAAACTAACCTATCAAACTTTCATATTACTTACATAATTTTAAACATATATACAACAAGCAAAAAGTCCCAGGAAAGAAGCAGAAAGACATCAAAAAAAATGTCTCTTTCTAAATTTTGTGTTAAAACCTACACTCTCCTCAAAATTACAGCCTCCAGGGACCAGCAGTTAGTGTAATGGCTATGTCTCTGGACTCCCATGTAGTCGACCATGGTTCGCATCCCAGACACGGTGGCTTAAAACTCACGCTGGGCGCATGTGCGTGCGTGCCCAAAATTCCAAGAGGAGAATGGAGGAGAAGGGATTGTGGCATGGCCATCCCCCCTTGGGGGGAGATTTCCCCCTTTCTGTCTCTCTGTCTCTGTCTATCTGGTGAGCACACGTGCCCTATAGCAAAAACCTCTCAAAAATTTTTTTAAAAATTAAAGCCTACACTCTTCCTCAAGAATTATCTTGTGAATTATGACAAGATAATTCTTCAAGTTGCCTTTGCTTGTGAGTTTGAGTCTCAATAATAACTATAGACTATGTCATTAAAATTGAAGGTAAAGCTTCTAGAGGCAAATAAAATTGGCATGATAATTAAAGATCACAGACATAATTAGGAAAGTAAAAACAAGTACATTTAGTAAAGTCACCATTAGCTTTATGGAATCTAAAAGTTAGAGACAAATGGGGTAAAGCATGATGCTCTGTGAGGCTGACCCAGTGGGGAAGGTTCTCAGTCTGTGTGAAGACTTCCCTGAGTACTACAGAAATGTGTGTGCCATGACCCAAGACTGGCTGAAGCTGGAAGTGGATCATGATATTTGGATGCTGTTGGAGATGTTCTTTCTCTCTGTCAGAGAAAAGATTTTATATTTAAATAAATAAAAAGCAGACAAGACTTTATTCTAATTGGATTAATACTTCTTAAGTTTCCAAGACCATATTTTACTCGGCATAAAGAAGAAAGAAAACAGAAACATGATGCATCAACATTATGCTGTTTTCCCTAGTTCGAGACCTTATTCTAAAAATCTCCATTTCACTATGTACTAACTTGAAAGAAAGTCAAATACACACTCTTAACCCACTGAAAATATAAACAGTATATGTCATTTCACTCTTTTTAATATGTATAAGCTAATTAGTTGCTAATTGGGTAGGTAGTGAATGATGAGAACAAACCAGAACCCACATACAGCCAATTTTCATGACGTCATTAAACACTTGAGAGGTAGAAGCTGGCAGAAAGGTCTCTGTGGTGGATTATTCTACTGGTGAGGCTGTCAGATGTATTTCATGTGAGAAGTAGACTTCTGTTCACCTAAAATATGTCATAGTTATGAAAGAAATACTATGCATAACAGTTTGTGCGGAAAGTGTTCATGATTAATGATGATTGTAGAAAAATTCAGAAATGAGAAATGTATTATAACCAAGTCATTTTGATCAGATCCAAATGTTGTCTTGGGCAGAACACCAAATAAAACAAGCAAAATCAAAAGTACCAACTTGAACTCAAAAACTGATGAATATAATTTTTTTCCCATAAAATAAGCTCTTAAGGAAATCTAGCATTCCCTACATTTGCCAAGTTGCTTTTTATGTTACATTACAAATATTTACTTTGAAATTCTATAGTTCATCCATTGTAACCAACCAATTATATATCTTACCATTTTAAAAATTGGGATAACTTCAAATGTTTTGATAAATTTTAAAAATATCCCCAAACTAAGATTATAAACTAAATATCTGAGTGTTTTGACAGTATTTTGTGGCTACTTTAGATTCCTCAAACTTTTTTAAGACGTATGTAGAATGTTATAAACATACATATTTTCTTATCTCCTCACAGTCCTAATTTTTTATTATCTGTACTGCTATGTTGAATATGTAAACAGACAACCTAATAAAGATGAATTAAGAGATGTATACTGGAAATGAATAAGATTTAATCTGGTTGTCAGAGTGGGTTGAGTTTTTACTCCAATGTTTATTGAATCTATAACCTTGGGTAAGGCTTTTGCATAGTTTTGTTTTAATTTTTCTATAGGGTATGTGCACTTGCTGGAGAGACAATGAGAAAGGGATAGAAGAAAATAAGAAGTCATCCCATAGGGAGCTGTGGACATGGACATGGATATGCCACAATTCCTTCTCCATTCTCCCTTTGGGATTTTGGGCATGCACACACATACTAGTGTGTTTTTCAAGCTGCTGAGTCCAAGACTCAAAACATGCAGTCAGACATGTGGGATCCAGCCTTAACCTCCACACCACACCTGCTGGCAACTAGGTAAGACTTTTACTTCTCAGCTCCCTATCCTGAGTAGCAAGGTAAATCAAGTCCCACTCCTAAATCTATAGCTTATCTGAGGTTTGAATACACTTTGAAAATCATATAGCACTAAAAACACAAACAGTAAATAGAGTCCTGCTTCAAGTCACCAAAATAAATGAACAAATTAACTTTCAACAAACCTAAGTTACACTTTTAAATATGTCACTCTGTATCTGTGGAGGAATGACTGTGTTGTATACTAAGTGCTTCAGAGCATTTTCAAATAAGCAGGACAAAAAAAGAAATTTATCTTGATTTGAAAGAACAAGTAAATATTTCTGTGTAGAGAAGAAATTAGTCTCTATCTGAAAGGACTAGGATCTCTAATTTTAACCAATTACCTCTCAATTAGTGATAGATTATTAAGTTTTCAAAAATATCTAGTACTTTTGGGATGGCAAAATCAGGGGTAATCAGACAATTAGTAAAGACCATACCTATGTGTTTTATCATGTTTCATAGTTAGAAAATTTAATGTGGATTGTGTGAACAAGCACATTTGGGGTAAAATGTTAGCCAATGAATCTTTTGATTTTTTGGCTTCTGAGATAACAGTGGTCTGCAGAGTGCTCTTCAAGTTCTCTCCAAAGAACTTTCCAAAATAACAACGTTTAATTAATTTCTATTTTTCAAAAACATAAAAAACTAAGCACTACATGTATACTAATTTGAATCGTCCATCAACTCTATGTTGTAGGCTCTATTATTATCATCTCTATTTGACAGGTAGCATGACTAATGACATGGGAAGGTTTCCAGATCTCTCCCAAGGTCACACAGCTAAAAACGGGTATTAATAGGAGTTACCCAGATTGCTTGGATGCCTGGAAGAAAGAAGCAAAGAAGAACAAAAAGACCAATGGCTTCTGAGATAACAGTGGTCTGCAGAGTGCTCTTCAAGTTCTCTCCAAAGAACTTTCCAAAATAACAACGCTTAATTAATTTCTTGGTGGTAGTCAGGTCTTTTCGAAAACAGAATTTTGGAATCAAATGACAAGAAATATTGGATGTGTTATAGTTTACTAATCTAAAAGTAATGCTTACACATACACCTGAATTATAACAAAAAACAACAACAACAACAAAAAGAGCACCAGTCATCATGCATAGAATTGTATCATTAGTTCTGCTCCAAATTCAGCTATTTCAAATAAATAATCGATGGCAACATTGGAAACCAAGGGATCCCTCACAGGGTTTTCATCATATTAACTCTTCCCTTCTAATTAGAACTGTTAATTCTACTTACAAGTTTCCTGTTCTTTTCTTTTCTGTAACCTCTCCTTCTCCTTTGTCTACTCTAATTCCTCTTGAATAGCGTCTGGATGAAATCTGGTTCCACTTTCATTCCAAACACCCTCATTTTTACTGTTGATTCTCCATAATGCCTCCAAGGTTATCTTTGTCCCTGAAGTTGATCTTGGTATTCATTCTTCTAGTACCCTTTCTTTGAAAATCATTCTCTGTTATTTACAGAACAAAATTCTATTGCCTCAGTACAGTTTACAATGTCCCTACTTATCGTCCCCTTATTTTTCTCCACCCCTCTTCTTCCTCCTATGGACCCTCTGTCAGCCACACTTGCAGTATCTCAAATTTAGGATTCCCTTGCATTCTTTTCTAAATTTCAGAGTTCTGAAATTTGGAATGTCATTTCCAACTTTTAGTATTCAGCCATTAAAATCTGGTCCTGCAAAGCAGCCACTTAATTAAAACCTAGAAATCAGTTACATTAAATTCTTTTAAAACAAGATTGAGAAAAATTATATTTATAGAGCATGGCTTTAAGTATATTCACTCTATCCATCATCTATTATTGGAATGAGACAAAATCTAGCTTTGAATTAAAACAAATATATGTCTTATTTTTATCACAACATATGGTACTAAGGCACTTCTAAACTGAGTATTAAGAGATTATCCTACAGTATTTGCTGCCCTTCAGCCAAGGTGGTGAGAATCTATTATGCTCATTTGGACCAGTATACAGTATTGAATTTTTTATAGACAGGGTACTTTTATTATGTACCATTTAATTTACTTAGTGCTTAACCTGCACTTTTCCTTGCAAATGGAACTTTGTAATGAAAAACATTTATCCAATTCCTAGAAATATAATATACCCCAAAGCATAGGTTCTCTTTTTTCTTCTACACTGGTCATCTGTGCAGTGGCTGTGAAACAAAGCAGCCAGCATGAACTGGCTCTGAAGAACATGTCACTGACAGAGACGAATGAGTCTTAATGAGTTTAGGGGAAGTTTGACAGCTAAGATTTTGAATTCTAAGGCAAAAGCTACTGCACTGAGGACACAATTCCAAATTATGTCAGGTTCAGAGTAAGCCTTGGAGAAATCAGTGCAATTACTGTGTGTGTGTGTGTGTGTGTGTGTGTGTGTGCGTGTGTCTGTATGTGTGTGTGTTTATGTAGTCTTTTCCTTTTTAGTGAACATGGCACATTTGTTAAATAAGAACTGATTAGAAAAATAAAAATCCTTACTTGTTCACTATAACTCAAAAACACAATCAATCAAAGCAAACAAACAAACAACTACAAGAAGAATCACCTCAGAAGTCTGGACTCCAAGTCAGTTTCTTTCTGTATCCTCTGAATTGGACTTTATTCCAGGGAGCTTCCTTATTAAAATGTCACATCAAGTGTCTCTGAGTAGAGTGATGTGACAGCCCAGCTCTTGTTCTTCTTTTTTTTTTTTTTTTTTTTTTTTTTTTTTAAATCAAGGATTCTGGAGATTGTTTCATGTGCACTGAATTGCCTTTACAAGGTGGGTGACACCCCCTTGGTTCATATCCTCATTAATCTAGTCGAACATTTTATAAGAAATAAAAAAAAATTTCATTATACCAAAACTCCAGTTGTACATCCTGTAAGGGCTACAACTAATCTATAAAGGGCATAGAGAAAGACTCTCCCTCTTGACCAATAAATGTAGAAAAACAATTCTCTCTGGGGAATAAAACTTGGGAAGCAGAGCCTGAGCTGGAGTTCAGTCCTTACCACCATTCAAGGAAGGCCGTTTGTGTCAACAAATTACATACAAAACTTCTTAGTGGCACTCCAGAAGATAAAGAATGCTGACAACGGTGTCATTAATGGAGTACAGCAGGGCACATTTCTGTGGGCTCCAAGCCATCTGTTAAGTGGCCAGTGGAAGGAAGAAGGGAAAACAAGGAGTGACATAATGCTGGCACTCAGCTTTAAGATGCATTAGCTAAAAGAATCTGAAGTTTATAAGAAAATCCAGTTATACCGGGCAGAGATTTCTGCTCTCAGCTGCCAATGGATTACTACCCAATATACACATTGTCTACTCCAACATTCCTATAGGAAAAGCAATAAATCAATTGCCACGCATGGAGGCTGCTGTGGTTTACAACAGTTGCTATAAAACCATTTCTGCCTGAAATTTTGGAGCAGAGCTAAAATGATCCCAAAAGGGAGAAAGACATGGCTAATATATACAATATTTTGGAGACCAACTATTAAGCAATGACCGGATGCAAGTTCATGGAGAAAGATAAAGAACATGAAGTTGTTGGTCCAGTTTAACACAACCAGAAGAATAATTCTAACCAAAGATGACAGAGATAGATAGATATAGATAGATAGATATAGAGGGAGAGATAAATAGAGATAAATGATAGATGATTCATATATAGCGATAAATAGAAAGAATCAGAATCAACTTGTATCAGTTGGTTCAGCAATATTAGTTGAGAAGATTAATTCTGAAAATAAAAAAGCTAACCTGCTAACCTTATACTTTCAGTTCATGAGCAGTTCATTTAATTATAAGCATGTGGCTTCTTTTTTATTTCCCAGAGCAAAGAATAGCCTTGTTCTAAATGAAACATTTCTTCAGAACTGTATAATTTAAAAACCAGAGCCAGGCTGTGGTAAAGCAGTAAAAGGTGATGCTCTGTGAGGTAATCTTACATGGGAAGGTTCCCAGTTCAAGTCTGATGACCTCCCTGAGTAAACCAAGCAGTCTTGCCCACAATGCAGGGTTGTCTGAAGGTTGTATGTGGATGATGGCTTCAAAACGTTCTTAGAAGTCTTTCTCTCTCTCTGACTCTCTTGCTCATGGCAAAAGTAAGTAAACTTTTTAAAGATTTTTTTTAATAAAATTTTTTCTTAAAAACTGAAAAAATATTTTAAGAATAACAATAGGGATGCTACTGTGTAATGGTAGAGCCATATGGGAAGGTTCTGTGTTCATGTCTTGTCCTAAGTGAATGCATCAGGCCCACCATAGATACGTCTGTGATCCTGGCTGGCTGCAGGGATAGGGAGAGAATTGCAGTGGGAAGAGCCCATTGAGAATGCCTGAATCTCTCTCGCTCTCTAAATAAGTAAATAAAATAAACTTTAAAAAATAAAAACATAAACTTTGGAAAATAAAATCTTAGTCTTGAATAAAAATAAATAAACCACAACCTATTGTGACATGGCGGATTTATCTATACAAAAATGTGTCATCACTTTTCTGATGACCCAATATATTAACAGGTACAAACAAATTATGTTCCAGACTTGAAAGCTATTGAAAAAAAATAAGACCTAGCAACCTTATCTTTTAAAAATAAAATATCAACATTCTTGTTAGTGCCACAATTTACATGCTGCGAAATTAAATCGTGCCATATAAAACTGAAAATAGCATTATGACTCTGTTTTCAACGAATGTAAATCATGTAACAATCTGAATAAGGGAACTGGTATTTAAATAAAGTGAAAAGATGAATCATATTTAGATTCTCTTACACTGAGATATAAAACTAGAGACCGTCTTAAAGCAAAAAATGCGAGAAACCTGTTTGACACTAATTGATACTTTGGATGAAAATGTCATGATATATTCCTTGATGATATCCTCCCAGATGAGAAAGACAATAGAAAAGTAAAGTTCATGGAAAATTAAATTAAAATGAGTTTATTTTGATGCCAAAATTTTTGAAATCCATGCATAAATAATTTTCATAATATGCATTTTCAATGAATGTTTTAAAGACCTTTGTCTGATGCAATGTCTCATTGTTTTGCACTGCCTAATTAATTTATCAAGTCATTTTCTGGCATTTTCTTTTCAGTGACAAGATAGAAAAATGTAATCTGTAATATGAATATACATATAGAGTGTTTATATGTACTACATATATTATTTTTAAACTTTTCTGTTAATCATTATCTTTGACTACTCCTAATTTCATAATTTTTGCTAAAATAAATTAAAAGTGCTATCTCAATATTTTATTGAATGTTTTTACTATTGAGGTTTTACAATTTACTATATATTTGTTATTTCTATATATTAGGTAATGTAAATTAAACATTTATTTTATATATTTTCTACTTTATTTAAGTTTTTAAAAGTTATTTATTTTATTTTATTATTACTACTATTTTAAATTATTTCATTTCATTTTATTTATTATCATCATTATTATGTGTTTTATTTGACCAGAGAGAGACATAGAGAGAGAGAGAGAGAAAGAGAAAGCAAGCAGGCAGGGCCTGGACTCAGACCATGGTCAGCCATATGGAAGTCCAGTGCTTTAACCACCATGCCACCTGCTGGCCATTATTATTAATATTTTTAATGTGCTCTAAGGCATGTGCACTCTCCAGAGAGAGACAGAGTGGGAGAAAGAAACAAAAAGTAAGCCACCAGGTCTCAGGGAGAGAAGGAAAAAGAGAGAGAGAAAGTGAAAAAGCAAGCCGCCAGGCCCAGGATTCAAATCACGGTCAGTCATGTGGGAGTCCAGGGCCTTAACCACCATGCCAACTACCAGTCCCCTTTACTTTTTTCTTTCTGAGCTGTTTCTTTTTTATTGAGCTGTTCAAACTCTATATGTCCTAATTGAAATATGTATTTTTTTCTTTTCTTGATTTTTCCCCACATGGTTCAAGTCAATCTGGGTTGCCAAAAAACTGACAAAAGTACAAAGATTTTTTTTTTTCTTTCACATCCTGTTGCACACTGTAAGAGCAACAACAGATGATTCAAGGTCTATCCATAAATGCAGCCTAATTGTAATAATCTAATAATCATACCAAATATGCTCTGCTTGATTAAAATATACTTCACTGCACATTTACCTTTTAATTCCAGTAGGCATTTTTATCATGTGATTTTTTTTTTCTTTTAGAGAGGTTTTTGCTATAGGGCACATGCGCTCATAAGAAAGACAGAGAGAGACAGAGAGACAGAAAACGAGAAATCATCCTCCAAGGGGGATGATCATGCCCCAGTGCTTTATCCTCCATTCTCCTCTTGGGATCTTGGGCACACACACACACACATGCACCCAGGGTGAGTTTATGCCACCAGGTCCAGGACTCGAACCGCAGTTGACAATTTGGAAGTCCAACAACATAGCCATTACACTAACGGCAGGTCCCATATCATATGATCTTAAAATTCAAAAAAGAAAAAAAAAGATTTCTATAACTATAACATAAGGTGACAAAATGTATTCCAACTACTAGTCTCTCTTCAATATAATCGAATAAAGTTTAGGAACGAGCAATTCTCAGAATAAAATTTAAATATTTTTTTATTTTTAATTTTATTTATATCATTATTCTTCAATTTTGACCAGAGAAAAACAGACAAAGAGAAAGGGAGAGTGAGAAAGCAAGTCACCAGGTTCGTTACTTGAACCATAGTTGGCCATGTAGGAATCCAGTGCCTTAACCACCATACCACCTGCCAGCCCCAAAATAGAATGAAATTTAAACCCAAAGGACATAGAGTACTTGACTGACTTATTCTAAATAAATAAACAAATATTTGTTAATAGGCTTTATTTAATGCTCACTACAAACTTTTCATTATAGCTATGCAGAGAAAACAATGTTAACCTGAGATGATAAGGACTAAAATATTGCCCCATTACAAAATGACAATAATCTGTAAATTGTGTTTCACTTTCCATGCTACAAAATGTTTGTCATAGAAATGAATCTTTAGAAACTAAAGTTTCTTAACTGTCATATTGTGTTAATAAGGATCCCTTAAATGCTATCCTAATTCTGTACAAATTACAGCAAGTTCCTTTTTTTTTTTCTTTTCTTGAGAGAGAGATTTTTGCTATAAGGTATATCTGTTTGCTGGAGAGACAAAGAGAGACAGAGAAACAGAAAGCAAGAAATCACCCCCCAGGGGGGATGGCCACACCACAATCCCTTCTCCTCCATTCTCTTCTCAGGATTTTAGGCACACATGCACACATGCCTGGTGAAAATTTGAGGGTCTGGGACTCTAACCATGGTTAGCTATGCAATGTAACTATTATGCCATCTGCTGGTCCCCAGCAAATTCTTGATTATCAAATCCTATATCTAGTGCCAGATCTTTAGAGTTATGACCTACTGGACTTCCTCTATACCTATGCTCCCCAATTGCCCAGAGAGTGACTTGTCAGGTGCTGTCTAGTGGCAGATTGACTCTTTGCACACTCCCAGAACACGCTGTCCATCCCTGCTTCAACCTAACTTCTTCAAATCTGTTTCATTATCACCTCCTTAACACAGGCCTTTTATGGCCTTTTAAAACTTGGTTGGGGGGTTAGCGTAATGACTATGTCACTGGACTCCCACGTAGTCGACCGCAGTTCTAGTCCCGGACCCGGTGGCTTAACCTCACGCCGGGCGCGTGTGCGTGCGTGCTCAAGATCCCAAGAGGAGAATGGAGGAGAAGGGACTGTGGCATGGCCATCCCCCCTGGGGGGTGATTTCTTGCTTTCTGTCTCTCTTTCTCTTTCTGTCTGTCTGGTGAGCACATGCGCCCTATAGTAACAAAAAAAAAAAAAAAAAAAAAAAACCCCAAAAAAAAAAAAAAAAAACTTGGTAAAAAAAAAACACTCCAAAAAAAAAAAAAAAGACTTGGTTAATTTAAGTGAAACTACTACTTTCTTTCATTGAATCTATAACTTCTAACCATTATACTTATCACACAGTATTACTACTTACATTTGTCAGCAATGCCATAATATGGGTGGGATATATAACAAAATTTCAAAATCTGTAATTGACAATGTGAATTTGCTTTCAGTATCCCCAAATATTTTCTTTAACCAAACATATGAAAGAAAACACTAGTTTATTTTTTTATCTTTCCTTTTTCATTGAGGAGGGAATAAACAGAAATGATAAGCTATATATAATGGGTAAAGAAGAAAGTATAGAGAATTTATAAAATGTAAATTCAAATACAGAATAAAACGGATGCAATGTAAATAGCTTCAGACCTTTTGCTTGAGCAGCTATGACTTGGAAACAACACTGGGGCTCCTGAGATGCCTACATATATATTACTATACATATCATAATATTATATGCATATATAATATATTAGATATATATTACATATGAATACATATTTATGTATACATCATATATATAATATATTATATGTATTATATATTATATATATATAAAATAAGCACTACATGTTTAAACCTTGATTAACAATAATAAAGAGGAATTTATATATATATGTGTGTATATATATATATGTGTGTGTGTGTGTGTGTGTGTGTGTGTGTGTGTATGTATTTCTGGTCATTTAAGTGAAAGAGCCAGAGAACTAGAAGTAAAATACAAATTAGAGACTTTCAAATAACACTGAAAAAATAGTATGTCATTAAGTTCTTGTCACATTCAGTCAAAATTATTTCACACATTTTTCCCAAGAATACTGAGCATTTAAATAACATGATGTGTAATGACTGCATGTAGACATAAGCAATGGCAAAATAACTGGTTAAAAAAATAGTTTTGTTCTACAGTATTTCAGATGTCCAAACTCATTTTTCTCATTAATTTCCCTATAAGTTGATTAATGGTTTTCTTTTTCTATACTGGACAAGGGTAAATACATCTTATCACATCCTAGCATGTAACTCTGTTGGATGTAGGAGCTTTTTTCCCCTAGTATACATCTTTTTACTTCCAATATCTGTTAATGTAGTTTTAATGCCATATTTAGCCAAAGAAAAGGAAAGTGTCCAGGGCGCGAGGGAAGCTTTCAGATTAGCAGTTCTTTGGGGACGTCACTGTGCTTTCTTTCCAAGGTGTTATTTTGACAAATACTACAGTGGTGACAGTGAAAAGACCTGCAGTAGTTCTGCTAAAAGACTAAGTGCCCTCTAATAAACTTAGCTAAGAGCTATGACACACTACAGGCAGGAAAGTCACCCCAGAGGTCTGGATGTCCTCTGTATTTCCCATTGACAGGATTTCTGTCGTTTTCATTTGGTTTGTGTTTCCAACAAAGCTTAGCTTAGCTCAGACTTTGATGAAATCAAGAAAAGCTATTAACTGAGATATTGAGCATCATGAGAAAGAAAATACTCTAGTTATTTAATGTACACTGTATGTTCAGGCAATGGGAGACATATTTCATATAAAAGATATTTGAGCTGTTTTTCGAATATATGTAATTGAATATTAACATGTCCAATGGAAAGATAGAAAGATATATACCCTATGTTTTTTTGCATTATATTTAATTTTAACCTCAACTTCTGTCCAAATGAAATGATTCTAGCTAAATTGTTCAATTAGCACAAATTAACTTATTTCTAGAGAATATTGAGGTTGTTATTGAAAGTCAAATACGATTGTATTTTGAACAGAACATGTTTTAAAAGATGCTGACATTTTACTCTTCCTCTCTGAAGAGTAATATCATACTTCTACTGTTATGTTTTTTTTTATTCCTATAAGTACATGAAAACATTTTTAATTTAAATAAATATTTAGAATGATTATTTTACTAAATTTAGTAAATTAACTAGGAATTATTTGAAAATAAAAATGACAATCAAACTAATTATAAGGGGACCAGCAGTTGGCATAATGGCTATGTTGCTGGACTCCCATGGAGTTGACCCCGGTTCAAGTCCTGGACCTAGTGGCTTAAACTCATGCCAGTGCGTGTGATTGCATGTCCAAGATCCTGAGAGAGGAATGGAGGAGAAGGGATTGTGGCAGGGCCATCCTCCCTTGGGGGTGATTTCTTGCTTTCTGTCTCTCTGTCTGTCTCTGCTTTCTGACGAGCACATTTTGGCATAATGGCTATGTCACTGGAGTCCACATAGTTAAAAACACTCCAAAAAAAAAAAAAAAGACTTGGTTAATTTAAGTGAAACTACTACTTTCTTTCATTGAATCTATAACTTCTAACCATTATACTTATCACACAGTATTACTACTTACATTTGTCAGCAATGCCATAATATGGGTGGGATATATAACAAAATTTCAAAATCTGTAATTGACAATGTGAATTTGCTTTCAGTATCCCCAAATATTTTCTTTAACCAAACATATGAAAGAGAACACTAGTTTATTTTTTTATCTTTCCTTTTTCATTGAGGAGGGAATAAACAGAAATGATAAGCTATATATAATGGGTAAAGAAGAAAGTATAGAGAATTTATAAAATGTAAATTCAAATACAGAATAAAACGGATGCAATGTAAATAGCTTCAGACCTTTTGCTTGAGCAGCTATGACTTGGAAACAACACTGGGGCTCCTGAGATGCCTACATATATATTACTATACATATCATAATATTATATGCATATATAATATATTAGATATATATTACATATGAATACATATTTATGTATACATCATATATATAATATATTATATGTATTATATATTATATATATATAAAATAAGCACTACATGTTTAAACCTTGATTAACAATAATAAAGAGGAATTTATATATATATGTGTGTATATATATATATGTGTGTGTGTGTGTGTGTGTGTGTGTGTGTGTTTATGTATTTCTGGTCATTTAAGTGAAAGAGCCAGAGAACTAGAAGTAAAATACAAATTAGAGACTTTCAAATAACACTGAAAAAATAGTATGTCATTAAGTTCTTGTCACATTCAGTCAAAATTATTTCACACATTTTTCCCAAGAATACTGAGCATTTAAATAACATGATGTGTAATGACTGCATGTAGACATAAGCAATGGCAAAATAACTGGTTAAAAAAATAGTTTTGTTCTACAGTATTTCAGATGTCCAAACTCATTTTTCTCATTAATTTCCCTATAAGTTGATTAATGGTTTTCTTTTTCTATACTGGACAAGGGTAAATACATCTTATCACATCCTAGCATGTAACTCTGTTGGATGTAGGAGCTTTTTTCCCCTAGTATACATCTTTTTACTTCCAATATCTGTTAATGTAGTTTTAATGCCATATTTAGCCAAAGAAAAGGAAAGTGTCCAGGGCGCGAGGGAAGCTTTCAGATTAGCAGTTCTTTGGGGACGTCACTGTGCTTTCTTTCCAAGGTGTTATTTTGACAAATACTACAGTGGTGACAGTGAAAAGACCTGCAGTAGTTCTGCTAAAAGACTAAGTGCCCTCTAATAAACTTAGCTAAGAGCTATGACACACTACAGGCAGGAAAGTCACCCCAGAGGTCTGGATGTCCTCTGTATTTCCCATTGACAGGATTTCTGTCGTTTTCATTTGGTTTGTGTTTCCAACAAAGCTTAGCTTAGCTCAGACTTTGATGAAATCAAGAAAAGCTATTAACTGAGATATTGAGCATCATGAGAAAGAAAATACTCTAGTTATTTAATGTACACTGTATGTTCAGGCAATGGGAGACATATTTCATATAAAAGATATTTGAGCTGTTTTTCGAATATATGTAATTGAATATTAACATGTCCAATGGAAAGATAGAAAGATATATACCCTATGTTTTTTTGCATTATATTTAATTTTAACCTCAACTTCTGTCCAAATGAAATGATTCTAGCTAAATTGTTCAATTAGCACAAATTAACTTATTTCTAGAGAATATTGAGGTTGTTATTGAAAGTCAAATACGATTGTATTTTGAACAGAACATGTTTTAAAAGATGCTGACATTTTACTCTTCCTCTCTGAAGAGTAATATCATACTTCTACTGTTATGTTTTTTTTTATTCCTATAAGTACATGAAAACATTTTTAATTTAAATAAATATTTAGAATGATTATTTTACTAAATTTAGTAAATTAACTAGGAATTATTTGAAAATAAAAATGACAATCAAACTAATTATAAGGGGACCAGCAGTTGGCATAATGGCTATGTTGCTGGACTCCCATGGAGTTGACCCCGGTTCAAGTCCTGGACCTAGTGGCTTAAACTCATGCCAGTGGGTGTGAGTGCATGTCCAAGATCCTGAGAGAGGAATGGAGGAGAAGGGATTGTGGCAGGGCCATCCTCCCTTGGGGGTGATTTCTTGCTTTCTGTCTCTCTGTCTGTCTCTGCTTTCTGACGAGCACATTTTGGCATAATGGCTATGTCACTGGAGTCCACATAGTTAACTGTAGTTCGAGTCCTGGACCCAATGGCTCAAACTCACACCCGGTGCATGTGTGTGCATGCCTAAGATCCCAGAGGAGAATGGAGAAGAAGAGATTGTGGTGTGGCCATCCCCCCTGGAGGGTGATTTCTTGCTTTCTGTCTCTCTGTCTCTCTCTGTCTTTCTGGAGAGCACACGTGCCCTATAGCAAAACCCTCTCAAAAATACAACAAAAACTAATCTATAGCTTGCTGCCCAAGGGAAGCTGTATCCCATGTGGCAACCATAGTTCGAATACTTGCCTGGTCAGCCTGAAACACACAGAGCGTGAATGCAGTGTTCAAGATATACTGGACTGGAAGACTAGACAAACAGGATTGTGGTGTGACCAGAGCCCCTGGAAGGTGCTCCTCTCTCTCTCACACACATGCACACACACACACACACACACACACACACACTCACATGCATGTGCACACTGTCTATCATGAACAAAGGGAAAAAAAATTAAATTAAGCAAGACCAGCCCTTAGCATGGTGGTTATGGTGACTGGATCTTACATGGCCAACTGAGAGCTGTTAAAGTTCCAGATCCAGTGGGTTGAGAAACACATTGAGTGTGCGTATAGATGCCCAACATCATGAAAGTAGAGATAGAGGAGAAAGGATTCTGGCATGGCCATGCCCCATGAGCAATGTTTCCTCACTTTTCCTCTCTCTTTCTCTCTGTCACCCTCTGGCAAGTGCGCACACCTAGCAATGTATTTTTTTTAAAAAAGCAGAAGGTTTATTTTTAAAATTAGTAATATTTATTACAGAGTTTCTGTAATAGAAAAATAATTTTTTAAAAAAATGTCAGTTGAAAATACTGGAGTAAAAAATGTATGCATGCACTTTCAGAGAGAGACAGAGACAGAGAGAGAGAGAGAGACAGAGCAAGAAAGCCACTCAATGGGGCACGGTAATGCCACAATCTCATCCATTCCATTTTCCCACCCTGTTAGGATTTTGAGCATACATTCATAATGACCAGTATGTTTTTAAAGCACTAGGGTGGGATTCTAAGATCAGTCATTTGCAATCTAGCTCCCTTGGCCACTGGGCAATGGACAGTAACAGGGCTTATTTTTTCTATAGCCTAGAGACACTGTTTATTATGCCAATGGCCTTGGCTAAATAATTCTTGGACAGTGCATGCATTCTCTAGCAATTAAAAAAATGCAAAGAAAAAGAAGAAAGAAAAAAAACTAAGCCCTAGTAAGGAAACAAGCACATGAAAATATATTCTTTCTAAAGTTATTATTATATTATTGGTTAAGAAGATTACACATTTACATATACTTTTTCCTCCTACATTTTACACTGAGATTATTTTTAATATTTATTTTTATATTACAGAAACACTGTAATACATATTACTAACTCGCTCCTCTTTCAAGAATTATTTTCATTTTATTGTGCATAACCTATTAGGAACAAAAAAGTTAGTATTAGGGAATAGGAAAAAAACAAGTAGTAAAAAGAAAGCTATTGTATATATGTGACTGTGTATATGTATGTGTGTGTGTGTGTGTGTGTGTGTGTGTGTGTGTGTACACACATAACTATGTTTCCTTACTCATAATTTCAATGACTATTATTCCATGATTTTGAAACAGTTTACAGAAAGAATATCAAATATGTGCTTGCTTCCAACAGTCTGAGTAACAAAGCATTCTAAAAAATAAAATGTGCTGAAACCATAGAAGAAATCAGAGGTTGGAGGGGGCAGGGATGGCCACATAGCAATCCTTTATCCCCCATTCTCCTCTTGAGGTTTAGGGAATGCATGCACACGTGCCCATCATGATTTTCAAGCCATCAGATCCAGGACTTAGATCACAGTCAGTCATATGGGATTCTAGTGCCTTAACCACCATGCCATCTGTTGGTCCCTTTAATTCTTTTCTTTTTTTAAGAGTGATTTTTTGCTATAGGGACTTGCTGGACAAACAGAGAGGGACAAAGAGACAGAAAGCAAGAAATCATCCCCTGGGGGGGGTGGCCACATCACAAATCCCTTCTCCTCCATTCTCCTCTTGGGATTTTGGGCATTCACACACACGCATCCGGCATGAGTTTCAAGTCTCCAGGTCCAGGACTCACACCTTGGTCGATCTTGTGGGAGTCCAGAAATATAACCATTACACCATCTGCTTGTCCCAGTCCCTTTCATTCTTAACTCCCCACAATATGACATTGTTGACTTTCACTTTCTCCTTTAGCTCTAGTAGTAAAATATTATTGGTCTTCTTGCTCAAACATTGGACCATAAATTCTCTCTATAGCTGACGTATCAGAGCCTCACACATAACAAATATGTATGCTATTTAATGTCCTCTGTTTTCTTCATTATGCACAGCATACTCTCTTCCTTCAGTGAGGGATCTACCTAATTTAACAATCACTTGAGAGCAAATGACTAAATCTATGTCTCCATCTGTTAGTTTTGTAACCTGCAATGTTGC
Organism: Tupaia belangeri chinensis; assembly: GCF_000334495.1. Taxonomy (NCBI): domain Eukaryota; kingdom Metazoa; phylum Chordata; class Mammalia; order Scandentia; family Tupaiidae; genus Tupaia; species Tupaia belangeri. The sequence continues at coordinate 145,361 of NW_006204238.1, read as the reverse complement.
ATTATAACTATCTGATAGACATTTTCTCTAAGATTTCAAGTGTCTTCACAAAACTCAAGTCTACAAATAAATGCATAGCAATTCTTCACATTCAAGTGTTTCTTTTTCTTTCTCTTTATTCTCTTAATTTCCCATGTTAAATTTAGATGCCACTTGGCCTCCTGCTGCAATATAAAAATATTTCCTCTCAACACTTTCTTTGCAATTTATTTTAAATAAGCACTTTAAAAAAAATTCAGGTTTTTGTCATAGGGCACTTATGCTTGTCAGAGAGAAAAAAAGACAGAGAAAGGGAAAATGAGAACTCACCCCTGCCCCAGGGGTGATGGCCATGCCACCACAATCTCTTCTCCATTCTCCTTTTGGGATTTTAGGCATGAGCACACACCCAACATCATTTTCAAACTATCAGCTCCAGGATACGAACTGCTGCTGACCATATGGGAGTCCAGTGCTTTAACCACCACTAACTACTTGCTCCTATATGCCACATTTTAAAATTTCTACCTCAAACCAGTAAGTTTAAACACATTTCAACTCAATTTTATAAATGCTTTCTAATCAAATGTTCTATACCTACACTTACCATAGCTTCATCATCATCATCATCATCATCTATATTGTGGCATTCAGAAATTCTACAGTGAGACCTTAAATGACTCCAGACACAGCTTCTAAAACTTCTCTATATATCATTCTTCACTTGTAAAAAATACGAAAAATGATTTTCCATTTCCCATCTTAATTCTATTGCTTAATTCTACTGTAGTTCTTCTATAGTTATACTTGTATCAATTCATAGTTATTTCTTACCTTCTGCATATTACTCTCTTTTTTGATTCCTGCATACTTGTAGTATTTTACTTTAATAATTCATAAAGCAATAACATTTTATATCTTCAAAGATGCCTGTAAAGAAATCACAGCTTCTCATGCCAAAAAAGTCCTTAAATATCGCTTTTTCAGCCATATAATGGTATTTACAATTATCTTGTAATAGACAATTCACTTCCCATGAAACAGGTTGTTTTTAAGATCAGAATACTTTATTACAAAAGTATTACATTTATTGAGCAAAGCCCTCTGCAGATTTGCTAATTTACATGTATTGTGTTGTCGATCATGACTTTTCTGACAACCCATTACTTTTTATTCATTTCTCTTTATGTTCCTTCTCTCCTAGATCTTAGAATTCATCTCTGACATGAGCTATTTCACTAATCTTTTCATTGGTCTCTTTGCCATTCTCTACATTCATATAACCTTAAGAATACATGTAGGGGGACCAACAGTTAGCAAGGTGGTTGGGATGCTGGATTCCCATATGGCTGACAGCGATTCAAGTCCCAGACCTGGCAGTAGCTTTCTCACTTTCTCTCTCTTTGTCGAGTACATGTGTCCTGTAGTATATTGAAAATAAATAAATTAAATTAATTATTTTTAAAAAAGAATACATATAAATCATGTAAACGCCTAATGGAATCTTTAGAAGGTTGTATATTGCCCATTGAATAAATTTAAAATTGTTAACCTTTTTATAAAAACTTCCAGTGTACAGTACCAACTATACAGACAGAACACATAAGACACATTAATCAATCATGTGAAAGGAGTGAAGAAACTGAAGCTAATTCATAAATTTTTGGATTAAGCAACCTAGTAAAAAGAGCTATTAGAGCAATGAAAGTGGGAGAGAGGGACAATTAGGGAAGGTAAAATTTCATGTTTTACTCAGCTAAGTAAAAAGTTACTTATTGACATTAAAATAGAAAAATAAGTTAGTGACAGACTGAACATACTACAGGGAGCATGCATTCATTGAAGCACACTTGTGAGATCAAATTAGCAGTCTCCCTCCTCACATCAGATTGAGCTTTCATATAGACTCTATTGCTCAATAATCATTTTCATAGGAGTATCTGCTTATCTGAATTTTTAACAATTTCTTTGTGTTTTGAATCTAAGAGCAGAACATACATAAATATTTATTAAAATATATCTGATGGACACATTTGGTGTATTTAATTTGATGAATTATTCTCTTATGCCATAATTTTTTCAATCCTGATTATGTCAAGACTTTATTTAATACTTCAAAAATGTGTTTCACCTATAAACTTGATAAATACACATCCAATGTATGCATCTAAGAAATATATACAATGTGATGATATGAGACCAGCAGATGCTGTAAGGGTTATGTTGCTAGACTCACATGTATTTGACCGCAGTTCAAGTCCCTGGTCTGGTGACTTGAAAGTCACGCTGGGTAAGTGTGCATGTGTGCCCAAAATTGCAAGAGAAGAATGGAGCAGAAGGTATTGTGGCATGGTCACCCCCTTTGGGAGGTGGGGGTGATTTCTCGCTTTCTTTCTCTTTTTCTGCAAGTACACATGCCTTATAGAAAAACCTCTCTTAAAAACATGTGATGGATAGATAAGACAAAAGAGACCTTCCAGATCTTTGAGACTGATAGTCATCCTTCCAATCAGGGATTCTATTGTTATATCAATCCAATATTTACTAATAAATATATTATCAATCACCTGCTCATATCTCACTATCTTGTCATAAGAAGCTTTGCCAAATGTGTATTGTGTTTCCGATATGGTACATCTTTTCAATTTTTTTACTTGACACCAGAATAGAAATTTGTCAAAAGAAAAATAAGGACATTTGAATACTGCATGCTCAGCTATCACAACATCATAAGAATCTACAGTTATCCTTTTTTCAGACTTTCAAAATTATGTATTTAATAATCAATTCTAGAATTGCCTAAAGTTTATCATCAATCTATTGATACATATCCTTACCACCTCAAAGAATTTATAAACTTCCAAAAAAGACAAGTTTTCTGTATTATTTTAATTTTTTTTACCAACACTTCTGCCAATGATCTGGATTATAATAAGATTCAAACAATACACATTATGTTAACAACTTTTATAAGCCTAGGCATAACACAATAAATAGATAAGATCATCTTGGTTAAGAGATGACATGGGAGTTCCGTGTTTGTCAACTAGTAAAAAAGTTAATAAATCTTTTACTTATTCTGTAAAAATAAGTTAAAAATAAAATAAATGAGTTTCTCATTTGAACAGATTGATAAAATCCCCATTGCTATAACATGCATATTTGTCCATTCCATCAAGATAGTACTTATTTAAGTATTACCTTAAACTTGAAGAAATGTGACCATCATTTTTAAAAAATGTATCGAATACATTTGGTTAGCAACAATGAAAATTCTCAAATTCCCCATCTGCAAGTGTTTAGAAGAGCAATATAAAACTCATTTGTGGATTGAAGTTTCCTTCAATGTAGTTTCTAGGAAACCATTCATAAAATCACAGCTGCAGCTAATTTCCATTTCTATGGATTTTACATTTGTTAGAAGCAGAGAAAAAGGATCATACTATTTTTGAAAGTCATGCACAGAAAACTAAATTACATCATCTTAAGGATACAGATCTTAATAATTCACAAAATGGCAACTCATTATCCCTATTCTTAAGTAAAACTCTGATTCATACTAGCATTCTATAACAGTCCATTATGTCTATCTACTTCACTGGGGTAAATTTTGGAATGTTATTTCATATTTGGTGATGTGCACATCTGACTGTTAAAATTCCCTGTCCAATTTCCTGGTTGGGTATTGTAATAAGGACCTGGTCAGTAAACAACAGGAAGCAACTGATCAATGACCAATGAGTAAAAAAAGATGGCATGTTTTTATATATTACAGACTTAATTTCATATTGAACATATGAAAAAATGACCATATGAGGATTCTAATAAAATCTGCCAACAGTTTTGTTTTTTGCTTCCATGAAGGAATGTATTCAAAAGTTCAAGTCCCTAGGGGAAAAAAATAAAAAAGGAATGATATCCTAAGATACTAAGAGAACTCTCAACATCACCATGGAAATGATACTGTTGACCAACAATGGAGAATTAAAAACAGGTAGTATGTTAAAAATGGGTAAAAGTTATCTTTATTTTCAAAATAGTAGGTAAAATACTGCCTTACAAAGGGCACTGTTTATTCAAACTATAGTCAAAATCGTGATGTGAGATTTCAATGCCTTTTCAAATCATAATCTTCTCAGTAGTTATACCTATTTCCAGCAATTATCTTTTCAGTTCCTTTTTAACTGTTCAATTTTAGTGACTGTGGAAGATGATGCCGAGCAACTTCATAAAGGATTTATAACAATAAACAACAATTTTGAGCTTAGTGGAGAAAATTTCAACATATGACTATTTTAAAATTACATATAAGGGATTAAGAACTATCTGGTTATTTTCAAAAAGTAATTTTATTTAGTATTTGTAAGCAGCCAAAAAGCTACAGAGTATGATACATAAAGCCATTGATTTTATTAATAGAATAAGGACAAATCTCAGAATCAATTTAAAATATGTATACTGTGACTAATTTGACTTCTTGTATACATTTTAGCGAGAAATTTAGCTCCACCTCAGAACTAGCCTGTAATCTTCAAGAGAAATTGATGAACCATATAGTGGTTAACAAAGCAGATTCATCCTCAGATTTTGCATCTGAGCTTCAGCTAAGGGAAAGGCTGGTCTATAAATAACATCTTTAGTGAAATCTATCACATTTCTCCAAAGAACTGCAGAGGCTTCATTAAATCTGACTTCTCCATTAGCTTCAGCAGCAGTACTTTCTCTCTTTAATGTTTGAGCAGTAGTCCCATCTCTCAAACTCTGAATTTATAATGTACTTGTTGTTAAGTATTAACAAAGCAGCAATGAACTCAAATAGTACAGTAGTTAACACATTTAATAACATTTTATTTTAACTAGCAGTTAAATTACTTTTTTGGCAATGTAAAAACTTTTGCAACTGTGAAACCAAAAACTTTACCATGTCCCCATAACATTATTTTGTATTATTTAGTATTTGCATCTGTAAGTGCATTAAGTAAAAAAAAGACTTGAAGTATGCTCTTTGAATAGATGAACAGATTTCTATGATAAATTTTATTTTAAATATCATCATTGCTTTCATTCTTGATTTTAGAAATGTCACATCTGAAACAGTTTTTATCAGCTCTTTGCTTTAAAGGATGAACTGAAGGCAAGAACTTCCGAAGCTACCAGCAGAATATGAAAAGTCTAGAAATGCTGTTTTCCTCACCCACTGAAATAGCATATATCTTATGGAAGTGAAATTTCAGGAGGAGCTCAATGACAATCACAAATATTTTTGGATTTATCATCAGAAGTAGTATCTAGAAGTAGATGTTAAACAGAGGCAAATTTTGATTCAGGACAAGGGTAAATGAATTCTACATCATATAACGTATGTGAAAAATGGAAGACAGTGAAGTCCAGAGTCTCTTCATAGCAGATGGATACACACATATGGGGACATGATCTCAAAAGAATATGAGATGAGAATAATAAAATTAATCACTAAGAAAATACCTTATTCTTAAGTATGGGTTCATAGCAGATGGATACACACATATGGGGACATGATCTCAAAAGAATATGAGATGAGAATAATAAAATTAATCACAAAGAAAATACCTTATTCTTAAGTATGGGAAGAGTGAACTATTATGTCTCTCATGCTCACCCACTGCATTTGACATCTCTGCTTTTTCCTACTGACATTAAATTCTTACTAGAACCTAACAGTCAATTTAGCTATACAGTGCCTGGTCTTGCCTGGGTTTCAGCTCATCCCAGATTTTAATGTTTCCTCTTCTGCTGATGGCTCATAGCAATTGTCTCCAGCAGAGCCAAGAGAGGGCAAAGAGAAGTTCATAATTCTGAAGGACTAAGCAAGCACGTATTGTTTATTATTATCATTCGACAGGCCCATTGAAATATGGACTAGGTATCCTCATGAAATTGTGATTCTCCAGGTAGTAAATGTACAAAATGAGTTTTAGAAAACAGAGATGTTCTAAACAGTATTTTCAGTGTGTGAGGAAGGTTGAACAGGAAGACTACTAAGTTCCCTTCATATTCTGTTATTCATGATTCTGAGAAATTTTAATAGATAAGGCTATATTAATCCAGTGAATTCTTGTCTTGCTTATAGTCTTTGTATTTAATGAAATCCCCCCTACAAATCCATTTAGGGACCAGCAGTTAGCGTAATGGCTATGTCGCTGAACTCCCATATAGTCGACCATGGTTTGAGTCCCGGACCCAGTGGCTTAAACTCACACCAGGTGCATGTGCTTGTGTGCCCAAGATCCCGAGAGGAGAATGGATTGTGGTGTGGCCATCCTCCCTGGGGGGGTGGTGATTTATCGCTATCTGTCTCTCTGTTTCTCTCTGTCTTTCTGGCAAGCACACGTGTCCTATAGCAAAAATCTCTCCAAAAAAAGGAAAAATAAAAAGCCATTTAGATTTAAATTTATCTGAGAGAAAAGCCCAAAGACAAAGGCTACCCAATTGCTCTCTTCCCCACTGAGACAGCATGTAATATATCTTAAAACATAGTTAACACAATAAACAAAAGCTTCACTACTGGCTGGATACACTATAGTCTAACCCACCCTGTGGAGATTCAGAACAATCTTTAAGGTAATCAGTAGGAAACCGAAAAGACCAGCAATTGGGCAAGGAGCTATTTAATTGTCCATGAATAATCAGTTTATGTGATATTTTCGTAAGGTCAATTTGAACTTAAAATGTGGTCCTCCAGTTTGACAAATTATTTAACTTTCTTTCTGCATTATTTCTTAACAATGGATGTATAAACATCTCACCCATCCTAGACATAGATTTGCTCTGAGTCTCATAGAGGCCCCGAAAAGGGGGTATAAAGTTATTCACACATGGAGGCCCAGGTGAAATGTAAAAAAGATCATTCTCTTTTATAACACTTTTTACATTTTTATAGCTGTATTGATGAGGCTGCTTGAAAACACCCCTAAGGCAAACCACCCACATCAAAACACTGCTTTGGAATAAACATGTTCACAGTCATTTTCCTTTAAATTCTTGCAAAATGTTCACTATGCCATTTAATTCTGAAATTCTCTTTTTTTGGGAGGAAAGATACAATAAAAAATTTCAGAAATATTTCTATAACCACGTAACCAGTATTTTCTCATTTGACTATGATTTTTAAATTATTCTTGGGCCAGCAGGTGGCCTGATGGTTAAGGTGCTGGACTCCCACATGGCTGATTTTTATATTATTCTTATTCTCTTACATTCACCAGTTCAATATTGTAAGCAATATTATTTTAAAATGACTAATAAACTAACTGCTGTAAAAAACTGCCAATTTCCTGGGTTTCTGATGAGCCCCTCAATTACGTCTAGCCTTCATCTCTTTATTAATATATTTCCAAGAAATTCAGGATGTCTGCATAAAAAAGAATTTCTGATAGCGTCCCATCTTTCCTCACACTAAAATGGGTTTGGCAAGCTCATTGTTCCCTGTCTGCAGCTCACTGTCCTTTTTAATTCCTTTACTGTATGACTCATATCTCACCATGACTATACATTAACTTCTTTATAATCTTTACTTTCCCTAGCCCAGAATTTCTTGAGTGACATTGTATGATCATTTTATTCCTTGCTCTTCCAGTTACTTTATCTATTTTCTCTATTTCTACTAAACAATGTGATTAAACATTGAAGATACACACTTGAACATCATGGTCTCTTCACACACTTGCTTTAATTGTCTCATACATTTCAAAAGTCCATCCTCAAGCTCTCTAATGTGTACTCTCCCTAAAACTTATTCATTCTCCTATTTTCTTTCCCCTTAGGTTCCTTCTCCCATCCATTCCTATTCCTCATGTAATTCTGTGAGAATAAAAATATTTATTGCTCACCTCAATCTGTGAGTGTTTTATCAAATTTATATGTTGCAAAATTTTAAGCCTTCTTGAATTTATCTCACTCTAATATATGTTTTTTTAAATTGTCTAATTAAATATAGGAACTTTATCCAAAGTTATTCACACAAATCCAGGTATTCCAAAGCTTGCGAGCTATTGCCATTTAATTTCTTTAGTCGATTCTCAATTTTATACAAAATCTTCAGGTCTTCCTTTTTGCAAGCTTTATTCTGAATCACTTCTATTCATTGAAAGCTTCTGAATGTAATTATTAGCATAACGTTCATTGCATAACTTAATTAAAATTTCCACCTGGTTTTAAATTTAAAAAACAACAAAATTAGAGGACTTCTATTGTCAAAAATGTAATACCATTATGGCACACACATAAGTTGATTTCTAAAGTCATTCTTTAAAGCCTAAAATATTTTCTAAGTCAGACTTCTAGTGGATAGCAAAAAGAGAAAATGTGTATTACCAAGGTTAAATTTGTATTTTTATATTTAACATTGAATGTATCAGTATTGTATATTAAAGAATTTGACTAGATTTTGCCACTGGTCCCTGGGCAAGAACTTCAAGTACTAAGAGTGTCTTTGTTATTTAGAAGCTCCTTGAATCACCCCTGAGTACCTGCTAGAACAATGACTCAGAATGGCAGCTGGGCTTGAGAAAGACCAATCACCTCCTTAGAAACACATGTCTTTAAGTTAACCAGACATCCAGGAAGGGGAAAAGGGAAGAGCTTGAGTTTAATCAGGTATCCATCACTTAAATGTTTCAATCAATAAAGCCTATGTAACAAAACCCCAATAAAAACTCCGGATGTTGAAACTGTTTGGTTGGTGAACATTTCAGTGTACCAGGAGGGTGATACACTATTTCATGTGGAGAAGGCACAGAAGCTTTGGGTTTGAGACTCTCTCAGACCTTGCCCTTTGGTTCTCTTTGTTTGGTTGATCTAGATTTGTATCCTTTAGAATAAAATTGTAGTCAATAGTGTAGAGCTTTCTTGAGTTTTGTGAGTCATCCCTGTGAATTAGCAAATCTGAGAGAGGTCATAGGAATCCACTAAATTTGTAACCAGTTGGTCCAAAGTACCAGTGGTGTGGTGACCCTAACTTATAGCTGACATACGAAGTGACAGTATTCTTCTTGGTGACTTTTGGAGTCTGATGCTAATTCTGAGAGGTTAAAATCATAATTTTATTTCAGTACATACACATTTTGTGACTTAATTATTCTTTATGTATGTATACAGTTAGTCCTTTATGTTGTGGGTCACTGTCTACAGAGTCAACCAACAATAGATGGAAAATGTTGCATTATTGCTACAGTGTAGAATTACTTAGGCCTATGATGGTTGTGTCTGTACTGAACACAGACTTTTATTTTTCTTGTCATTATTCCCTAAATGATAAGTATAGCAACTAGTTTTTAAATAACATCTACAACATATTAGGTATTATAAATAATTATCAATCCTCATATGAAATCATATGAGCATTTGTCCATAAGTTACATGCGAATTCTACACTATTTTATATAATGGACTTGAACATCTGGTGGATTTTGGTGTCTACAGGGATTCCAAGAGTAATACCCTGTGGATACTGATAAATGGATGACTATATAAGTAATAACTTCCGAATATACTGAAGTGTGTTTCCCAAAACCCCTTAAAATGTTGGTAAGTTTAACACAACCATACACACACGCACACACAGACATAAGAAACTATGAATGAGTACCTGGGTAAAAATAGCAGCCACTAAGAAAATTCCTTGATCTGAATACTGTGATTTAGAATATTATGAAAGTGAGAATTGTCAAAGTAAAGTGACAAAAAGACTAAAAGAAGAATTGCCACATTGCCTTTCTACAGGTCACCTCAATAAAAATAGCTTAATAAATGTACCAAAAATATTCTTGTATAGATCACACTTCATGTAAAAGTAATGGTTTCCTAAAATGAAGGTTCACACTTTATTTTCTGAATGGACAAATAATAAAGGCAACATTAATTTGAATTAAACAAGATATATGGGATTTGTGATGAATCTCATAAAACTAGCACTTAGACAGCTGGACCCCACCCACATAGCCAACCACCCAGTTCAAATCCCAAACCTGGCAGCTTGAGAAATACACTTGGAACCTCTGCATGCATGTTCAACATCCTGACAGGAAGAAGAAATGGAAGGTTTTGGCATGACCATTCCCTACAGAGGGTGCTTTCTCCATGTCCCTTGTCTCTCTGTTTGTCTGTCTCTCTCTGGTGAACACATGCACTCTCTAGTGAAAATTTAAAAAATTAAAAACTAAAGCTAAAGGGACCAGCAGTTAGCGTAATGGCTATGTCATTGTACTCCCACGTAGTCCACCGCGGTTCGAGTCCCGGACCCAGTGGCTTAAACTCACGCCAGGCACATGCATGCCCAAGATCCCGAGAGGAGAATGGAGGAGAAGGGATTGCGGCATGGACATCCCCCCTGGGGGGTGATTTCTCGCTTTCTGTCTCTCTGTCTCTCTCTGTCTGTCTGGCGAATGCACTCTAAAAAAAAAAAAAAAAAAAAAAATACAAATCCTCTCCAAAAAAAAAAACTAAAGCTAGAATTTGAAAAAAGGAAGGGTATGTTTAGCATAAAACTAAATAGGAGAATAAGGTACCGAAGTGCAGTTTTGTTCACAGGGACAGATTCATTTGAATAAATTTTAAATATTGTATGACTTTTTCTTAAACCCTTAGTCAACCCACGGCAAACAATTTAAGACTTGTCATACCTCGATTTATTTTTCTTTTTATAGAGTAAACTTAGATTGCGAACATATGGAATATAATGAATTCCCATATCCCTTCACTTATGAGTTGAAAAAGATGTTGAAAATAATAAAGAATTTTACAAATATAAGACTTACATCAGAATTCCTACATTGAAAGGAACCAGCCTGAAACAATGTTAAGTCAGAAAATTAAGGTAATATTAATTATTCCTGAAAAAAAAAATCCCAGGAACATTTTATATCAAGTCATAAACAAATATCAACTCCTTTTCAGTAACCCGTAGCAACTATTACCTGAACACTGGTCATACACCAGAAACTTTCTATAAGGTGTTTTATAAGGTGTTTCACAAATATTTTCTCTAATCCATCCAACAATTCTATATTTTGTTATACATGTAGAGGTAACAAAACTGATTTCTCAAGAAAGGATTAATATAACAAACATGATGAATCTCTGAAGTCGCTGAGATGAGATTTTAACCAGTCTCTTACCTTCAAATCCCGAATCCTTTATCATAATTATAAGTAAATACTCTTCCTATTTTCTACGAGTTTTCTTTATTTCCAATTTCAATCTAGGCTAGCTCAATTTTAATTTGTTACTAGGTGTTCTTCTAACTATGAACATGAGTTAGAGCAGTGTTTTTTCATTATGAGTTCACCCAGTCATAGAGCAGCTGGGCAAAACTACTGACCTCCCCATTGGCCATCCTTAACCTCAAGCCCAGTCTATGTGCAGTAAAGTTCATCTTATTTAACAAAAGGTTATTTGTTAGTAATCACAACTTAAACACTAAATTCATTTAACTTGATTCTGTTGCACAAAGACATTTTAAATGACTTATCCCGTTCTGAGACCTTGCGAATGCATTTCCCATCCAGCATAAGTAATTTGAACAAGAAAATTAAATGTTTGAAGGCTATTCCCTCCAAATCTATGTGTGTCCACATAGAGTCATCAATGTATGTTTCTTGGTTACCTTAAGAGTGGACTCTTACATTAACAATTAATTTGGTTCTGACTATACATTTCTTTATGCAAGTTCTATTTAACAAAAGCAAATATGCCTACTATTATCTTCATTCTTTATAAAGAATCATATTTCAAAGGCAATCTGATATTAACATAAGCTTTCTATAATTAACAGTAGTATGGAACATGAGATGATAAAAAGGAATAGTCTCAAGTAAACAAGGAACAGGTGGCAGCACAAGTTACATCTGTTATTAATCTGTATCAGAGGAAAGGAAAGAAAAGGCAGCAAGAAAAAACATAAAGGGATTTGCAAGACACACTGGAGCTATACATTTATATTTGCTAAGCACTTCCTTTCTTTCTGTGCCCCGTAAACTAAAAATAACTTTATAAAATAGCCCAAAGTAATTATCATGTCAGAAGAATTTTCTGTGTATTGTAGTCAAATTAAATTGAACTGAAATTCATCATGGGAAGATGATATCGTGGAAAAGACAATGAAAACGCAAATTAAAATTGAACCATCAAATTTAAGGACCCAGCCAAAGGAAGTGACCAATGAACTCATAAATTATGATACTCAGTGTGTGTATTTTCCCCTTTGACCTCTCTAAATCTCTGCTACGTCCTCTAATGTTCTGTGACAAGAATGATATAAAATTAATTATGGATTTTTTATCTGAAAAAACCAATGGGAGAAAGGAATGGAGGAAGTGTCATTATCAACCTGAGAGCATTTTTCCAGGGTATAGCAGGCCCTACTCACTCCGTAGCTTTGCATGACCTTAAAACACTCTACCGCATATGCATAGTTTTCTCCAATAGACTATATGGCCAAATCCCATATGGCCAGCCTCGGTTTGAATTCTGGTCCCAGCAGTTTGAAACATTTCTGTCTTTCCTGTCTCTTTCTCTGTCTCTTTCTCGCCAGTGCATATGTCCTCTGGCAATTAAACAATTAGAATAAATTTGCATGGATAGTGCTGCCTGTTCTATCATCACTAAACAATGTTTTAATAGGAAAGATTTCCTTGAGAAGTTATATCTTGCATACATAAGAATTAACTTTTAATATTTTTAAATTATAAGCATTCTATTTATAAGACAACTCTCTTAGTGTAGGGATTAATTTAACTGGACATGATTTAAACCCTTGAGTGAAAATTACTTTGAAGAATATCCTTATTTTTGGCAACAAAATAACATTGAAATGCAGTCTCAGTGTAACTTGATATGGTAGCGTTATGAATTGTTGGATATAAGCAGCAAAGTTTGAAGATACTGTTTTATTGTGGTTCTTTCCATTAAGCATCTTTCTCACAACAGGTCAGTATTGTCTCTCCAACAGAAACCATCATTTATTCTATGTTTTTAACAATGGAATTACTAAAATTTTCTCATCCTTCCTAATTTGAGATTCTATTACCACTGAGCAGTATAATGCCATCTTGATTACACATATATTTTACCTTCCTTCATAATCTCCATAACTTGTTGTTTCTTTTCTCAGACTGAATGTGTCTAATAAACTTGATTTAGGGCAGGCCATTACATTTAAAATAAAAATACTCTCTTATAATTATCTCCCACATATACAAAGTCTAAAAGCTAATACTCAAATACTTTTTATAGCTCAACACTTTCTACTATTGGGTATTTCAGTACCTCAGAATATGGTATTTTTCTACCTAATTTATACAATGAATAGGGGCCAGAGAGTGGCTTATCAGTAACACAACTTTGCAAGCCTGACCTACATGGGACATTCTAGGTTGGTGTCCAGAGAACTCTAGGTGAACATATTCCCATAATCTGTGGTTGGCTGAAGCTAGGGAGGATTCCAGTGTGAAGATTATTAAGAGGTACGTATTTCTCTGTCTCATTGTCTCTCTCACAGAAGAAATAAGTAAACTTAAAAAAAAATTATACTATAAAGTCTTTCATTATATTTCCATATATTTTAAATTAGAATACTAAATTTTGCATAGTTTAATAATTTAATGTTGAGGGTAAGCTACAGCTTTAGAAATCAAAATCCAGAATATTAAAAAAGTTTATATACTAGCACAATATAAATCGGGACACACAAGATAAAAATTGTTAATATTTTTTTCCAAGAGGAAAGAGAACAAGAAAGAAAAAAGAATAAAAGGGAGCAGTAGTAAGGCAGACTTAAATAAATCAAAGACTTCCCTGACTATAGGTCTGCATACCTGAATAGAATATTCCATTATATTATTTTCTCCAAGATTAGGTTTCTGTACTACGGGACCAGTATCTTCCTATAAAAGAAAATGTCCAACCAACCAGAGTCCTGTGACTTGTACAACTAATAGGAGCTTTACAAAAGTAGCAAAGCCTTTGAACAAGGACAAATCAATATTGGTGTGAGCAATACACATGCAGCAAAGTGTCAATCTTTCCTCTCACTGCTATTTTCAAATACAGGTTGAAGAACAAAAATTCAGGCCTACCTTCTACAGAGATTGAGTTGTTGCAAATGTAATCACTTGAAGCTGATGAATGCTTTATAACTTAATAATACTGTTGCTAAAGTATAATGGAATTTAACTTAATTGCTTTTAAAATTATGTGTAGTATACAAAAGATTTAAGACAATTAACATGAGCTCATTGACTCAGCTTGGAATTAAGGCATGCCAGTCGAAATGAAGTCTACTCATCTGCCTGCAGTATACAATTTTATTCATCTTTTTGTCTTTCTTCCTTTTTAACCTTCCTTTCTTCTCAAAAATTCAACACTGCCTATGTGCCAGAAATTGTTTTTGACTCTACTAATACAAAGTCAAATAAAGAATGTTTCTCTCACATATAAATGAGTGGGGAGATTATTAGTAGAACAACCAATAGCCTTGCCATGGAAAGACAATTGCAAGAATATGATGTTTTTCTATTTAAATTATACAATGAAGTCATAATTATATTTCCATATATTTCAGCTCCAAGGTGAAAGTGCTATGATGAATACCCACAGGAAGGAAAGTACTATGGGAATGAGGAATGAGCCTTCAACCTTAACTGGAGAGAGTGGACAGTGCTGTGCTGTCTTCAGAGCTAAATGTTGATATGCTGAACTAAATCTTTAGGATTAACACAGGTTACCAGACACAGATTGTGCAGTCGAGGAGGATATTTTAGGAAAAGAAAAAAAAGTAACTGCAAAATATCCTGCTAGACAAAAGACCACAACTTTTCATAAAGAACAAACTGGGAAATGGTGTTCTATGGGAGTTGTTGAGCAACTAAGAGTCCTGAAAGCAAAATGAGAGTAAAACTGAGTTCTAACTCTGAACCCCACTGAAATGGCTATTTTTATTGTCCTCCATATGTTCTAAAAATAAAGTTGTATTCCAGATTCAGCCTCTTTAGCATAACTTTTAAACAATCATTCCATTTGCTTGCATTTCAATGTGACTAGGTGCTTAAATGTATTCCTTCTCTACTGTACCTTCATATGTGAAGTAGAACACACACACAAAAGTAACTATGGAACTTAAGATTTCCACTAAGAATTTGCTCAAACCCGAAATTATATTGTCTGTAAAGATAAATATAACAAACCAGCACTAACTTCATGTAGGATAGGTCTACGTTTTCTCCAGGCTCACGTATAGCCAGGGTTTTTATTTTCTTACTGTAGTTACTATTGTCATTATTTTAGAAATCATTGTCATTTGATTTTGTAACTGCCCATTTTAGAAATCACTAATCAATTTTAGAGCTTCTTCTCTAAAATTACTTTGGTCTTTATCAGATTAAAAATGTAAATTATATTTTATGCAAAACATTGATAAAATATTTGATAATTAGTTGACTCTACATTAATAAATAAGATGTTAATATTCTAAACTTCCTTTAATGATTTAGGAATGTCGTAGGCCCTTGGGTTGAATTCTCTGATCTTACAGTTTTTTAAAGAGTATTTATTTATTTATTTCTTCTATGAGAGGGAGAGAGACAGTAGACAAAGAGATAAGCACTTCCAACAAGGGGACCAGCAGTTGGCATAATGGCCATGTCGCTGGACTCCCATGTAGTTGACCACGATTGAGTCCTGGACCTGGTGGCTTAAACTCAAACCAGGCGCATGTGTGTGCCCAAGATCCCAAAAGAAGAATGGAGAAGGGATTGCGATGTGGTCAACCCCCCTGGGGGGTGATTTTTCACTTTCTGTCTCTCTCTGTCTTTCTGAACAGTGCATGTGCCCTATAGCAAAAACCTTTTTAAAAAAAAAAAAAACTTCCAACAGAGTCCTCGCCTAACAATCATCCCAGCCTTAGCTTACTCAGATCATAGGCACACATACATGTTCCCAGAGTGCTCAGAGAGGTCCCAGGATGCAAAACCTTTCTAATGTGAGTCCAGTCCTATTACCAATGTGCCACTACCTGGCTCCTGCATCATCTTTTTAAGATCATAAAGAACAAAGGTTAAAAGAACACAGTAAATTACAGCAAAATAGCACTAGTCCCAGAATGACTTTATACACCTCAGTCTCTTGATTATGTAATGGAAACACAAATAGTATCTAAATCTCAG
This sequence comes from Tupaia belangeri chinensis, assembly GCF_000334495.1. NCBI lineage: Eukaryota > Metazoa > Chordata > Mammalia > Scandentia > Tupaiidae > Tupaia > Tupaia belangeri. The sequence goes on along the minus strand of NW_006204238.1, from coordinate 129,186 downwards.
TTATTGTGAGGATTAAATTACTTAATATATATATAAAGTAGTTTAGAAGATGTCATGGTACAGAGTAAGCATTTACTAAATGTTAATAACTGTCATTGTTACTATGTTTTTCATATAATCTACTATGAAATAAATAAGTAGAAAAAAATTGTGGTTTTTTGCTTGCTTTTTTTTTGGGGGGGGAGATTTTTGCTATAGGGTACGTGCACTCACCAGACAGACAGAGACAGAGAGACAGAAAGCGAGAAATCACCCCCGGGGGGATGGCCACGCCATGTTCCCTTATCCTCCATTCTTCTCTCAGGATCTTGGGCACGCACGCACACGTGCCCAGCGTGAGTTTTAAGCCACCGGGCCTGGGACGTGAACTGTGGTCGACTACATGGGAGTCCAGCGACATAACCATTACGCTAACTGCTGGTTCCAGAAAAAATGTTTTAATGCCTACCATTTTTTGTTTTTTGGTTTTAAGTCTTATTTTTGCTATATGGTGCTTGTACTCGCTGGTGAGAGAGAGAGAGAGAGAGTGAGAGACAAAAAGTGAGAAATCGCCCCCTGGAGAGAATGTCCACGCTGCAATCATTTCTCCTCCGTTCTCCTCTCAGGATTGGGCACACATATGCACTCACCCAGTTTTAGTTTTAACCCACTGGGTCCAGGACTCGAACTGCACTTGACTACATGAGAATTCAGTGATATAGCCAGCCCACTGTATTTTTTTCAAGTTTATTTCTACCTTGAGTGAATGAGATAGAGAGAGAAAGAAAGAGAACCCTCAGCAGGGTCTTGATCCCACAGTCCACCTCTGGCCTTCAGCCAGCCCCAGATGTGGGCACAAATCACGGATACACACATGCTCTGCATACTCAAGGAGGTGTCCAGACTTGAACTATGAACACTACCATGTGGGATTGCCTCACAGAGCAGTGTTTTACTGCTGCACCAACATCTGGCCCCATTCCTTTATGTTTTAAAATGTACTTTAAAATGTTAAAAGCATTATGAAAATCAAAACATTACTTACTCAACATATTTTGTAAGTAGCTTTATTTTTAAATTATGTATGTTGGGGCCCAGAACACAATACCCCAAAATATGGCACTTTGGCATCTCAAGTACTTTAAACCAAAGGGGATCAAGAAAAATCACAAAAGTAGGAAGTGTCTTTGATTTTCTTCTACCTTCTCTCTCCTGAAGCAAACTGTAAAATCTAGGAAAGTTACTCTCTGATTCCTCTGAAGACCCTCATGTAGCAGGTGTTCTGCTCTACACCAAGGAAGAAATGTCAGAAAGACGAGACAGCAGACATTACTGAGTTCCCCGAGTTTATCACCATTTTTTCACACCATTTTGTCCTCTAGTCACACTTCACCATGACTGTCCATCAAAATCGAATTTTTCTCTGATACTTTGGGTCTTCATTTCTGAGGGCTCCTCTTTTACAGAAGACTTTACATTAAATAAATGTATTATGCTTTTCAATTGTTACTCATTTATTATAAGGAAGTCGGCCATAATCTTTGTAATAGGTAAGAAAAAGAAATATCTTTTTCTCCTCTACAAGCACTACTTAACATGTAAGTTTTGTCCAGATAGTGGTAGATACCAGAAGCAGCATGGTGGCGGGAGTAGGAGTCTGGAGAAAATAATTAAAGACGCAAGAGGACATGTAAAAATGGGAACTGGGATATGGAATAAGATATCACAGCAACGTAAATCATGTCATTGGAGTCAATATATAGTTCAAACAAAACCAAAAAAAATGGCATAACTCTTATCAAATGTGTACAGCATAATGACTGCTCAATGTCAAGAAGGTAAATGTCTCTGTATTTGTGCTTTATTACACCTTGTACGCATGCTGTGAAAAACTACACTGTATCTCACAAAAAAGAATTTTTTTTAGAAATCAATGTATATTTTTTATAGGTGAATCATGTGAGAACTTACTATTATTATTATTGTTGCTGTTATTAACCTTGATTCTAAGAATATAGCGTGTCTTTATTTAGCATATTTAACATATAAGGAAATATTGATTAATGTAATCTTATGGAAAACAACCTTTACAACCAAATTTTCCAGAAAGATTTGACTATCAGCTCCTACAGACTGAAATAATAAATGTGCAGGTACTTTTATCTTAACATCTATCATAGACGTTAGTAACACCAAAGAAGTCTTACCGTCACTTTTAACTACCAAAACTATGTTTTTGTTTAATTATGTGACTATAAACACCTTTTGTTCATATTTAATTCATCTGCTATTCCTTTTTCTGCCTTCATATCTCTTTCTCTTTGTTCCTCTTTCTTTCTCTTTCTCTCCATTTCCCACACCAGCAGAGTATTTTTATTGCATCTTGAAAAGCTGATATGAATTCAGATTTCTCTGCCTATGTTTCTTTTGTTATGCATTTTCCTAAATTCCATGTCATCTGGAGCATAGAATCTACTGACACATTCATTTTTCATCTTTTCATCTCCATGTTTAGCAGGCAGCTCATCAATGATTAAACATCTTTCGGAAACAGTCTTTTCTTACTAGCTTACAGGTTGGGACAGAAATTCAGTGAAGCAATACTTAAAGATAAGGTAAACTATTTTGTTGCTTTCATAGTTTACACAGAGGATACAGCAATCACTAAGCCAAATATTTTTGGTGTTGAATGTCTAAAATGTTACCTAAATCACTTAAGGAGCTTTCATCTTTACCTCCTATCCCCCCTGTGTTTTAAACTGCATAGCTGGACTGGTCTAGCTAAGAGCAAAGTACAACAAAACAGAAGAAAAAAACACCCGATGTTATTATTTTACCTTAAAAAGATCAAAACTTTAAGTAATACATATTTAGAGATCAAAAGACAAATTGAGGGAACCAGCAGTTAGTGTAATGGCTACGTCACTGGACTCCCACGTACTCGACTGCGGTTCGCGTCCCGGACCCGGTGGCTTAGAACTCACGCCGGGCGTGTGTGCGTGCATGCCCCAGATCCCTAGTGGAGAATGGAGGAGAAGGGATTGCAGCATGACCATCCTCCCTGGGGGGTGATTTCTCGCTTTCTGTCTCTATGTCTCTCTCTGTCTGTCTGGCGAGCGTACGCACCCTATAGCGAAAACCTCTCCAAAAAAAAAAAAAAGACAAATTGATAACTATTTTTGTAATTACTTTTTTTTCCTAGAATTATTTGATCTTTTGGCACAAATTCACAAATTTCACATGGAAAAACCTGCTAGGGAGAATTTCAAATTCTTGTGCGACAGTTTGATCACGTGATAGTGTCTTTTATTTTCCTATCATGGTCACATTTCATACTCTTGATATCAGCATTGATGAAGATTATGGAAAATCTTCTTTGATAATTTCCTATTTTTATATCACTGCGCTATGTAAATAATGTAGAGGACACTTAATGCTCTTTCAGATTTTCAGCTTCTCCCATATTCACATTGAATTAAGTCATCCTAGCTTCTAATGCTCTTTTTGTCCTTAGGGAAGGTATATTCAGTTGTCCAATCACAGCTGCTTCCTCATTTTTTTCCCTTAAGGCTTAGAATGGTTGGCTGTTGATATGTCCACTAGTCCCCGTGTGATTTTATAAAATACAGATTAGAAAACAAATTTGGTAATCCTGTTTCTTCAAACCATGAAGAATATAAAATTGAACATATGGGGAAGATTATATGGTTACCTCTTGGAAATATCTCCTGTGTCTTAAAAAAATAACCAGACGGGCCAGCAGGTGGCATAGTGATTAAAGTGCTGGACTCCCCTGTGTTCAACTGAGATTCAAACCCCAGACCTGGGGCTTGAAACTGATGCCAGGCATGTGCTTATGTCCCCAAATTCTGAAGGAGAATGAAGGAGAAGGGATTGTGATGTGCTCGTCCCCTTTAGGGGAGTGATGTTTTACTTTTTGTCTCTGTCTCTCTTTCTCTGGCGAGTGCATGCATCCTATGGGAACAACCTCTCAAAAAAAAATCCCAAAAAACAGAGAAGGTGCAGTTTTTCTCTGTCTTGTTCCAAATATTATATTACCTAGATTACAACCTGGGTCAAACTAAATTGAAGACCAAATCACGACCTGGGGCAAACTAAATCGAAGACCAAAGTTGGCATACCAAGAAAGATGGGTTTGAGATGCTTCATGAGATCTTTGAGTGACCCAAATAATCAACTTCATGTCTGCTCTACCTCAGAATATTATGGGACACTTTCATATAGTAAATATCCTGATTTTAAAGTCAGTATGGGTGCAGCAGGGCATTGAACTCCTACATGGCCCACCATGATTCAAGTCCCAGACTTAGAGGCTTGTTTTCTCTCTCTCTCTCTCTCTCTCTCTCTCAGCACACATGCCCTGTAGCAAATTTAAAAATAATAATAATGACAGGGGTCAACTGGTGGCATGGTGGTTAGGTGGTTAAGGTGCTGAACTCCCACCTTGCTGACCATGGGTTTGAGTCCTGAACATGGCGGCTTGCTTTCTCATTCTCTCTTTCTCTTTCTGTCTCTCTCTGGAGAGCACATGTACCCTATAGCACATTTAAAATAATAATAATAACAACAACAAATAAAATTAAGCAATTATTTTTATAAAATAATAAAATAAAATAAATATATTTGGAAAGAAAATCAGTATGAATTAGTTATTTGCATTTTGTTTATTAACACATTTGAAAGCACACTTTTTTTGAGGGGAGAACACTGTGTGTTTGAACCAATTAGATCAGAGAAGCCTGTAGGTTTCTACACAGTAATTAATCTTCTGGATTACCCTCCAGTGATCTGTAGATATAATATCCACTGTTTTAGAGGTTTTTGCCTTAGGGCATATGCATTTCCCAAAGGGAGAGAAAGAGACAGTTAGAGAGAAAGTGAGAAATCAGTCCCTGGGGTTTTTGGCCACATCTCAATCCCTTCTCTGTTCTCCTCCCGGGATCTTGGACCTGCATGTGCAATGGACCAGCATGTATTTCAAACCACCAGGTCTGGGACTCACACCACAGTTGGCCATGTGGGAGTTCAGCAACGTAACCATTACATGGTTCCCCCATTATATCTATTTTTACCTTCCACTCACATAGCCTTCATGTAGAAATTGTTTTGGTGCTAATTAATGCCAAAGAATAAGTACCAAAATACAAGCCCCCTTCAAAAGTCATTCTCCTTCTAATAAAGAATTTCAGTCTGATATCAACTCGGAGAAATAAACCAACTAATCAAAAAGTTATAGAAATTTTGAAAGATTCATGGGAAGCACTTCTGATTATTCTTTAACATTTTCAACCTATGGTGTCTCCGTGCTTAATCCATTCCTTGACTGCAAACTTTGATTCTGTCAGGAGTGCTCCAAGTTCTTGAAAGAGAGTGTACTTGGATATCCTGAAGTTTACTCAGAGCTGATGATATTACGGATTTATTCATTTGTAAAATGTAAATGATAAAAGAAAGTATGGCTGTGCCATTTTATATGTGAGGTTGTACTACAGTACTTCGGCCCTATGTATAACCAAGGTTGAGGGTGATATAAGCATGTTACTTTTCTCTTTTCAGTTAGAGAAATAGATCTATTCTTTTTCAGGGTGAAACAGTCTCACAGCACATAAAATATTACTGACACTGGTTCGGCCTCTGTGGCACAGTTGGTAACTTACCTAACTGCATTGCTGGAAGCCACACGACCCACCACAGATGTGGATTTCAGCCTGGTTGATCTCCAACATGCCAGCTATGTGTGTGTGTGTGTGTGTGTGTGTGTGTGTGTGTGTGTGCGCGTGTGTGTGTGTGTGTATGTGTGTGCCCAAGATCCTGCCTATCTTGTGGGATAAGGGAGGGGATCATGAAGTTGAAGTGTCCAGAAGCTGTTGAGGAGGAATCTCTCTCTTTCTTCTGACTTTTGCGTGCATGTGTACATGCTATCATGAATTAAAAAATAAATGCACTTAAAAATTATCGATACAAAATTTTATATGAGAATAATTTACTCAGTATTCAATAATTTAGTCTCTCCAGTTATTAGTTCTCGTAATGCATCTGGCACAAATTTAGCCAGAGGGATACAGAATAGAACACAAGTCCTTGCCCTGATGGAAGGATGTTGCAGTGGTGTGGATGGGGAAAAGGGATAAAAAGTAAATGCAATACATAAAATTTAAGATGATGATTAGTAATATGGAGGAGAAAAAATGTGGAAAAAGTAGAATAAGGAGTATGGGAGTAAGAAGGAAGGTTTAATTCTTTTACGTTACTCAGGAAAAGGCTTTATTGAAACATAACATTTGGGTAAACACCTGCATTAATATTTATTGTGCCATGTTGAAAAAAAAATATTTTTTGGCATACAGAAACTCTTAGGGGAGGTTAATGATAAAAACTCATAGTCTTCATGAAATTTCCATGTACATAATAGAATAGTTTCTAAGTATAAAAAGTTCTCTATTCAAATTTCTCAAAAGAACTTCAGCTTCAAAACATTTCAAATTAAACTAATCATCTCTCAAATCCTTTTCTCTTCACCTTTTTTGTAATGAGCTGGACAATCACAATTGCAGTTCAAAAATCTGGACATCATTAAGAAAGCCTTCTTCTAACTTGACTCCCAGGCTAATTAATTAAAATATGAGCTCATCAGGGAAGCTACATTCTCTACTACACATATCGCATTGCTAATTTTGTGTAGTACAAAGACAGTTGTGAACTCCCTTTAATATTTTTTTTTTGTACATGTACTTCATTCATTTGGTCATTTTGTCAGAAATGGAAAACCAATGGAAAAGGAAAAAGTGATTTCCTGTGCTGCTAACAGGAATAGTGCCTTCCAGAAATAGACTTGCAAATTGCTCCCTTAGTGCCGTTCCATTTACTATATTCTCTTTCAGAGAGGAAAAAAAAAAGAAATGATGTGGATTGAAAATGTTAAGATAGTTGATTTAATTTACCTATTAGTGCTGACCGTTGACATTTAGCCCTGGGAAATTACATTCAGAGTGGTGTATTAAAAATGATTAAGTAAAGTTTTTTTTTTTTTTTTTGAGAGATTTTCACTGTAGGGCGCGTGCGCTCGCCAGACAGACAGAGAGAGACATAGAGACAGAAAGCGAGAAATCACCCCCCAGGGGGGATGGTCACGCCGCAATCCCTTCTCCTCCATTCTCCTCTCAGGATCTTGGGCACGCACGCACACGCGCCCGGCGTGAGTTTTAAGTCACCGGGTCTGGGACACGAACCGCGGTCGACTACGTGGGAGTCTAGCGACATAGCCATTACGCTAACTGCTGGTTCCCATTAAGTAAAGTTTTTGAATAAAGGTATTTATATCGATTTTCAAGATACATGTTTTTTAAAAATAATGAAATAAGTTTTCTAAACAAAATCAAAGGATTTATTTTATAAGGAATATATTTAGAATCTGATATTTTAATAGTATAATTTGTATTACTTAAATTTATAACAGTAGGTTCTCAATAGCACACACAAAATGAAACTGGCTTGTACTTGATCATTAGATCTAATATTCCACTGGAAAATGCCATAGGATCCGGACCAGCCTATGGTGGTTGAGGCAGCTCATCCCACATGGGACCAGCCTATGGTGGTTGAGGCAGCTCATCTCACATGGCCAACAGTGTGGTTCAAGTGCCAGACCCAGTGGCTTAAAAAATACACTATGTGTTGGGGACCAATGGGTGGCACAGTGGTTAAGACACTGGACACTCCCACATGGCCAACCATGGTTCGAGTCCTGGACCTGGGGGCTTGCTTTCTCACTTTCTTTCCCTCTCTGTCTCTCTCTGGTCAAATTAAAATAAACGAATGAATAAAAAAATGAAATAAATAATTATTTAAAAAAACAAAACAAAACAAAAATACACTGTGCACATGAGCAGACATGCCCAACGTCCCAAGAGGAGAATGGAGGAGAAGGGATTGAGGTGCGCCACCTCTTTGGGGGGGTGCTTTCTCACTTTCTGTCTCTCTCTGGCAAATGCAGGTGTCCTATAGCCCCCATCACCCCAAAAAAACCCCTGAATTCCAAAAATTACTATATTCTGTTTCTTATACCATGAGAGTACATAACTATTACATCTAAAACAATTTATATAAATGCATCCCAGTTTTCCCATTAATTCATTTTCCAGATTCTTGAGACATCTTGAAACATCATTTTCCCCACCCTCAAGGATATACACTAAAGCTTTCATTCCTTTAAAGTCATTCTTAATGTTCATGGAAGTCACGTTGTTACATGCCTTTGTACCAAATAAATGACTGCCATTCACCATGTCTATAATAGTTTCTCCCTGAAACTGCATCTTTATTTTGGCAGGGTTAGAATTCCAGCAAGCTAATGTTTACTGGAAGTTGCTCTCTCTTTAAAGACACTTAGTCGACAAATTTTATTAACTTCCTAGCATAAAATTCTGTGGGAGATAAATAACATGAATAAAATTATTCTTCTTTCAAGGTTATTGTAACCTAATAGTTGGAAAAACCACACATAGAAATAATAACATGATGAATGACATACACATGAATTGCTAGAGGTCAGAGAAAGATAAAAATTCTTCTGGCTGGGACAATCTAGAATGCTTAATAGAGGGGGTGACATCAGTGCTGGATCTTGGTAGTTAGGTGTAATTTTAATATGTCAAGAAAGGGAATTGGCTGAGCTACATCCTACTGCGTTTAGTTAAATGTACAGAAAATGAGTTTCACAAATTATCGTGTATTCAGTTTGTAAAGCACCTTATAATTTAAAATCCATTCCCTTAAGAATGTAAGAAACAAAATTACAGGCGTAGATTCATTATAGTGATTACTTATATAATAAATAATTCTCAATTTTATAAAAGATTTCGCTTACAATCCTTAAATAATAAATCTTCATAGGAGAAAAAAATCATTTAAAATCACAATTAACATAACCTTTTGGCTATGCTAATCTCTATAATCTTAGCTAGTACACAAACCTTATAGGAACTTAAAAATTTTTATTTCATCTATTTCTTTCATGAGAGAAAGAGACGAAGTATGTTCAACAGAGCCTCCTTCTCTGCAATCCTTCTCCCAGCCTCCCAACCACCCAAGACTATGAATACCTGCACAGCCATGCTCAGCTTGTTCAGATCCACCTGAGAGTAAACCAGTGCCTCCCACATGGCTCTAGTATCGTACAGTGCTGCTGCACTGCCTGCACCACTGTGGCTGGGCCGATAAGAAATGTACTCATCAAGTATTTACATACACATTTATAGATAGATAGATAGATAGATAGATAGATAGATACATACATACATACATACATACATACATATATACATAGACGCTAACTAGTTTCCTTAAATGTCCTTAGGAGTACGAAACAACACATCTGCTCTTCAAATTTGAAGAAAATAACTAAAAATAAAGAAAACAACACTGTGATATAGATTAAAATTAAATATTAAGAATTTTCAATGTCCTGGGCCGGCAAGTGGTGTGGTAGTTAAAGGCCTTGGATTCCCACATGGCTGATCATGGTTTGAGTTGTGGCGTCTTGCTTTTTCCCTTTCTCTCTCTCTGTAGTCAATTTTTTTAAAAAAAGAAAATAAATAAATAAATAATTCTTTTTTAAAAAAAGAATTTTCAAAGTCCCATTAACCAAAGAGTAGGCTGCTTGGAAGTAGTGTAGCTCCACTTTTGCATCCTCTCTCTTATTCGTGGTATTTGAATATATGTATATAGGTCACTGAAGTGTGAGACTGAAGTAGAATTAAGCAGACATAAACCCTGAGAGGAAGACTGTTTCTACCATGGGTCTGGTAAAGAGAGGTTTAGTTGTTACCATTGCTGAGGTTTACCCTGTTTCTCCTTTGGACACCCCACCATCGTGTCTCATGATACAACAGGGTCTAATGGAAGCCTGAATTAGTAAGGCAGAAGGCCTATCATTAGGGTCTTATGTGAGTATGCTAGGGGTGTCAACACCAGGCTGGGTGCACATTCCAAGCAATGATTAGGTGGTCTCTTTTTGGCAGTGAATGTAAATTGACTTTAGATTCCAGCTTGACAGCAAAATATCTGAAGCCTTTTGACCTAACATGCAGTACATTGTGTTCCTTTCTTGTTGCTGTGGAGAAGGGAAAAAAAAAAAAAAAAAGCACCTATTCAACTCCTCTCCAGTGTGTTCACAACTACATCCCAGTGTTTCTAGGAAGCATTAGATAAGAGTGGGAGGTGGAGAGACAAACATCCTGCAGTGTCACACTCTAAGCCAATTTTGGAGAAGGCATGATTCTTGAATCATAATAGCTCATCAGTACTGAGCGTTTACTTTGTTAGGCAATATTCTGAGCACTTTACATACAATGCCTCAGTCCATTTTCACAATATTCTGTAAGGTGCTATTAATAACTTCATTTTACAAATGAAAATGGTGCACAGAGAAAGTTACACACTGAACTGAAGTTGCACAGCTAAAATGTAACATGGAGTAGGTGCCTATTTCTTTCTTTCTCATTTAAAAAAAAATAAATAAACTTTTTAAAAAAGTAAGTAATAGGGGCCACCAGGTGGCATGGTGGTTGAGGTGCTGGACTCCCACATGGCTGACTGCTGTTAGAGTCCCAGACATGGCAGTTTGCTTTCTCACTTCCTCTCTCTCTATCTCTGGTGAGTACACATGCCCTAGAGCAAATTAAAAATAATAAATAAGTAAATGATTCTTTTTTGAAAAAAAAAAAGTAATGTACTTTCATTTTTCTGAGATAGAGATAGATAAAATAAAAATAACACAGTAAATTAAAATCAATGAATTCATTTATATGTCTACCCTAGTCTATAGACTTTCCATTGACCCTGGGGAAGAGGTAATTAGTATGTGCCATTAATTTTTCACAAATGTCATCATTGGCATCTCTTATTTTCTCATTTCCTAAAGTACCCTTATCCTATCAAAGGGATATTTTAAAATCAAACTTCTTTATTTGGTTTTATATATAACTATAGGTTTATAAAGGTCAGTGAAATAATTAAATATACAGAAAACTACTAAATAAATAGAAATGCAACACAGGGATTTTAAAACTTGAAGACATCCTAAGAAATTCAGTCTAATTTTTAAAGTTTACAAATATAAAACAGAAAGGTTATCTTAGTAATGGTCAAATAAACTTCCAATAGCTGACTTGGGTCAGTAATTTTCCCCTTACGCTAAAGAAAAAAGGTACAAAGTCATATTTTTCCTACAGTCATTATGAAAACTAGTCTGTAAACTATCTCATAAATCGAGCCCCACTAACAAGAACTCAGCCAATTTCTGGGTCTACTCCCTCAGGACACACAGGAAGTGTGCGTCTTCCCCTCTCTTTTTGGGCAGGTTTGTCTCCTCCCTGTATTTACCATGGTCCTGCAGAATTCCTGCTACTGAAATAACAAGAATGAAATAATCAAGGGGAGAATTTAACAGCAAGACTTCAGAAAAAATAAAAGAGAAAACAAAAAGAATTAAAATAAGTGAATCAGTGAGTGCTGATTTACAGCAGAGTCCTTATTTGTTAATATTTCAGTCTGAGTTTTAGATAATAGGAACAGAAAGAAAAACGGAATATTTTCATATTTTGGAGGGAAGCTATACCACATTAAGGTGAAGGAGAAACTAGAAGTAATGCGTAATTTCTGAGATAAGTACCTGCAGGAGAAACTAAAAGATGAAAGTGCATGTATTTTGTTTCTGTTTTTGAAAACCATACAGCAATGAAGTATAATATGTGAGATAATTTCTTTTTGTGATAGAAGATTCATTTATATGAGCTAACATACTTCCACAGGTTAACACATTAACTTCTTTAGATAATTAAAATATTGGAAATATGCTTTCAGTTTAGATGTCAGTATACTTTCACCACATTCCTCTAGATCACTTGAAAGTTATACATTGGAGTATCGTACACACAGCCACAGTCCTTGGACAATTTCAAGAATATGGGACCCGTAGTTGGCATAATGGCTATGTTGCTGGACTCCCATGTAGTCGACCATGGTGCGAGTCTCAACCCCAGTGGCTTCAACTCATGCTGGGTGTGTATGTGTGCCCAAGATCCCAAGAAGAGAATGGAGGAGAAAGGATGGTGGCATGGCCATCCCCCCTGGTTGTGATTTCTAGCTCTCTGTCTCTGTCTCTCTCTCTTTCTGGCGAACACAAGCACCTTATAGCAAAAACCTCTCCAGCAGAAAAATTTCTCATTTAAAAAAAAATAAATAAACTTTTTAAAAAAGTAAGTAATAGGGGCCACCAGGTGGCATGGTGGTTGAGGTGCTGGACTCCCACATGGCTGACTGCTGTTAGAGTCCCAGACATGGCAGTTTGCTTTCTCACTTCCTCTCTCTCTATCTCTGGTGAGTACACATGCCCTAGAGCAAATTAAAAATAATAAATAAGTAAATGATTCTTTTTTGAAAAAAAAAAAGTAATGTACTTTCATTTTTCTGAGATAGAGATAGATAAAATAAAAATAACACAGTAAATTAAAATCAATGAATTCATTTATATGTCTACCCTAGTCTATAGACTTTCCATTGACCCTGGGGAAGAGGTAATTAGTATGTGCCATTAATTTTTCACAAATGTCATCATTGGCATCTCTTATTTTCTCATTTCCTAAAGTACCCTTATCCTATCAAAGGGATATTTTAAAATCAAACTTCTTTATTTGGTTTTATATATAACTATAGGTTTATAAAGGTCAGTGAAATAATTAAATATACAGAAAACTACTAAATAAATAGAAATGCAACACAGGGATTTTAAAACTTGAAGACATCCTAAGAAATTCAGTCTAATTTTTAAAGTTTACAAATATAAAACAGAAAGGTTATCTTAGTAATGGTCAAATAAACTTCCAATAGCTGACTTGGGTCAGTAATTTTCCCCTTACGCTAAAGAAAAAAGGTACAAAGTCATATTTTTCCTACAGTCATTATGAAAACTAGTCTGTAAACTATCTCATAAATCGAGCCCCACTAACAAGAACTCAGCCAATTTCTGGGTCTACTCCCTCAGGACACACAGGAAGTGTGCGTCTTCCCCTCTCTTTTTGGGCAGGTTTGTCTCCTCCCTGTATTTACCATGGTCCTGCAGAATTCCTGCTACTGAAATAACAAGAATGAAATAATCAAGGGGAGAATTTAACAGCAAGACTTCAGAAAAAATAAAAGAGAAAACAAAAAGAATTAAAATAAGTGAATCAGTGAGTGCTGATTTACAGCAGAGTCCTTATTTGTTAATATTTCAGTCTGAGTTTTAGATAATAGGAACAGAAAGAAAAACGGAATATTTTCATATTTTGGAGGGAAGCTATACCACATTAAGGTGAAGGAGAAACTAGAAGTAATGCGTAATTTCTGAGATAAGTACCTGCAGGAGAAACTAAAAGATGAAAGTGCATGTATTTTGTTTCTGTTTTTGAAAACCATACAGCAATGAAGTATAATATGTGAGATAATTTCTTTTTGTGATAGAAGATTCATTTATATGAGCTAACATACTTCCACAGGTTAACACATTAACTTCTTTAGATAATTAAAATATTGGAAATATGCTTTCAGTTTAGATGTCAGTATACTTTCACCACATTCCTCTAGATCACTTGAAAGTTATACATTGGAGTATCGTACACACAGCCACAGTCCTTGGACAATTTCAAGAATATGGGACCCGTAGTTGGCATAATGGCTATGTTGCTGGACTCCCATGTAGTCGACCATGGTGCGAGTCTCAACCCCAGTGGCTTCAACTCATGCTGGGTGTGTATGTGTGCCCAAGATCCCAAGAAGAGAATGGAGGACAAAGGATGGTGGCATGGCCATCCCCCCTGGTTGTGATTTCTAGCTCTCTGTCTCTGTCTCTCTCTCTTTCTGGCGAACACAAGCACCTTATAGCAAAAACCTCTCCAGCAGAAAAAAATAAAAAAAAGCCCCCCAAAAAAAAAAAAAAAAAAAAAAAAAAAAGAGAATTCGATCCTACAATAGTCAGTGGAAGGCAGAGTAATGGCCTAGAAGACTCCCATGTCTGAATCCTTGAACTTGTAAAAACATTACATTGCATGATAAAGGAAAATGAATATTGTGGATGAATTTATGTCTGTAATCAACAGACCTTAAAATAGGGAGGGTACCCTGATTTATCTGGGTGGGACCACCATAATTACAAAGGACCTTAAAGGGAAGAGCAAGGCAAGGAAACCAGAGGAGTTAAGACTATTGATTTAGGGCATAGTGATTTGAAGAGAGAACTGAAACTCCTCTTGGCTTTGAAGATACAAGGAAGCCACAAACCAAGGAATGTAGCAGGCTCTCTTATCTGAAAAAGCCTATGAAATGAATTCTCCCAAATAGTCTCCAGAAAGAAATCCAGCTTACATACTTGGTTTTATCTCAGTGAAACTCTTGTCAGACTTCTGTCCTAGCCACTGCTGTTCTAAACCACTAAGTTTCTGTCAAATTATCATAGCAGCAACAGAAAATATTAATAGTATGGTAATTCGAAACTAAATCAAAAATATCTCTGATGTTCTATACTTACATGATTTCGTTGTTTGTAAGAGAATATCAAAATAAATCTTTTGAACTATTCTTGTTTTAAAAATCAGTTCCAGGGACCAGCAGATGCTGCAATGGCTATGTCTCTGGACTCCCATGTAGTCGACTGCAGTCTGAGTCCTGGACCCAGTGGCTTAAAACTAATGCCGGGTGTGTGTGCATGCGTGCCCAAAATCTTGAGAGGAGAATGGAAATGAAGGGATTGCAGCATAACCATCCCCCCTGGGGATGTTTTCTCACTTTCTGTCTCTCTGTCTCTCTCTGTCTCTATGAAAAGTACACGTGCCCTATAGCAAAAATCTCTCAAAAAAATCAATTTCAAAATCAAAAATATATATCTTGATTCCACTGGACATCACTAGCCAAGGTTAGCTGTGACCATTCAAAACCAAACCAATCATTTGTTCTCAAATCTATAAAATCAGTGCCTCTGTTTATGAATTTATATGAAATAGTAACACCACATTTATTAATTATAATTGAAAGACATAAAATATATGTTATGGAATGAGTGTCTGTGTCCACTAAATTTCCTATGTGGCATTTTTTAATTTAAATTTATTTATTTACATTCATTCACTATGTGGCATTTTTCAGAGAGAAAAAATTGTGACATAGGCAAGGCAATAATACAGGTAAAAAATTCCAAATTTGAGGTCTTAGCCAGAGAAAAAAAAATCAAGATGAGTGTATCAAGGTTAGTGTGGTATAAAATATCCAAAATAATTAGAGCAGTACAGCATTTTGGGACAGCTATAGGGGATGGCAATGTGTATAGAGGTTTGAAATGATGTCAGATCACTGTCATCACAGTGGTTCAGACAACGGAGCTTTTGTATCCTTTGGTTATGCACAAAATGATAACCAATGATCCCAAATAGATGAGGAGATGGTAAGACACGAATTTATATACTCCAAAAGAGTAAAATTCTGTCTGCCCTGGAAGTTCTTCCTAGAGTTTTCTGTAAGCCCACATGAATGGTAATACATGCTTCTAATAGCCAATAGTAATATTTCATCAGATGCTAACATTTGTTAAATCAAATTAAATGGGCTTAAATCAGCTTCTATACTGAATGATAAAATCTGGCCCACGTACTGAACTGTATAGCCTAGTTTAATGTGCAAGCATGCTGAAATTTAAGAATACACCCTCTTAAGCTAGCAACTGAATCTTATTCTGTCACAGCAGGGAAGCTTCAGCCAATCACAGGCTGTCAGGATGGTCTACAGACCAGGTCTACATAAGACAAATGCCAATCACAACCAGTCAGGATGGTTTTGTATGCCATCAATCTGAGGGTGGGGGTGGAGCACTCTGAAGCAACTACCCCGAGGAATGCTGCTTATTTTAGGACCTTTCTCTTGTTCAAATAAACCGTTAATTTAACTGGTCACTGTTTTGCTTGTTTGTTTTTTCTTTCTTTTTTTTTTTTTTTTTTTTGAGTGGTTTTTTTCTACAGGGCACATGCACTCGCCAGAGACAGAGAGAGACAGAGAGACAGAAAGCGATAAATCACCCCCCCAGGGGGGATGGCCACACCGCAATCCCTTCTCCTCCATTCTCCTCTCGGGATCTTGGGCATGCACTCACACACGCCCGGCATGAGTTTAAGCCACCGGGTCCAGGAATTGAACTGCAGTCGACTACATGGGAGTTCAGCGACATAGCCATTATGCTAACTGCTGGTCCCTATTTTTTCATTTTAACACATTGTATCTGATATTTTTTTTTCCAAAGGATGGAAGAATCAATGATTAATTAAAAGAGAAAAATCACTTAATAGTCAAGTTTCTTTTCCTGAAATGGACTTATTTCTTGGACTTTTTAGATTACTGTAAATTGAACTCAGTGCATATAAACTTATTTAAAGAAGTGCAGTTAAATTATTTAAGTATCATTCTATGAATTCCAACAATCATTTAAGTGATCTAGAGGGATCTGTACTTGCATAGCATTGTTATAGAATAAGGCCTTGTAAAGCATCCAGATAATTTCTACTTCAGTGAAAGTGCCAGGGCTAAACCACTGAAGATTTAGAGGTAAGGGAAAAGTATCTTCTCATCTGTGTAGATACCTTAACTAAGAAAAGATAAGAAAATCCTGGTTACTTCTTTTAAAAATATATCATAGATCAAAGTATTCCCATATGGAAAATTTTGTAAAAGTAATGTATTCATTATCTACCTTAACGCTTTCATTTTAAGATACTGGTTGAGGGACCAGTAGATAGTATCGCAGTTACTTCTCTGGACTCCCACGTGGCCAACCATGATTCAAGTCCGGATCCAGTGGCTTGAGACTCACGCCAGGTGCATGTGAGTGCATGTCCAAGTCCCAGGAGGAGAATGGAAGACAAGAGATTGCAGCGTGGCCATCCTTCCTGGGGAGTGTGTGTGGGGGGGGTGATTTCTCACTTTCTTTCTCACTTTCTCTGTCTCTATGTCACTCTCCCTGGCATGCACATGCTCCCTAAGGCAAAAACCTCTACAAAACATAAAATAAAATACTGATTGATGAAATCAGTAGTTGTTTAAGTCCAGAAAAGATAAATAATTTGTAAATAACAAATCAAATTCTGTCCTGCATCAAGTCTTTTAATCAACAAACATTTATTTTATATTCTATACATAATTTTTCCTATTTTTAGAATAATGACTTTATTTATCCTTACAGACATATACACACACACACACACACACACACACACACACACACACAAACTCATACTGGTACAGATAGTCAGATAAAGACAAAGATATACTCACGCACACACACACACATATTTTACATAGGATACAGTATGCTGCATTCATATTAAAAATCTACAAGTTTTCTCATGGCAACCTCACTTATCCCTGATGGTGAGCCATATTTAGCAAGACAGTAAAGCTGGTAAATCTCTGTAACACCTGGGCGAAGTTCCAGTGGGGATACCCACATGTTTAACAGACAGACAAGGAACCTTATTTAACCTTGCTACTGCCAACGTGAAGATACAGAAGAGCAAAAGAAATGTGTTCTGGGCTTTCTAAATGGTTACAATGGGGTAGCTATTTTCATTAGGATGATTCCCTATATTTCCCCTAAATTTAGAATATTGCTGCACTTTCCTGGGGCTGGGCCAGACACTTTGGGAGGTACATTAACACTTACAGGCCTCTTAGGGAAACTTTAAGCATATTTCAGTGGCAATTTACTAAATGGTTTCCCTTAGTGGAATGAAAGTGTCATAAGGGCTCCTCAAGTGCCTGAGTCCCAGGACTCAGAGGAAGAGAGTGTTCTCTCTGTTGCTTGTTGATGACAGACAGTACCACTCTCCTTTGCCTTTAGGTAGACAATAATGCATCAAGGTATTATGACATAATGATGCTACTATTTTAATTTTAGATAAATTATTGTCTCTGATAGCCTCTCTCTGAGATGAAAAAAGTGTCAGTTTTGCTGAATCAGCCATAGATAATGGAAATGCTAGTGAAACAGACACTGATGCTTTCTTGACTCATCTACTGCAATTTTGAGCTATGAAAAGTAGTCCCAGCTCAAAAGGTTGAATGTGCAGTCTCACTTTTCTATATCCTAGTTTTCTCACCTGAAATATAAAGTCATTAGACTGAATAATTACAAAGGAAAATTCTAGGTTATAAAATCTCATCTTCTGTAATTCCACAAGATCTTTTAGCTTTTCATAAATAAATAAATTATATACCTATATAAAATAATATATGAATTATAGACATATATAAATAAGTTATAGAACCTGTGTCCCAATCACAGATTCTTAATTTCTCAAAAACCCAAACTCTAACACGACATTCAGATCTTTACCACAATTGTTTATTGGAGATATCTCCTTAAGTACCTCACACCTTGCATTAACTAAATTCATCATCTTCCTCAGTCCCTAACCTCCTCTTGCCACCTTCTCTTATTTGGATTATAATGACAGCATAGAATTTAAAAGTTATATCAGTGTGAGTGTATAGAATGGGATTAATTAGTCATGAGGAGGAAAGTTATCTCTAAATCTGACTTACAGAATGTTAGAGTTCAAATATCTGAGAGTAATTTGAAATTGGAGCTTAGGGCAGAAATAGAGTGTAGGAATCTCTAACATGAGAAGTTAGGGATGTAGAGTGGAGTTTACCCAGGGAGACAAACAGAAATGGTAAAAAAGGCAGGGGGGTGGGGAGTAGTTCTTTGTTTTAAGTAACAGAGACCTGTAGGGCTTCAGGTGTTTTGTCTCATTTTATTTAAATGTTTTATCTCTTCATTATTCTATATTTAAATGTGAGATCATCATTTTATAATTCTCAAGTTATATTTAAGGTATTACTTAGTGAAATGATCACAGAGTTTGAAATCCTCTAATCCAGCATCCTGTTCTGGCTTTATCCCTTATGAAGCTATTACATTTGGCTTCTATAGTTTTTATTTCACTCTACCTGAAACAATTATAGAATAACCAAACAACCAAATGCCAATCTGTGAATCCGTTTCTTATGGGTAATAATAGTATTTGCCTCATTGAAGTTACTAAGATAATTAAATAAGACAGTGCATGAACAGGGCCTTACACATTATAGCTGAGTAAAATACAACTCTAAATTTCTCTATTATAGAAAATAAACAAAGCGACGATGCCTTGCATAAAGACAGAAATCTATAAATAATTCATTTAACCTAACTTCCCATTTAAAAGAAATTCATCTGACTAAATAAGAGTGTCAAGGAAAAAATAGTTTATAGACACAATCATGCATGAATCAACAGTATACCTGAAGAGCTATGAAACACAAGTGGTAAATAACAAAATTCCAGCTATTCCCATTTCAGATAGGGGATTTAGGAAATGGATTGTCTGTTCAAAACTAGAATTTCTTATCAAATTGTCATTTAGAGAAAATTTTTTGTTTTTTAAGAGTGATTTTCACTGTAGGGCACATGCACTCATTCGAAGACAGAGAGAGACAGAGACCGAAAGTGAGAAATCACCCCCTAGGCAGGATGGTCATGCTACAAACCCTTCTCATCTGTTCTCCTCTTGGGATCTTGGCAAGGCATGCACAGGCATCCAACATGAGTTTCAAGTAAACAGGTCTGGGACTCTAACTGTGGTTGACTACATGGGAGTCCAGTTAACTACCACTATGCCATCTGCTGGTCCCTGTTTGTTTGTTGCTGTTGGTTTTTCTTTCTCTATTTCTTTTTTATTTTTTTACATTGTTGCAATGATAATTTTATTGTTGAAATGCACCTCTTTGTTCTATGCTTTTTTTTTTCCATCAAAACCAAAGAGAAAAATTGACTTCTAATGGTAAATAAATCAGAGTTCAGACAATATAAAAAATGTTTTGATTCTTTTTTCTCTCATTAACATGTTTATCATTTATAATCTTCAAAAATTATTTGCACTTGATTTCTCATAACTGTCCTATTTTTTTTCTTCCTTGTTTTCCTTTTTCTTCACACCTACCATCCACTAACTACTCTCTACTAAGCTCTTTCCCCTCTTATGGTCAAGAGCATTCCCCCCGCCCCCATCCTTGTCACCATCACATTTTCAGATCTCTCAACCTCTGCCATAAAGTACAGACACTCAATAAAAATTCAGCGGGGATATACAATATGTATCTCTCGAAGTCTGGCTTACTTTACTCTACATTAAGTTTTATTATTTCATTTTTACTTTTACCAGAGAGAGACAGACAGAGGAAAGTGAGAAAGCAAGCTGCCAGGTCTGGGAATCAAACCACGGTTAGCCATGTGGGAATCCAGCTGCCCTGCCCACAACACCACCTGCAGGTCCGATCTACATTAAGTCTTCTATGTTCATCCATTTTGAGTGGAACGATAGGATCTCATTGTTTCTTATAGCTGTATAATATTCCATAATATTTAGATGTCACAGTTTTCAATCCAGTCATCAATTTTTGGACACTTAGGTTGGTTACATATTTTAGCAATTATAAATAATGCTGTAATAAACCTGGATGTGCAGATGTTTTCCTGATTGAGGGTTTTCTTATCCTTTGGGTAGTTATCAAGAAGTGTGATTACTGGGTCATATGAAAGTTCTATTTGTAGGTTTTTGAGAAAACTCCATATTGTTTTCCACAAAGGTTGGACTAATTTACATTCTCAACAATAGTGTGAAAGAGTTCCCTTTTCACCACAGTCTCACCACTACTATAGTTACTTACTTTTTCATACTAGTCATTCTAACTGGCATTAAATATATCTCACTGTACTTTTAATTTGCATTTCCTGTCTGAGGAGAAACACTGAACGCTTTTTATATGGCTCTTGGCCATTCACAATTATCCTTGGAGAATTGACTGTCCAATTCATTTGTGTATTTTTAATTGGATTATTTCTTTTTGTTATGAGTGAGCTGTTTGAGTTCCCTATATATTCCAGCTATCAATCCTTTATCTGGAATAATTTGAAATATTTTCTACCCTTCCAAGGGTTGTCTTTTCACTTTAGTTATAGTTTCTTTTGCTGTGAGGAAGCTTTTTCACCTTGATATAATCTTACTTGTCTATTTTAGGGATCATTGCCCTTGCTCTATTTCTTTTTAATTTAATTTTTAAAATAATTTCTTTTTTACACTTAATTGTATATCTTTGTGTGATACAATATTGATTTTATTTTTCTTTCTTTTTTTTAAAGAGAGATTTTTGCTATAGGACACATGTACTTGCCAGAGAGACAGAGAGAGACTTAAAGTAAGAAATCATCCCCCAGGGGGATGGCCACACCATAATCCTTTCTCCTCCAGTCACCTCTCAGGATTTTGTGTAAGCATGCACACATGACCACCATGAGTTTGAAGCTGCAGGGTCTGGGGCTCAAACCACATTCGGTCATGTGGGGTTCCTGCGATGTAACCATTATGCCATCTGCTAGTCCCACAACATAGATTTTCAAAACTTACATACAGTATGCAATAACTAAATCAAGCATATTACCGTACTCATGATTTTCAGTAAAGAACATTACCCTTATGATGTGTCCCTTCAACTTTTACTCTACTAAATTTCTTTTCTTTCCTTTTATGGGGATATACAATATGTATCTCTCGAAGTCTGGCTTACTTTACTCTACATTAAGTTTTATTATTTCATTTTTACTTTTACCAGAGAGAGACAGACAGAGGAAAGTGAGAAAGCAAGCTGCCAGGTCTGGGAATCAAACCACGGTTAGCCATGTGGGAATCCAGCTGCCCTGCCCACAACACCACCTGCAGGTCCGATCTACATTAAGTCTTCTATGTTCATCCATTTTGAGTGGAACGATAGGATCTCATTGTTTCTTATAGCTGTATAATATTCCATAATATTTAGATGTCACAGTTTTCAATCCAGTCATCAATTTTTGGACACTTAGGTTGGTTACATATTTTAGCAATTATAAATAATGCTGTAATAAACCTGGATGTGCAGATGTTTTCCTGATTGAGGGTTTTCTTATCCTTTGGGTAGTTATCAAGAAGTGTGATTACTGGGTCATATGAAAGTTCTATTTGTAGGTTTTTGAGAAAACTCCATATTGTTTTCCACAAAGGTTGGACTAATTTACATTCTCAACAATAGTGTGAAAGAGTTCTCTTTTCACCACAGTCTCACCACTACTATAGTTACTTACTTTTTCATACTAGTCATTCTAACTGGCATTAAATATATCTCACTGTACTTTTAATTTGCATTTCCTGTCTGAGGAGAAACACTGAACGCTTTTTATATGGCTCTTGGCCATTCACAATTATCCTTGGAGAATTGACTGTCCAATTCATTTGTGTATTTTTAATTGGATTATTTCTTTTTGTTATGAGTGAGCTGTTTGAGTTCCCTATATATTCCAGCTATCAATCCTTTATCTGGAATAATTTGAAATATTTTCTACCCTTCCAAGGGTTGTCTTTTCACTTTAGTTATAGTTTCTTTTGCTGTGAGGAAGCTTTTTCACCTTGATATAATCTTACTTGTCTATTTTAGGGATCATTGCCCTTGCTCTATTTCTTTTTAATTTAATTTTTAAAATAATTTCTTTTTTACACTTAATTGTATATCTTTGTGTGATACAATATTGATTTTATTTTTCTTTCTTTTTTTTAAAGAGAGATTTTTGCTATAGGACACATGTACTTGCCAGAGAGACAGAGAGAGACTTAAAGTAAGAAATCATCCCCCAGGGGGATGGCCACACCATAATCCTTTCTCCTCCAGTCACCTCTCAGGATTTTGTGTAAGCATGCACACATGACCACCATGAGTTTGAAGCTGCAGGGTCTGGGGCTCAAACCACATTCGGTCATGTGGGGTTCCTGCGATGTAACCATTATGCCATCTGCTAGTCCCACAACATAGATTTTCAAAAACCATTATGCCATCTGCTGGTCCCACAACATAGATTTTCAAAGCTTACATACAGTATGCAATAACTAAATCAAGCATATTACCGTACTCATGATTTTCAGTAAAGAACATTACCCTTATGATGTGTCCCTTCAACTTTTACTCTACTAAATTTCTTTTCTTTCCTTTTATTTTTTGAGATATATGTATAAAATTGGCAATACCACCACTTTTTTTCTACTCTCTTTTGCTATGGATTTCCATAACTTCTTTACCCTGTTTACATGCATTCTTATGTCTCTTAATGACTTTTTCCTGAACTCCCTTCATCCATCCATGCAGTCTCTGGTATCTATAATTGTCCTCTTTATTTCTATGTCTTCAAATCTTTCCATTTCTGTCATAGAGCGCAGACATTCTATATATGTTAAGTGGGTCATACAGAGTATGTCTTTCAACATCTAGTTTATTTCACTTAGTATTAAATACTCTAAATTTGTCCACTTTGTTTCAAATGACAGAATCTCAATATTCTTTATGGCTGAGTAGTATTTCATTGTGCATATGTGCCACATTTTTAAAATCCAGTTCATAAATAAAGACTCCTACATGGAGCTGAGGTGACCCTGAATCAAAAAATTATCTGCAAAATTCTATGTTATGCTATGCACATTTTTTCATGAAAGAGAGCCCATGATTTATATCAAAATTACATATTGAAAAAGTTGTTGCTGACTGCGTAAACTAAATTATAGTAGCTCTAGAACTTTTGTATCATCCAAAATAAAATTAAAATAATATCTTAGTGAAATGAGAAAACGCTAAACAAAAATATGTGTTTTAGTATTTACATCAAAGGAAACAATTTCTTTAAATGCTTGATTGTTAGTCATTTGTTTATCTTAAAAGAGAAAGTTAGGGAGTTAAGATAAAAACTACTGAAGCTGACATTAAAAATTAAAAAAAAAGATAATCTCCATATGTCTGGGATTTAAAAAAGTTTGAAGTTACTTCAGTATCTGTTAATTCTTAGAAAATCATAGTCAGTGTGTTGCTTTTTATCAGTGTTGGGAAAGTGATTGTGATGTTTTAGACTCTAAGGATGGTTGCCAAATGATATGTGACTGGGTCATCAGTTAAGTATTCTCTGCAGGCAGATTACACATTACATGTTATTATTTCTTGTATCTGTCTCCTGCTTTTTTTGTCTGCTATTTCACTGAAACAAATATGAGACTGAATTCACAGCACATCTTCACATGGAAGTTTCACTTCTCTCTCATCAAGAGTACACACGGACAATGTACATATAAGAAATACTAATCAGACAGAACATGATTATTTGTGCAGACCTATTCACAACTCAGCACCTTCTAGTTTTAGGAGACTAAAGATTATTAAGCTAGTATGGGTAATTACTATAATGTTTAGATATGTAGCCATGTCATTTTATCTTGACTTGCTCTATTAAAATAGTTATAATTTCAAATACAATTTACCAGCTTCATTTTCTCTCTTTCTTTCACTCTCTCTCCCTTTCTCTCTCAATAACCACATCAAAACAATAGAGCATCAAAAGACAGGTGAATTATGAGCAAATTTTTTTATTAATTGGACCAAAAATACTCTCCCTACTCTCCCTCTTTTTATTTCCTAAAATTCCTTTACTCTTTCCTCCAGAACATCTATATATTCTTGATTGAAATATGTTAAATTACTCACATTCTTAAAATCCTGGTATTTTTTCCAATATTTAATAACTGACATAGTGCTGTGGTTTGAACATTTATCTCCTATTAAATTCATATTGAAATTTAATCTCCATTGTAATAGTATTAAAAAGTGAGGGCTTTGGCAAGTACATATTATTAGATCAGGTCATGGTGGGGGGGGGGAGTTCCACCAGATACATCATTTCTAAGAAGACAAAGAGAGGCCCAAGCTAGCACACTTGTGCTGTCTTGCCATGTGATATCCTCCCCTATGTGATGATGCAGCAAGAAAGCATTTCTAAGTGTCAGCCTACCGACCTTAGACTTCTCAACTTCTAAAACCATGAGCTAAATAAACCTCTATTCTTTATAAATGACCCAGTCTTGGCTATTCTGATATAGCAACAGAAATATACTAAAGCATATAGAGTCATTCCAATGACTCATTTGTGAATTCTCATTTGTGATAAAAACTGAGTTGCTATAAGAACTTCAGAGCCTGTGAAAACAAGATACTATCTATTAGGAAATCCCTTCAGAAATCTAAATGCCAGCTCACCTGCAACGGTTCTTAGTAGTATCTCATTTTAAAGCTATCAGACTGAAAACAGCTATAGAAGGCAGAAATGCACTTTATTGGCAGTTCCTGACCTGATAACCAGAAAATTCATAGAGATAGTGAACAAATATATGCTTTCCATAGGTTTACAATTTTAAGGAAAAAGATGTACACCACACGAGAGAATGCAAGCATTCCAAGTAGTTATTGAGGCCCTCAGCAAAAAAAAAAAAAAAAAAAAAAAAAGAAAAGAAAAAATATTATCTAAACATGATTTTGAAGAAAGGTAAAAATGTAGTGCATGTTTCCCATGTTGTCTGTGAAGAAAAATAGTGAAAAGTTAGGTCGGAAGAGTCCAAAAAGTGAGACACAAGTACTTTACTTTTCTCCCATTGTCAGGTAAATAAGACTGAAATAATAAAGGACTTGAGAGATGAGTACAAAGGTAAAAAATATATATATATTTTTTTCCAATTTAGTGTTAGCCTCTAACCAAGTATCAGAAAAAGATTTAAAAAAAAATGCTTCCACAAAATAGAGGGTAGGGGCTGATTCACATTGGGTGATGGGTGGGCATAGCCAGGCATTGTTGTATATCTCTATGCCATATGGCTCTTCTTAATGAATAGATATTTCTTCTATGGCTTGGAACAACAACAACAATCTAATGAAGGTTTTGTCTCACTGTGGGGAATTCATTTCAGCAACCTCTTCCAGTAAGAAATAGTTTCTATATGGGCTCAGATGCTAGAATCCAATTCCAAATCAGCAAGTGGTCCACCTGAAAGTTCTGGATGTACAATAAGGAAGGCAGATTTACTGTGGAGTGTGCCACTGAACTCTGGGGACTGCATTTCTCATCTGTAAAAATTAGAAGCTAGATGACTGCTAAAATCATTTTGCCATTACTTCTGCAATCCTAGGAAATCAAATCATTATTTCTGTTACAAATATGTGTGAGTTGAAGATAAATCAGATCTGACTAAGGGACTAAGGGATGTTTCCCATAGTAAAACAAAAGATCTTTTGCATATGGACTATACATCAGTGTGCAATATCTGTTTTGGCTTCTCAGATAATTTTGACAACTACTTGTTGAGCTTTAGTTATTTATGATTAGTTACAATACTAAGCATTCTACCTGCTATAGTTTTTGTTTGTTTAAAATGAGCTAAAGAAACCGAGTAAGTGTTCTGATAATGCATCTCTGTTTTCCTAATTAAAAGTGAAAAAGAAAGGAATGTGTGCCGTTAAAGCCAAACTGCCATCTTCCACAACTCCTATGTTGACGTTCTAACCCCCAGTATCTCTGAATGGAACTAAATTTGGAAATAACATTTTGAAAGAAGTAATTAAGTGAAAAGGAAACTGTTAAGATAGGCCCTGATCCAATATGACTCATGTCCTTATAAGAAGAGGACAATGAGATACACAAAAAGACACGAGATATGTGCGTGCGCAGAGGAGAGAATATATGAAGAACGGTGATGAGGGGACCATCTAAATGCTGAGGAGAGAGGCTCTAAATGAAACCAAACCAAACTGGGTACCTTGATCTCAGCTTTTAGGCTGCAGAACAGAGAGAATACAAAGATGTTTAAGGCACCCAGTCTGTGGCATTTTGTTATGGCAATCATGACACACTATATTACATATGCCTTTCTCACTTTCCATTTAGCTAAAATAGTGAGAATTTGGCTTCTTCGTATTAAATATTTTTAAGACTGCTGACTGAGAAAAAGTGCCAGTGTTTTTCTTTTTTTGTTCCTGTGATTAAGATAGAACATTATTTATAACTTTGCAATCCTCTCTTCAAATTCAAGTGCCTGAGAGGCACACTATCCAAGTGTTCATTAAATCACTCAAATACACACGTACATAGTATTGAAGTGGTGGTGGCATAAGAAGGTTTTTATTTTTTAATAAAACTTCATTTCTATTTTTATTAATAATCAATGAACGTAGATGTGTATTTAAGCTCTTTATTTCTAGTGTTCAAAGGCAATCTGTGCCTACTTAACATAGCCAAACTGGTTAATTCAATCAAACATTTGTCCAGTTCCATAGAGGAAAATGGTCTAAGTGTTTACATAGTGAAGTACAGAATTTCAAAATCATGACTGGGTTTACTTTAAGGAATTATTTGTATAGGTCAGTAGGAGTGGCATAGTGTTCCTTACTTCTCATTCTTTTAAAAATGTATTAAGGTTAGTTTAGGAGATGGCATAGTGGTTACATCACTGGATTCCTACATGGTTGGCCATGGTCTGAATCTCAGATCCAGTGGCTTGAAAATCACACTGAGTGCATGTGTGTATGTGCCCAAGATCCCAGGAGAAGACTGGAGGAAAATAGATTGTGGCATGGCCACTCCACCTCCAACCCCCCCACCAGGGGGTGATTTCTCCGTTTCTGTCTCTCACTCTGCAGCAAGTGCACATGCCTTAAAACAAAAATCTCTCTCTAAAAAAAAAAATAAATAAATAAATAAAAGAAAGAAAAGGAAAAGAAAAAGAAAAAATATTATATGGGAACTAAATGGTTCCATAACAAAACACTCTGTGAGACTGACCCACGTCTGGAGACCTGTCTGAACACACAGGATGAGCATGTGCCTATGGTCCAAGGCTGGCTGAAGTATGAAGTCTCTCTTAGAAGTACTCATTTCTCTCTTTTTCTTTCATATGTAAAAAAA
This sequence comes from Tupaia belangeri chinensis, assembly GCF_000334495.1. Taxonomy (NCBI): domain Eukaryota; kingdom Metazoa; phylum Chordata; class Mammalia; order Scandentia; family Tupaiidae; genus Tupaia; species Tupaia belangeri. The sequence goes on along the minus strand of NW_006204238.1, from coordinate 101,279 downwards.
GGAAGAAACTTAAAAAAAATTATATGGGTCATGGATATTCTAATGGATAGAATAATTGCCAGTTTGCAAAAATGAAGTCATGAAATGGTATCCTGTGATAAATAGGAAAAAGTCAGTTTGGCTTGAAAGGTTGTTAGAAGATGATGTAATCTGGTTTCTAATTCTTACAGATGAATATTGGATGAAAGTGAGTAATGGCATATCTTCCAGTGAGCTATTTTTTTAATTTAATATTTATTTCATGCCTTCTCCATAGACTATTTAAAATGTACTCAATACATAGCATTAAATGGTTAGATTTTTTATGGGGGAAGATCAGATATATGGCTTCCTGTATGCAGTTTATAACTGAAAGCTTTGCCCACAAAATCTTTACTGCCAGAAAAACCATTAAAGTGGTAATCAATTGTAAAGTTGCATGCCCAAAAAAAGAGCATAAAGAAAAATGAAACCTTGCCAACTATTGAAAACATTCACCAATATGAACTTTAAAATAGGACCAGTTGTATCAACATAACAAACTTTCCATACTACTAATTGCTTGAAACTACAATGCTATTTACAAAGAAAACATGATTGGTTAATGCAATAAAACATGATGTTGGTCATTAAATAGATTTTTATCTTCTATTTTTAAAAATCACTTTTGGATAGTTTCTGCATATTCAAAGGAAGTATATCATTAAGATTATTACTGTAATTATAAAAATAAAACAATATCTATACATGTTTAAAAATGATTGATGAAGAAAATGTGATATAATTAATTTTTATTACTAGAAGGAGGCTCTCATTCAGTACAAGTCTTATTTGTGTAATAATCCTGCTTGGACTGAAGTTTCAGAATTACAATGGACTTGTTTTTTATTCCAGTTATTTTTGTAAGTTTTAAGTAATATTCAGGGGGTACTTTTTGGCTAATATTTTCTATTAATAATATGTACCAATAATCAGTAATGGTCCAGGTGATAACACAGTTGTGGTACAGCTGGGTTCACGTTGTAGACTCACTGTGAAGATGCCTTATACATATGTATGCTCTTGATCTGGGCTAGCTGAGAGTAGGGACAGAGCACAGCATGAGGACCCTGTTGGGAATACTTGAATCAATCTCTCTCTTTTTATTTTATGCTCATGAAAAAATAAGTGAATAAACTTTTAAAAAATCCATAGCAGTTAGAGACCAGCAAAGTGGCATGGTGGTTAAGGTGTTGGATTCCCACATAGCAGACTATGGTTCAAGTCTTGGACCTGACAAGTTGCTCTCTCACTTTATCTCTTTCTCTCTCTCTGTCTCTGCCTCTGATGAACACACATGCCCTACAGTAAATTAAAATAATAATAATAATAATGATAAATAAAATTAAATAACGTTTTGGGTAATAATAATGATGATAAATAAAATTAAATAACGTTTTGGGGTTTTTTTGAGATTTTTTGCTGTAGGGTGTATGTGATCACCAGACAAAAAGATAGAAAGGGAAAAATCGCCCCCCAGGGGGATGGCCATACCACAATTTCTTCCCCTCCGTTCTCCTCTTGGGACCTTGGGCACACATACATGCGCATCTGGCATGAGCTTTAAGCTGCCAGATCTGGGACTCGAATCATTGTCAACTAAGTGGAAGTCCAGAGACATAACCACTATATCATCTGCTGATCCCATAAATAAATATCTTTAAAAATCTATAGCAGTATGATGCTAAAAGCCAATTGTGTGCATTCAAAAGCCACCCCCTGTGATTCCTTTGCTCTAAGTACTTCACCTTTATTAGAAGTCCATCATGTTCCCGGGGTATGTCAATGTTCTATATTGACAATATAAACATCATCTCCTGTCATTCCAGATTTTAAGTACAGTGTGTTCTCTGTTCCTCAATTTTTGTACAAAGGTTGGGTTATGTATTCTTAAAGAAAATATGTTGAAACTAATGGTAATTTTTCTATTACAATAAGATTGAAAACTGTCCCATACTTGGAAATCGAGTAATACCTGCTATAATTCACCAAAATATTTGTGTCTCAGGAGGCTATTAATTCCAGACACAGAAACACACTTAGCCATTAAATAAAATGGGAGTAACTGTAAGCCAGGAATTTTTATATAAGCATTCTAGTCTCCTTCATGACACAACTGTATCATTTTAGATCACTATTATTTTAGGATTTTGTTTATATGAGTTTTTTGGCATCTTAGATAATTTAGATCATGGTTAACCAGAGATTCATTTTATTTTAATGTTTCAGAATATATATGAATTAACCTGTTGAGAGGAAAAAGCAAAGTTAACACTTATGGCATGTTTGCCTTTCAAACTGATTTATTTACTGACATTCCTAAATTACTTATAAGCAGACAGTGTAAGACAAAAATTTAATCTTGAACGAGAACTGCTCATTCAAATGAGCCCTAAAATAATGTACTGAGGCCAGTCCCCGGTCTTGTGGTTAAGGGAGGTATATCCCACATGGCCAGGAGTGCAGTTCGAATTCTGAACCTGGTGGCTTAGAATGTACACTGGGAATATGAGTGTTCATGCCCCAAATCCCTACAGCACGGAGAAATGGAGGAGAATGGATTGTGGCATGACCATGCCCTATTGAAAACTTTGTCCCTCTCTCCTAGCAATCAAACATATCCTCCAGCAAAAATTTTAAACTAGATATAAATAAAGCCATATTTCACCTTACTTTTTCCTCTCTTTTTCTCTCTTTGTCCCTCTCTGGTCAAATTTAAATAAATAAATAAATAAATACATAAAGTTAAAGAATTATTCAAAAAATAGTATTTCACAAAATAGATGAATTCAAAACTAAAATGAAAGTAATTTTGGAAATATAATTTATAAACAGAACCAAGAGAAAGATATATAGCTATTTCCAGGTAATCCAATTGTCAATACCGTTTTAAGTGTTTAGAGCAAGTTTACTTTCCTACTCTTCATAATGACACCATGAGGAGAATACTACTCTTTTCCACATGTTATAGATTAAGTTGCCCAGAGAACATAAGCAAGTTGCCAGTGTCTAACGTAGTATAAATAACAAATGGCAGAGCTAAGATACCAGCATAGGCAGTGTCAGTGGTCATTACACACTTATAACCTTTTCGTAGTAATACCATTATTCGACTTTTTAGTCAGGATATCAAAGAAAGTTTGTGCTTTTTATACACTAAAAAGCCCCCATTAATTAAAAAAAATACTATTTGTATGAAATTGGAGAGCCAGTCACACAAGCAAAGCATCTATTAACTACATTCTACAGGCTACTGACACATAATTCTTCAAAATGTGTAATTCAAGTCATATATCCATAGAAGGTAAATCCATTTAATATATTTTGGAGCCTGCAGGTGGTGTAGTGCTTAAGGAATTGGACTCCTAAATGGCTGACTGTGATCTGAGTCCTGGATTTGGTGGCTTAAAACTCTTGCTGAGCGCATATACATGCATGTCCAAAATCCTGAGAGGAGAATTGGAGAAGGAATTGCAGAGTGGTCATTCCCCCAGGGGGTTATTTCTCGCTTTCCCTCTCACTCTCTCTCCTGGAAGCACAGGCATCCTAGGCCAAAAACACTCAAAAAAAAATTTATATATTTGAGCTAATAAATGCTTTAATATTAAAAATTAGCAAGAAAATGTAAACAAACAACTTTATCAGACAAGATACTTAGTCTGCTATTGTGAGGCTAGCAGAAATCCCTGAGACTATTTGATTTATAAAGAGTAGTTCGTTTGCCTTATGATTCTGCTGGCTGGAAGGTCCAAAATCATGGCCCTGTTATCAGGGTGATTACATCACAATTTGTTCGAAAAAGGCAGAAAGGATGGCAGGCACTTATAGAGAGAGCTGAGGGCAGCCATCTTCTTTTTATATCAACCCACACTTGCAGGAACTAAATTCCTCTTGGGAGAGCTGGAATCCACTGTCCTCTTGGGAGAGCTGGAATCCGCTCTTTCCCACAAGACAGCATTAATCCATCTGTTAGAGTGGTACATTCGTGATCCAAACACTGCCCACTAGGCTTCACCTCTTAAAGGTCTTTAACACCTTCCAATGCTACTACACAAATTCTAAAATATTAACTTCTGGGCGACAAAAAAATTATCTCAATTATAGCAGATATTTACAGAAGAATTAAAAGAGCAATAAGAAGAAATTAAAGAAACAACTTCAAAATAGCGAATTAGTGATTTTCATAACTAACTCACAAGTATGGGCTACAAAGAATATGGTGATATAGCTAGCACATGACTCCGAGGTTACATCTAAAGAGCATTTACTTTATGACCTATCTAATAATACTATTTGCGGTGGAATTTAGGCAGAGAAATAAAGTGAGTCAGACATGACCCAGCAAATGTACAAATTCTGATCTTGCTTTGCTATCTTTTCAAAGAAGTGAAAGGTAAGCATAAGCATCACAATTTTTTTTATATTTAAGGCTTAATTAAAAACCATTGAAAAATTAGAGTATAATATCTAATTGTATAAGCATATAATCTAAATCAAACAGGCTATAAAATCAAGGCAAATATTTGTCTTCTACTTGGCATATATTTCAAATATTTGAGACTGGTGTTTCAGGTGTTGAATGCTTAAGATTAAATAGGTGCCTCTACTTATTTGTGACTATAAGCAAACACTTAACAACCTGAATGTTCCTTCATATCTCTTCAAAATTATAGAACATGCAAGACTTTAACTGTACAATTATTTCCTAGAACTTACTCTATGGAAATAATTCCAAATCATATAATTGTTTGGAATTATTCTCTTCATAATTAAAAATCATCTCTCTTCAAAATTAAAAACATGCAAGTCTTTAACTGTATAATTATTCTCTAGAACTTATTCTATGTAAATAATTCTAAAGTTATTTAGTACATTATATATGAGAATAATTTCTATAGCATTCTTTCTAATAGCAATGCACTGGAATCAATCTCATTGCCCATGACTTATGGAATAATTATATTGTGTAGAAGCACAGAATAAAATTGTGTGTCCTTATTTAAAAATATTAAGATAGCTTACAAAAGGGGGGTGGTAGTAGGTGGCATGGTGGTTAAAGGCACCCACATGGCCAACTACGGTTCTAGTCCCAGACATGGCAGCTTGCTTTCTTATTCTCTCATTCTCTCACTTGCTCACTCTCTCTCTCTCTGGTCAAATTAAAATAAAGAAATAAAGTTAAATACAATAATTATTTTAAAAATGAAATAAAATATTAAGGTAGCTCTAGAATAATTATGGGAAGATATCTATAATAGTTTATTAATTGAAGAAAACTAGAATAATATGAGCAGCATGATCAAAGTTATATACATTGAATAATATTTTCTTTTCTTTTTTTTAAGAATTATGTATGTAATTTTATTCATTCATTCATTTATTTTTATTTGACTGACAGTGAGAGAATGAAGGTGAGAAACAAACCACCAGGACCAGGACTTGAACCGATGTCAGCCATATGGAAGTATCCAGCACCTTAACCACCATGCCACCCAATGGTCCCCAATATTTTCATATCTTGTAAATGGTTATACAAAGAATCTGCAATTTTATACATCAATCAATTAACAGTTGTTATTTGATAAGTGGAAATGATAGAGTAGGATGGGCACATTGATTTTCACTTATTAGCATAATCATGTTTAATATTTTTAATGATAGCTGTATTACTCTTATAATACTATTTAAAAGTGAATCATTTTTAGTAACCTTACCTGTTATTATTGCAGGATGAGTCTGGAAGACGGTTTTAAAAAAAAAAGGTAGAAATCAATAGATCCAAAGAAATGGCATAGTTCACATTCCTGATGTGGTGAATAAAAATAATAATAATAATCAAAAATAACAGAAGCAAGATATTGTTTGTGTCATAGGGAGTGTGCACTCAACAGAGAGAGAGAAAAAGTGAAAAATCACCCTCCCTTTGGGGGAAGACCATACCACAATCCCTTCTTCTCCATTCTCCTCTCAGGATTTTGGGCATGCACACACACATGCCCTGAGTGATTTTCAAGCCATTAGGTCTGGGACTCAAACTGCAGTCTTCCATGTAGGAGTTCAGACCCCAGATCCTATGCCACCTGCTGGCTCCAAAACGTTGTTGTTTTTAAATTAAGTTTATACTATTTCCTTGATAATATTAATAAACTAAATTATATCAAAATTAAGAACTTCTATACATGAAAAAATAAAATCTAAAAGGTGCAGAGAAAGAAGTAAAAAGGCAAGCCACAAACTAGGTAAAGACATTTGCAAAATGCATAATTATGTCTGAGTATTTCCTATGAATCAGTTAAAAAAGACATTCAAGAAACTTCAAACCAAACTAAGATAACATTTCAAGTCAAAAAGTGATCAAATTTAGATAATAACATCACCATTTGAGAGGATATGAAACAGCAGCCCACTTGTCAATGAGAGAACACTGTATCAATTTCTTAGAAAACAATTTGACTTCCTTTTCAAAAGTTAAAACTGCCTATATTCTGTAACTTTCAATTTTACTCTTAGGTATACTTCCTAGAGAAAGTCTTGGAAATGTATAAGAAGACGTAAAACAATACTTAGGCCAAGACACAGTAACACACTCAGTTGAGTCACTGTGTTCCCCAGGTTGGGACCACATGGGAGGCCAGAGTTCCATCCCCTGTTCAATCTGAAGGTTGGAAGAAGTTGTGTGCACTGTCAATCCCAGCGACTCAGGAGGCTGAGGGAGGAAGATCAAGAGCTCAAGGCTTATCTGGGAAACATAGTGAGTCCCAGCTGAGGCTGAGGCTAAGGGTGAGACCAGCAGATTGTGACACGGGGAGACTCTGGCTAAAAAGAAAAAAAAAAAAGAAAAGAAAGAAAGAAAGAAACAAAAATCCAAAAACCAAGGAGTGCTTCTAATAAACAGAAAAATAAAATAAATTACAGGAATACAAATGCCATCAACAGAAGTTGGGTAAATAAAAAGTTACAGCTCTATTGTAAAGAAACTAAGTGACATCTCGCTAATTGTTGCATTTTTTCGATTTGACTGTTGAGGACAGATGGCACAGAAATAGAAACAGTAATCCTAAAAACTGGAAGCTGCATGAGGGAGAGGGGGAAGCCAGTGGTGAGGGCTTGTTTGAGGAGAAAATGGTCAATGGACACAAGAATCCATGTAAACAAGAGAAATCAGTTACGGAGCAGTATACCAGAGCAAGTTAAAAATGACACTGATAATTCAATATATACATCTAAATAATTACATTGCAACTATGGATATAGAGGAAATAGTATCCAAAGTATAAAAATAAAATTGACATTGAAATATTTTTTGACTAATTCTAAAGTTGAGTAAAAGTCCATTTCAAATTTATCTAATCTTATTTCATGAATATATATTAGTATTTAATATATATTTGTAAATATATAATATATATTGCATTATACTCTATATGCATTATTATAAGTAACTAACATATAAATTACATGTGTGTGTATATGGCTAATATGTTGTTCTAACTTCAAATTTCTTATGATGAAACATTTTTCTTAAGGCTTCATGACATTAGATACTAACCTGGGACTAGCTGGTGGCATGGTGGTTAAGGCATCTGGCTCCCTCATGGTCAGTCACATTGGTGGCATCCCAGACCCAGCTGCTTGAAAAACATGCTGCTGGGTGCATGTGCTTCCATGCTCAAAAAATCTCAAAAGATGAAATAGAGAGAAGGGCTCCTCCACGGTGTTGGGGGGGAGGTCTTACTCACCCACACCCACCCCCACCCCATCCACATCTTTCTCTGGCAAGCACATGTATCCTCTAGCAAAATTAAAAAAAAAAAAAAAAGATATTAATCTGAACTTTTGTATCTTAATAACTTAATAACTTAATGAATAGGAAACAACTTAAACTATTCTTCATGACTACTTAGTTTTATAATCATTAAATAATTTTTTGTACAGATAAAAGTCATATGTCCATGAAACAATTACTAAAAGATTTATGATAACCGAAATATTTTTAAGACTATTTGTATCTAGAACATATATAAAAGCTATGTCTATTCTAAAAGCCTGGCCTTTTTAAAAATCTGTTCAATAATAAAACATAGCCTACAGATAAATACATAAACAAGCAAATATATAAATAATACATAAAGAAAGAAAACCTATAAAACCTATTCTTAGATATAATATACTGAAAAGTGCTTGATCTAATAGACTATGAGTGTTCCAAATATTACAATACATTGTGCCCAAAGCTTTGGGTACTATTGTGTCAGGAAGGTATTCCCACAGTTCATTTTTTCCTGTTGTCTAATTATATATGGAATGTAAGGCTTCCAATGGTTTTGGAAGGTTTTACAAGGCTTTAGAGACAAAGGACTGCTTTTTGTTGTTTGTTTCTTTGTTTTTTGTTTTTTTTTAGTTCTTGCTTTAGGGCATGTGTGCTCACCAGAGAGAGACAGAGTGTTTGTTGGAACAGTTACTTATGCTTTGACACTGAAATTTAAGTCCCATCATCAAATTCATTTTATTTCTCTTCAATTTGCCAGAAGGCACATATCTTCTCCAGAGTGAGAGAAAGAGAAAGATAGAAAAATCACCCCCTATGGGGAATGTTCATGCCACAGTCTCTTCTCTCTTTCTCACTCTTTTTGGACTTTTGAGAAACACATACTGAATGTGTTTCTCGAGTAGCTGGGTCTGGGACTCAAACAGCCTGGTCAGCCAAGTGGGAACTAGCTGCCTTAACTGCCAGGCTACAGGCTTGTTCCTAAATTCTTAATAATATAATAAACATCAATTTGTTTCATTTGTAGCAACCTAACATTTTTAATAATAGAACCATAAATAATCTTAGAACATATATACATTATTCCACTAGCATGCTGTAGAGGACATATTTAACTTGGTCTCTTCCTTTTAAAAGTTCAGTTAGCTGGGGAACCAGCAGTTAGCATAATGGCTATGTCGCTGGATTCCCACGTAGTCGACTGTGGTTTGCGTCCCGGACCCGGTGGCTTAAAACTCACGCTAGGCGCGTGTGCGTGCGTGCCCAAGATCCCAAGAGGAGAATGGAGGAGAAGGGACTGCGGCGTGACAATCCCCCCGGGGGATAATTTCTCGCTTTCTGTCTCTATGTCTCTGTCTGTCTGGCGAGTGCCTGCACCCTATAGCAAAAACCAATCAAAAAAAAAAGAAGTTCAGTTAGCTACTTGGTGGACTAGGGAGATTCTCCCTGCCAAAACTTTTCTCTTTTAGCATAAAATATGCAACTTGGACAGTCAATTTTTAGCTGATGAATTGTCATGAGAAAGTAATAATATGAAAGAGAGAAAGGTATTCATATAGAGGGTTCTGACCTTTGGTGTGCGTTAGATCTCTCTGGGAAGTTGAAAAAAAAAATCATAGATTTGAAGTACTTCCTATAAATAGGTACATTTGTCTATATATGCAAATGTTTGAAAATAATTTTTTCAGAGTTTATGGAATATTCAAAGCCTCTTCCTAAAATTAAACCCTTTGACACACAGAGTAACAAACTCCACTACACTCGCAAGAGTAATAACTGACCTTCTAATGGTTGACTACCACCACTGTACTAATTCTGAAAATTTGACTTAATTTTCTGTCTTCTCCCTCTGGCCTAAGAAGTGTTTTCATTTGATAAATCAAATCATATTTCTTCCAGGAAATCATCTTTGATAGCCATTGTCCCCCAAATTTTAATAGCAACTGTTATAAGTATCATTCTTACACATTTTAGCCTATAAAAGCCATTTAAGTTTGTAACTTAACAACTTTAAGTCTCTTGAAGACATTTTCTACATCTCAGTTTATAATGTCTAGCATAAAGGGTGACACATTCATAGTAAGAGTCAACACATATTTATTAATATTTAAATCATTTAAATTTTCTTATTTTAAAATAAATTACATTTATTTATGTAATTCCCAATATTATAAAGTAATGCCATTAAGTATTTGTTTCCTAAACTTAAGTGTATATAATTTACATTCTATTGACTTGTATCAGGGCATAACATTTTGTGTGTCCTGTCCTTTTTTTGGTTTGCATGCATTTTCTCAACCTTTCAGCTACATCAATGAATCCTGAAAACAGAGGGTACCTATTTCAAAGCCAGCGGGCTCTAATTAATGTTACTGACAAGTATAATGGCCATTTATCTTGATTATATCACTGTGCCATATTCTGTTTCCAAAGGCTAAATGAAAATGACCTCCTAAAAGAGAAACACTTCACTTTATGCACTGGATGTATTCCAGAGGGACAAAGAGAATGTGTATTTTTATTTTAGGGTATCTTCAGTCGGCAGTTATTGCTAATGATTATTTTCCAATAGTTAATTATTTTCAAAGACATACATTGTTGGAGAGAAGGGTTCTCTATTGGATGTATTTTTGATTTAAGATTCCTCAGTGAAATTTTTTAAATGCCATATTAATAGTCACCTCCTAATTAATATGTTTTGCGATGTTCTCAATCATGCTCCAGAGTGTTGTAGATAGATAATTTACAGTCTTATGAGTCTTCCAAATTGAAGTGTAGGGGGAAGAAATGGTTATTGTGATAACATACGTTCAGTAATGCATTTTAAATGTAGCTGTTTAGCCTCGGGTTTACTCTCGTTCTGTATAGCAGGTCAGGAAAGGTGAGGCACCAATGGCCCCCGCAGGTCCTATTCTTTCCCTTCTTGATATTTAATCCCATAGGTAATATTAACAACATAGACAGGGTCCTATGTTGTGTTATATTTTTATCCCATTGGTATTAGCTAAATATGACTGTATTTACAAATTGTTTTTAAAATTTCCACATTCCCTATGGCTAGGGCAATTAGTAGCAATGGACATCTGTTCTTCATACACTGCTCCATCACTGATAATCAGAAATCCTCAGATAATCTAAACTGCCATTTTCCAAATGTTTCCTCTTCATAGCTCATCTTTCTGGTTAGAAGAAATTTTTACATTTTCTTTTCTGTCCTAGAAAATAATAAATGTCCTCATTGATTCATTTAGGTTATATGTAGTTATCTGTCCATCCATTTCCTAGTTTCCTAAGAAAGTATAAATCAATTATTTTAATAAAATCAGTGGTAAACTTTTCTAAACAAAAATAATTTGTAATATGCATGGCTTAATACAAACTAGAGTTCTCTGTGTTTTGATGCACATGCCATGAAGTCCATCCTTAAGAGCTCTCAAAGGGGAAGAAAAAAATAGAAGAAATGAAACAGATCACTTCTCTTCATTAACAATGGCCAGAAATTTAAGGTTACCCAAGGGTTTTTTGTTATTGATAAACTTCTCAGATCTAGCCATCTCTCAACTATTCACTGACTGATTATCCAATCTGCGAATTATCCCTAAGTCTTCTCTTCTCTCTCCTCTGATTTCTCCTCCTTGGCTGTATCTTTACATATTTTAACACTAAATGACCTGGATAAAAACAAAAGCTAAAGCAATAAAGTTTACATGTGCAAGCAATACAATATAGGATTTCAGCTGGGCTCATATGTTTTTCAATTTTCCCTTTTTTATGTTATTGCTTTCTCATAAACCATTCTACATTCTCTCACCTATCATAACTCCAATAAATATCTTCACACAGAATGTGTAAAATTTCATTTATAATAATTTTACATTTCTTCTTTCAGTCCTCTTATTTATAATATTTTATAAAGAAGATACTCATTTTTGTTGGAAGCAGTAGTTACTAATGTTCAAAAATAGGATCAAAATCTTCTTTTAAATGTAAATTAACCTTTTTTATTGTTTCTTGAGAGGTTTTTCGCTATAGGGCACGTGCGCTCGCCAGACAGACAGAGAGAGACATAGAGACAGAAAGTGAGAAATTACCCCCCAGGGGGGATGGTCATACCGCAATCCCTTCTCCTCCATTCTCCTCTCGGGATCTTGGGCACGCACGCACACGCGCCCGGCGTGAGTTTTAAGCCACCGGGTCCGGGACGAGAACCACAGTCGATTACGTGGGAGTCCAGCGACATAGCCATTACGCTAACTGCTTGTTCCCTAAATTAACCTTTTATATGCAAATGATTATTTATTTTTCTTTTGGCAGAAAGTGTATGCATGTACCAGAGAGATGGCGAGAGAGATAGAAGGAGAGAATTAACTCCCAACAGGGTGTGGTCACACTGCAATCTCTTCTCTGCTTCTCCATACTGTTGCATGCACACTAGTCTGAAGTGTTTTTCAAGCCATCAGGGGCAGGAGTTAAGTCATACAGTTGTCAATATGAGATCTGGCTCCATTAACCACCAGGCCAAGGGCCCTGGCAATTAAAAGAATCTTTAAGCTAGAATGACTTACAACATGTGGAACTTTTGTAGTAAATGTAAGCAAACACAAACATTAAGATACAAATATGTAACTGTGATTAACGTTTGAAGGAGTTTCACAGTCTTCAAGGAATGTTCATGTAATAATCTTCCTTGGGCTCTCATAAAAAATACAGAATTTTCTGTAAGAAGGAAATGTGAGGAGATTTTAAGTAACTTTTATCATTTCCCATGATAGAATTATCAGTCAGGCCTCACACCCACTTTCTCTCAATTAACCTATCTATGAATATATAACTGTACAGAACATTCTCTATATGACAGAACTTCAACAAGTTCATGGAAAATTGAATTAAAATACAAGTTTATCTTGTTACAAAAATTTTGAAATCCATGCATAATTTTTTTATAATATACATTTTCCATGAACTTTCTGCATAAAACAATAGATACTGTGCTGTTCTGTCCTGAAGCAGTATGGCTTTTACTCACCACTATTACTGACTCAGTTTTTAGACAGTAGAGTTTCTTTCTTGGTACACAAGAACTTGGGACATGAAACATTATACTCCCTGTATTTTTAACAGTATTCACAAAATCCTGCAAATATTTGTTTTTTGAATACATTTAAAAGTGCATTAGCTATTTTCTGAGGGATTTTTCAGGTCTGTCACATACATTATGAATTAAGTGAAATTGGGTAACTGCTGGTGGAAATAATTGTGAATTGTAATGATATTTCCATGAGAAATTTGTATTTTTGTTTTCGTTGGGGTTTTTATGGATTTTTGTTGTTGTTTGTTTGTTTGTTTGTTAAAGGCACATGCACTCACTGGAGAAAGAAGGAGAGAGAGAGAAAGAGTGAGAGAAAGCTACCCCTCACAGCCCCCACCACCACCACGGGACTGGTCTACTGCAATCCCATCTGGTCATCTCTCCGTCCTTTCAGGATTTTGAGAACATAGGCACACACTAATGGTGACTTTATCAAGCCACTAGGTTCAGGACTCAAACAGCAAGGTTGGTCCTATGAGATCCAGCTGCCTTAACCATCAGGCCACATGGCTGGTCCAGTTCTTAATACCCAAACTGAACTTGAAAATTTATCTATTGGTTCATTTAACTGGAAATTATTATTCATAGGGGGGTGAGTAGAATATGTTTCAAAACCACAGAGGATAAAAAGAAAAACTTAAATTGGTTTGTTAATTTGGTTTTAAATGTCTAAATATAGAGAATTCTCTTGTTTCAATTGATGAGTTTCTAAGTGAAAAGCCATTACTTCTTACAATCTTATTTCACTGCCTTCATTTGGAGCAAGACAATGTAAGTATTAATGAGTAGAAAAGTATCTATGCATTAAAATATCACATTTTTGTTTAATTATTTAACATAAATCTTTTCAATTTCAGCACTCTGATGTTTCTCTGATTATTCTGAGACTCCTAGTATTATGAACCATGATCTCCTGGGAGAAGAAGAAAAGAAAGAGAGAAGAAAAAGAGGTGACCCCCAGAAAATTGGACTTTGAGCTTTTTCTTTTTACTTCTGCACTTGCCCATAGGTCTTGCTATGAACCATTGATATCTTTTTCCAAATGTAAACTAAAGACAGAAACAATACTGAGATTTTTTTAATGTCCTAATTAGAGAAACATTGCATATTCCCTGCAATTTCATAGACGTGCTGGTGTACATATATAATCCAGCTTATAATTTTGAGATTCCAGAAAACAGAAGAGTTGATGGAAAGTATTCTTGGTGGATCCTTCTAGCCTCTTTCACACTTTTGAGCCAAAGCCCTAGATATAACATGTCATGTACGTAAGAAAGAAAAGTTATATAATGGCTGTCTAAATATAATTTAACTAGAAAAGTGAATCTTTTTCAAAATCATTAAACTCATTTTAAAGCCAAACATAAGTGGCTTGGGGTCAATTACTATTTTATATGATCTGTCCTGGCTTTCTGATTACATGAAGGATAGAGGATGCTGATCTCATTCCTATCCTCAATAAATTCTGATTACCACAAATGACTTTCCTATGTTAATTATTTATAATATGGCTTAAAATACAATTGTTCTTCTATTCAAAATATTTAAATTACTTTCCCAAACCATGCACTAAAATAAGTTTTATTAGCTTTATTTCAAGTAATTTAACATACTTACAAAGTATACAAATGAAAATGCTGAATGGTGTACTTGGCATGGCATATAACAATACTTTTTTTAAACAGTTCTTTTTTGAGAGAGAGATTTTTGCTATAGGGTTCCTGTGCTTGCCAGAGAAAGAGACAGAGAGAGTCAGAGAGTTAAAGCAAGAAATCAACACCCCCCCCCCATGGGGAGGGGGATGGCTGCATGGCAATCCCTTCTCCTCCATTCTCCTCTTGGGATTTTGGGCATGTACAAAAATGTGCCTAGTGAGTTTGAAGCTTCTGGGTCTGGGACTCGAACCACAGATAACTACATGGGAGTCTAGTGATATAACCATTATGCAATCTGCTGGTCCCTAAACAATCTTCTGTTTTTTCCTTCTTTTTTTTTTTTTTGAGCCAGCTGGTGGCATGGAGGTTATCGTATTGCATCCCACATGACTGACTCCATAGTTTGAGTCCTGGACTGGGTTGCTTAAAAATCACACATAGGCATGAATGCTAAAAATCCCAAGAAGAGACTGGAGGAGAAGGGATTGTAGCATGGCCAACGCCCCTGGGAGGTGATCTCTCTATCCCTCCCTCTTTCTGTCTCTAGCAAGCACACATGTGCTGCAACAAAAACAAAAAAATGAACAAAACAAAAAATGTTATTTTTCTCCAAAGCCTTATAAAGCCTTCCAAAACCACTGGAAGACTTACATTCCATATATAAATATTAGACAACAGGAAAAAATGAACTGTGGGAATGGCCTTCCTGGCCAAGTAGTATCCAAAGCTTTAGGACATGATGTAATGTAATACTTGGAACACTCATAGTCTATGAGAGTAAGCACTCTTCAGAATATTATTATATACAGTGAGAAACCAGCAAACCATGTCAGATGTTCAACATGGAGCTTACGACTAGTTCATGCTAAGTCTCAGAGTATGCCCGAGTAAAAAATAACAACCACCAACATGATAATAATACACACTAATGACATTAATCAATTTGGCTCCCAAGTTCTTGGAACCTCACTTAAATATTTTATTTCATTTAATATTCACGTGAACCCTATGAGTAAGATATTATTCTCACTTCACACATAAGTAGACTTTCTCAGTGTTTAAGAACATTTTCAAACCCAAGAAGAGAGTATTGTTGAAATTCATCCCAATGTTGAAATTCATCCACAAAATTCAAGCCTTTTACACTGAAAAAACCAAAATCGTTCTACATTACACTAAAAATCCAGGAAAAGATGAGAGAGCAGTTAATGAAAAGACATTCCTTGGCTCATCCAGTAAGTATAATAAAAAAAAGAATCTCAGTAATTAAAATATATCAGCTAGTTTCAATTTTCCTTCAGCTTTTAATTACAACAAAGTATTTCTATCAGCACCACAATAGCCACACTTTCAATACACAATCAAAAACCTAGAAATGTCACAGACTCTGTTCATCCCCCAGACATGTCCTAAATACATCAGCATTTATCCCTGTCTTGAAGATATCTGTGATGAAGATACCATTATGGAAAAGTAAGTACCATTTACAATGGCAAAACCTGTAACAGGAACTATAGGAGTGATCAGGGGGAAAATACTTATTAAACACCAAGTAAAATTTTGAAAATCAGGGACCAGTAGATGCATAATGGTTGCATTGCTGGACTGCCACTTGGTCAACTGTGGTTGGAGTCCAGGACCTGGTGGCTTGAAACTCACACCAGGTGCATGTGCGTGTGTGCCCAGGATCCCGAGAAAGGGATGGCAAGAGAGAGGTCTGCGGCATGGCCATCCCTCTGGGTGGGTGCAGGGGGTGATTTTTTACTTTCTGTAATTCTCTCTTTCTCTGGCAAGCACAAGTGTGCTATTTCAAAAAATCTCTCTTAAAAAAAGTTTGAGGTTCAGAAAAATGTACATTTACATTTAAGGGGTACCACATAAGTTGAGAGGAACATAAGTTATAAAGTTAGATGAAACTAGCTTTGAATTGCTTGTTATTTTAAAGGAAAGTGTGAACAAAGAAACTATCCACCCTAGCAACTTCAGTATAGTGTTAAACGTTTCCTTTAACAACAAAACCCTAGTATCAAGTTTTCAACAAAAGTTAATTGTGCTCATTTAAAGTACAAAGGACATTTCCCATAGACAAATGTCTCTGTTCAGAGGAGAAATACAGAGATTCAGGCTCTTTCCATCTTGTGGTTCCACTATCTTGCCCAAGTCATGACCATACTTCAAATCTGAGAAAGGAAAGGAGAATGGAGGAGAAAGTGTGGGAAGGTTTTATAAGCCAATTATAAAAATGAAGAATATTATTTTCACTATTCCATTGGCAGAAAATCAGTCCTGTCACTTCATTTCCCACTTATTTTAGGCACACTAGACAAAATGGTATTAGGATCCCTATAAAGAAACCCAAACCATTTCTGCCACAGCCTTAGTTTTTCATTCGGAAAATTGAGAAGAAAATCCACCTTGTAGTTTTTTTTTGTGAAGATTAATTGAAAAATAAATGGAATAAATGTAGAAGAAATGTTTTCACATTGTAAATACTAAGGAGTAGCTAGTGTTCATTACCATAGTAGTCCTTAATGATCCACACCATTTTAGCAGCAAGCATGATCAATTTCTAGGAATAAAAATTTATTCAAATATGGATATTCTGAGAAAGTTATACCTGTACTCCTTCCATCCCATCCTGTTCCAGAGTCTACTCATCCATTCACTACAAAATATGTTATAGATGAACTATCCACCGGACACTGTGTTCATCACCAGTAACGCGACCAAGGCTCATTACTTCAGGAGCTTACGTTACTAGAGGAGTCAGAACACAGATGGGAAAGTAGGTTATGATAATTTAAGAAAGATGAATAAAAGAAAATCGAGTGCATTTAGCAGATTTCTTGGCATGTTATAAGCAACCAATAAGGTTAACAATAGTGATTTAAGTGCTGGTAGCTGTGGCTGCCCTGCGAACATACTAAACGAACCTCCACAATGCAGTCAGGGAAGAAATCCTAGAAGAAAGGCATGTGTGTTTGAATGAGTGTGTGTGTGTGTGTGTGTGTGTGTGTGTGTGTTATGGTAAGGAACAGGAATAGGTGCTGAAGGAATAGACAGTGTCATTCTTCCTACTAAAAGAATATAGTAAGCAGAAGCACAGTATTAAGAAAGGGTAGTAGTAAAAAAAAAAAAAAATGGTAGTAGTTGGGACCAGCAGTTAGCATAATGGCAATGTCGCTAGACTCCCATGTAGTAGACCGCAGTTCGAGTCTCAGACCTGGAGGCTTAAGCTCATTCCAGATGCCTGTGCATGTGTGCCCAAGATCCCAAGAGGAGAATGGAGGAGAAGGGATTGCAGCATAACCATTTCACCAGGGGGGTGATTTCATGCTTTCTGTCTCTCTGTCTCTGTCTCTCTCTCTCTCTGTCTTTCTAGCTAGCGCATGTGCCCTATAGATAAACCCTCTCCAAAAAAAAAAAAAAATCAGAAGGACCAGTCTACAGATAACGTGAACACTTCATCATTTCACATACTGAGTTTGAAGCACCACACAGTCTTTAATGTAGGAACATTCAACAAGAAGTTGAACATGAAAGTCCAAAGCAGAAAAGTGATCTATGGTAGAACTATCATTGAGAGTCATCATGATTCTGATAGTAGTGAAATCTTACTCCTTCCTAGAAGCTGCTTTATAAAATGGTTTTAGCACTTAACTAGTAGAAAAGCAGTTTTAAAGAAGTGGAGAGTCTATAATGAGTAATATTAAAGTCCTCAAATAATCTAAGTAATGAGGAGTAGAAACCAAATCTCTTTAAAAATGTTTTCATACATAGTAACAAACCTCGTTTTAAAAATTCTCCTGTTTGTCTCGTGAGGGAGACTAGAAGCAGTGACACCAGAACACCCAAGTAGCAATGAGTATATCTGTTGTTCAGACTGAGGAACATTATATATATCCCTAGAAAGACATGATGACTAACTGTGATATAGTGTTCTGGATTTAATCCTTTAACAGGAAAAGAACTTTAGTGGGAAAACAAGTAGTTTAGTTAATAGTATTATGTCAATGTAAAATAAACCAAAACTTCTTAGTTTTGATAAATGTACCATGCTTATGTAAGAAGTAAATGTTCAGGGAAGCTGAATAAGAGTTACATAGGCACTCTATATGTAACTTTTCAATTCTTCTATAAACCTAAAATTATTTCAAAATAAAAAGGTGTGTTTTTAAAAGTTTGTCCACTTGTACTACAAGACACATATGAACAGCATTAAGGAACTAAGCTATGTGAGGAATTGAAAGCGTACACACACAAATACACACACACTTATTATGTCCAGGCCAGTTTTCTGTTATGTAAAATAGTTATGAAGTCAGAAGAGAGCAAGGATCAGAAACATAAATACACACAAAAGATAATAGAAGATATCTAACACCTAACACAATGCCCTGATTATTCAGTAGAGGAAACCGAGGACTCAGAGTTTAAGTGACTCACGGAATCTGTTAATGACAGATGTAGACTAGAAACCAGTATCTGTGTCATCATCTTTTTTTTTTTTTTTTTGAGAGGTTTTTGCTGTAGGGCACATGCACTCGCCAGAAAGAGAGAGCCAGAGAGACAGAAAGTGAGAAATCACCCCCCCCCCAGGGGTAATGGCCACACCGCAATCCCTTCTTCTCCATTCTCCTCTCAGGATCTTGGGCACACATGCACGTGCGCCTGGCATGAGTTTAAGCCACCTGGCCCAGGACTTGAACTGAGGTTGGCTACATGGGAGTCCAGCAACATAGCCATTACACCAACTGCTGGTCCCTGTTTCATCATCTTCTCACGCATCCAAACCAATAATCCTAGGTCGTGGAGAGATAGACAATAAAGAGGTATAACATGTATTTGTATCCTTTGGAGCTAATAATGATTGATTCAAAGAACTCTTGCTTCTAGCAAGCTTTATTCCAGGAACTTGAAACTCACACTGTTTAATCTCTAGAAAATCCTTATTAGATAAGTCTCATAACTGTTCTACTTCTCCCTCCCCTACCAGCCCCCCCACCAACCCCCCCGCCCTCAAGTGAAAAATAAGGCTTTGAAAGGTTAAATGCTTTTCTGGCTCATTTAATGAGATAGTGACAAAGCTGAAAATAGAAGTCTCCTGACTCCTCACATTTGCCTCATTTCACCTCATGGTATCACAATGAAGTGAATTCTATTTTTCTGTAGTACTCTCACTATTAGGGAAGGTTGTCCTGGATTATTGGTAGGTATGTGGGATGAAGACTAATGCAGCATTATTATATATTTATGAAATTCACAACATGGATATCATAGAACATTTTATTTTCAGAGGGCATTTCCACTGATTTCCTATGACGATTGGTTTCTTAGTGTATCTGAATCTGAACTTCCTTATTTATAAAAGGGATAAATAATACCTACAGTTTTAGTTATTATGTGGATTATTTGCAATAACACATGTTAAATGACAGCATACTATCTATAAATGCTTAAATAAACTTTATCTCTATTTCTCTACTTCACCTGTTAGCCTCATAAATAAAATTTGAAATATGAGATAATTGAGAAAAAAGTTTGTAGAACTAGGTCTATATGACTGCTCTAAGGGAGGAATTAAATGTATGATAGTACAGACCTTGGACCCATAAAACAACAAATTAACAATTTGAATCTTTGATTTGATTTATAAGAGTCAAGATACGTTATTTAGAACACTATAAAGGACTTTATATGGACAGTTTTAACTTAATATAAGCATCTGAATAACCTGAACAGAAAGCAAAACAAAAAAAAACACTACTTAACTTACTATTAAGTGAAAGTCAGTCATTAGGAATAATTATAAAAGGCCAAGAGAGTATCTAAAAATTATTTGTTTCTTTCTTTAATTATATGGAACAAAATATTTTAGCATCTTTATATATGTGTTAACATTTTTTTAACATTTATATTTATTAATACTAATATGTCTTGTTCTTAGGTATATTAAACATTACTTTTCAACTTCCTTTTTTGAAAGAACTATTTATTTACTTTTATTTATTATTATTATTTAATCTGCTATAGGGCACATGTGCTCACCAGAAAGAGAGCAAGAGAGAGACAGAAAGCCAGAACATTAGCTGCCAGGTTCAGGACTCAAACAAACCATGGTCGGCCATGTAGGAGTCCAGTGCCTTACCCACCACACCACTTGTTGACCTGTCACCTTTCAAATAACCTAGTTTATTTAGAATTATAACTTTTTCATAATGGAGGAAGAAATTAAAATAACATCATTAATTCTAAAACTTTAAAATCATTTATTTGATTAGATTTTTATTTCACACCATTTTTTTTTTAACAGTTATGTGGCATAGTAATTAAGGTGACTGGATCCTACATGACTGACAGTGGGGTTTGAATCCTGGACCTGGCAGTTTGCTAGGCTCATGCATGTGCATGCCCAAAATCCCAAAAGGAAAATGGAGAAGGAATTACTGCCCCCAGTCTCACTGTGCTTTCTCACTTTTTCTCTCTCTCTCTCTCTTTCTCTCTCTCTCTCACTTTCTCTTTCTTTGTAATGAACCCATGCACACTAAAACAAGTTAGGAGAAAAAAAAAAAAACTGTGTGACTCAATTTTAAATAGATGAAAAATGTCTAAAGAGAAAAAATACAATGAAGTAACAAATAAAAGCCATGTGAAATTTGAAAAATAAAAATATTTTCCAATGAGTGCTATGGGTCAGTCTATGGATAAGATGAGTATTTCAAAACCTGTTAAATTTCATGATGAAAGATGAAAGGTGCTAATCATCTTTTATAATTGCAGAATTCACCATTAAAATCTAGCTGTGTCCTTATTTAGGCAATCACATTTTCCTAATTTTAAAAAATGCACCTGTAGCAGAATTTTTTCTCCAAAAGGACAGAGCCAGCTGGAGAGAGTGACAATTAAGCCTGATTGGATGACTCAGCAATAAAAATAGGAAGCTAGCTAGATGAGAAAGGATCAACTACAAAGAAATAGATAATCAGGGAGGGGTTCTTTGAAAGAATAAACATGAAGTGAAAATATGGCCAACAACAAGAACAAGGAGACTAGGTTAAACCTCTCAGCTAAAGGCAAAGTCATTCCTGAATTAAAGGAGTAGACAAAAGGACCTTCTGTTCATAGTCAAACTGGGTATAAGGTTATACAATGGTCAATCTTTTATGTTTTACTTTGTAATCAATACAGAAATAATGGAGGGAGAGGCAGATGATAGTACAATAAAAAATGGCACTCTGTGAGACTGATCCACATTGGAAGGGTTCCAGTTTGTGTCTAGAGGCCTCTCTGAATGGCCTCCCTAACTGTGTCAGGCAAGCACATTCCCATAATTTGGGGCTGACGGAAACTGAGAGTAGATCACTATAGCTATAGGACCCTCTTAGGAGCACCATCTATCTCTCCTTTTCTGTCTCTCTTGCTCATGGACAAAAATCAAATAAACTTAAAATAAATACATATATATGGCAATAATTTTTTTGAGAGGTTTTCGCTATAGGGTGCGTGCGCTCGCCAGACAGAGAGAGATAGAGAGACAGAAAGTGAGAAATCACCCCCCCAGGGGGGATGGCCACACTGCAATCCCTTCTCCTCCATTCTCCCCTTGGGATCTTGGGCACGCACACACACACGCGCCCGGCGTGAGTTTTAAGCCACTGGGTCCAGGACGTGAACCGCGGTCGACTATGTGGGAGTACAACAACATAGCCATTACGCTAACTGCTGGTCCCTATATGGCAATAATTATACCAAAGCAGTAGTCTAGCATTTTTAAAAGACATCTAGGCCTTTCTTCCATTGGATGATTAGAGAGTTACTTCCGATTGGGTCAGTATCCTGTCAAAATACACCACTTTTTGAATACTGTCTCCTTCTTTCAAGCATATAATCCAAGAATATATGTCTTTAATTTTAATATTTTTAACATTTGTCTCCTATGCTTAACTGTAAGCCCCATAAGAGATGCACTATGTTTGTCTCTTTGACTCTGAACAATCACTCGGTAGATAGTCATTACTGAATGAATGAATCCTGGATACAGAATAATGAGGCTGAGGTGCCATCCTGCCTGAAACATTAATGTCTCATTATTTTAGATAAGTTTATTTGGGCTCTTTGCATTTCTTTCCCCCTCAGATTACTTTCATCTTGAAGATGCTAAGCTTTACTAAATAGGTTATCTTATATCTTTTCTTTGATTTAGACATGAGATTCCCAAGAAAACTTATTCTCGACAACTATATTATTATCTCTAATTCTCTTCCTATCCTCTATTACTTCTGCAACTGGATAAAAGTAGGTCTTATTTGTAGGAAGGGAAACATTTCCTAGTGACTGAAGAATCCATCCTATTCTAATTGAAAGGAGTGATCAGATAATTTAATCATTTATTCAATAAATAATTAATATGAACCTAAAAAAACTCCAAAAACTTGTAGGTAAAGAGAAAAAAAATAGCAGTGGAGCAAAGTCTCAGTTCTCCTAGAGCTCTCATTCAGGATGTGGAGAATGGAAGCAAATAAATGCATAGCATATCAAGCTGTGAGAAGGGCTACAAAGAACAAGTAAGACAGAACAAGACGGTCTTGGAATGATGGGGAGAGGATTACCATTTTACACAGGGTAGTCAAGGAAGATCTCAGTGATAATTTACGTTTCAGTAGAGATCTAAAGGAGGTGAAAGATAAGAGAATATCTCCTGTACAGATATTCCCAGTACAGGACAGAGCTCATACAAAAGCCACAAGCTTAGGAGGACATTTTGGGCAAGTTCCAGGTATAGCAAGTAGACACTGTGGCTATAGAAACTACACAAGGACTATGTAATAAAAGCTAAGATTATAGACATAATGGAGAATCAATAATATGGGGTCTAATGGGCTTCTTCATGGGATTAGAGGCCATGAATTGTTTAAAGCTGTGAAGTGACATGATTTGGCTTAGGTTCTTAAATAAATGTGCTGGCTGTTACAAAAAAATTAAGCCTAATGAGTACTATAATAAACCCAATAGAGAAATAAGCCCAATAGACCAGCAAAGAAGGAATTGGTTAGAAGTTGTCAGACTGCATAACTGTTGTGAAAATAGAGTTAAGGGATTGGATATGCAAACTCTGGGAAAGGGTAGTTAAGTAAGCAAGAGAAGAGAGAGAGAGAAATGGGCCTTAATTGGCAATGAGGATCAAGGAATATAACTGTCTCACTTGCAAGTTCCAAAGATGAGCAGAAAAAGAAAACAGGGTTTCAGGGAAGCAATGTCCTTAAGTAGGAACAAGGTTACCATTTGAGAGGGGGGGAATGTAAATAGAAAATTAAAAGAATTAGAGGACAGAAGGATTTTGTTGATGAAGACATTATGCTCCACAGGACCCAGTAGAAAATGTGGGAGATGAAAGCTAGAAAGGGCAGGAGATGAAATCAGAATTATGAATCTATGGAGCCATCTGGGGATGAGAAATGTGTGGTTGTCTGGGGTTTCATGTGTTTACTCAGGCAAGCAAGGATGTAGGGCACATTGGGAGTAGTCCAGATGTTATCTTAGGTTGACAACGTTGAATGATGAATTTGCAAATCAGCTCTGGGAAAAGTGTGTCTTTTCTTGCCAGGAAACTGTGACTCTCTGAGATGATGAAAATACACATGCTCCCTCCTTTATCCTCAAGTTTCTGGTCAATGTATTGTGACTGGTCTTTGGTATGGTTTGATTGTGTCCCCCCAAACTCATGTGTTAAAATTTGGTAAGGGCTGGCACTGTGACTTAATGGTTAAGGGAGCCAAATCCCATATGGGTGACCACAATTTGAATACTGGTCCAGGCAGCTTGAGAAATACACCAGGCACCAGTGCGTGTATGGCCAAATCCTGACAGGATAGAAAATGGAAGAGTATAAGGATTATATCATGACTATGCTCTTTTGTGGGTGATTTCTCCCACTCCTCATCTCTCTGTCTCTCTCATGTGCACTCTGAGAATTAAAACTAAAACACTGGTGAGTCATTTTATAGTGAGAAGATAGAGTCTTAACCCTATTATGGTGTTAAAAGTTGGATCTTTGGGGGCCAGCTTCATGGCTTGGTGAATAAAGTAACTGGATCTCATATGGCTAGTTCCGTGGACTTGTCCTGGACACAGCAGATTGAGAAACACACTGAGCAAATGTGCTCAAAAGAAGGATGACATGGAAAAGAAGGGATTGCAGCATGACCGTCCCATGTGGAGGTGCTTTCTCCTTTCCCTCTCCTACTCTCTCTCACTAGTCACATGCCTCTAGCAAATACGTTAGGTGGGACCTTTGAGAAATGATTAAGCATCAAAATGGAGGTCCACATACTTGAGTTCTGATGGGTTTATAAAGAAAGGGAATGAGGGACGTTCTTTCTTCTCTGCTCAAGTTCCTGCCCTCCGCTATGTTACCCACCAGCAGAAACACTCTTACCAGATATGGTTCTTGGACCTTAGACCTCCAAACCATTAGATAAGTAAACCTCTATTTGTATAAATTACCTAGACTTAGCTAATTCTATTATTAGCAAGAGAATGGTCTAGAAGAGTCTTTCTCATGGAAACTCTTGGTCTACAAATGTGTAAGTATTTGAGACAGTTGTCTACATGTTAGTATTAGATAAGCATTTATCTGTATGAACAATTATTAGATCTTTCCTTATAGCATTTATAAAGCCAAGGTAGGCCAGCCCAGTCCCCCAGACTTGCCTTGCCTGTGTGATTCTGACACCTCACACCATTACACTATTTAGTCCCCACACACATTTTGAAGGAAGTACTTATATAATTCATAATGGTGTTGTTCTTGATTAGATCCAAAATGGGAAAGACATAGAGAGAGCTAATTAAAATTTTAACCTTTAAAATAATAAACAACAAAAGACTCTCAGCTGACAGGGAAAAAAATTCAGGAAAAAAATTAGTCGTTTGGAAGTCTAAAGAAGATATAGTAAAATAAACTTATTAACAATAATTTGTTAATAAAATAAATCAAACCAGCACAGATTAAAAAAAGTAGCAAAATTGCATTAAGCTAGGATTTGACCTCAGGGTATTTTATAAAATGTATTACTTCATTAAAAACAACTAAACAACTTAGTATATATTTCAATTCATTATTAGGCCACTATAGTGATCCATCTCTATTATCTTTCACTTACCTTATTTACACATGAGGCATATTTATAATAAAAAGAAAATTTGAGATGACACAGATGAAAATTTTGTGCTCATTATTTTAAAAATTCCTTCTATGTGCCAAGGATTATGTTCAGGCCATATCTTGGACTTTTTCCAGAGACACTAGCTCAATCAGTCCTTCCAGCATTCCCATGAGTTATCTACTATTACTCCTAATATATAGATGGGGAAATACAAGCCTAACAAGGTTACAGAGAGCTCCTAAGAGGCAGAAATAAAATTTCAACCTAATCTTGTATATGTTGATCACACTGAATTGCTGACAATCTTTTATGATAATTATAGAAGACTTATTTTCAATGGCTAATAAGTATCTAATAATGTTTCTTTGTTGGAAATTGTTATCTAACTAGAACAGAAATTCTGAATATTGTTGTGAAAATCACTGAAAAGTCACAATCAGCAGTGCTGCATCCAGAAA
Organism: Tupaia belangeri chinensis; assembly: GCF_000334495.1. Classification (NCBI taxonomy): domain Eukaryota; kingdom Metazoa; phylum Chordata; class Mammalia; order Scandentia; family Tupaiidae; genus Tupaia; species Tupaia belangeri. Next base: position 75,126 of record NW_006204238.1, on the reverse strand, counting down.
ATATCCTTCCACAGTCACTTCTGAGTGCTCACCATGTGGTAGGTCCTACTTGAACGCTGAAGATTCAACACTAATCAGCAATATACAGCTAATCTCCCGGAAGAGATAGAGACATACTCAGTATTTACCAGTGAACACATAAACGAAAGCATTCTAAGTGATAAGAAGCAAAGACTCATGCTGTTGTGAAGGTATGAATGCAAACAAGTAGCTAAAGATATTCAGAAAGTATCTGACGATTCTCTGTAACATATAGCCTAAGATTGAAGAAGCAGAGAAAATAACCAATGGAAAAAATCCTAAGGAAGGACCAAGTTTCAAGAAATAAAATCTAATGCAGCTTGTACATAATCTGCCAAAGAGTGAAGTGATACAAGCTAAGTTTGGAGAGGTAAGCAAGGACCAGATCATACATGGTCATGGTCATATTGAAATGCTTAGACTTGATTGTAAGTTCACTCGAAGATTTTAATCCAAGGATTCAAAGTGACAAGATCCAATCTGGGGAAAAAAAAAGTAATATAAAACAAGTTTACAGAGAAGTCATAGCATAAACATATTAAGAAATATATAAGGGGGCTTCAAAAAATTTTGTGGAAAATGGAATTAATATATGAGTATTTTGGTGTAAAAAAGTTTGAAAACCATGCATAGTTTTTTGTAATAAACATTTTCCATAAATTTCTTGAAGACCCCAGTTTTATTCAGAATTAATTATAATTACAATTATAACATGTATATAAATGTGTATGTAATAACACTTTGTAAATCCCTGTATATATATATATATATATACACACACACACATATAATATATATATCATATATATGTATATACATATATATGTGTATATGTGTGTATACTCTTTGTGTATATGTAACACACATATATTTCTATGCATGTATGCATATGTATATCATGTGCGAATGTATAAATATCAAACTGAGTTCATTCATTTGCTTGTCTACTCCCAATATATTTCTCAAAGTCAAACTCTTAAGAGCTGATGCTGAATAAGATGACTATGCCTTCAGGCAGGAAGGAATACAATTTTGTAATTCTGATTTCATCTTGTTCCTTCTCTCAAGATGACAGGCTTCCTTTGGGTAACTGACATTGAAATGTAGGACCTGCAAAATCAGCCATTCGTCATTCCAAGTCACTAGAATGCTTCATATCTGAATAGCAGGGATAGCTCCTCTTACTAAGTCACACATGGTGTATTTTTATTCTCCAGAATAACCTAGTCATGATTATAAATGATCAGAATGCATCATGTGAGAAAAATTTATAATATTTTCTATCATCCCCTTATGCTTTGCTGTAGCATACTTCTGAATGCTCTTCTGTGGACCATGTACAAAAAGGGAGAGTTTTTCCACAGATCTGGGAATGCAAGAGAGGTGTTCATTGACTGTTAATTACGGTTGCCTACATTTCTAGTTTAATAGTAGTAGAAGGAAGATTTTTGTTTTAATAACTTATTTTCAAAATAAAAAAGTAATCTGTCTACTTTTTATCACATATGAGCTCTGAGAAGAAAATAATTTCCTTGTTTTTGAAATAAAACCTAAAAAAAAACCCAATGTATACTAGAGTCATAACAGAGTCTATCATATGTATTTTTTTAAGAATTATTTATTTAATTTTATTTATTGATTCTTTTTTTTTTTTTTTAAATTTGACGAGAGAGAGAGATAGTGAGAAAGCCAGCCACCATATCCAAGACTTGAACCGTGGTCGGCCATGTGGGAGTGTACAGCGCCTCAACCACCACACTACCTGCTGGTCCCCATCATATGTATTTTTATCTAAGGACATAATGTCTAACTTCAGGTAAAATTGACAAACATTTACCTTATTCTAGTGGTAAGGCATTCTCTACAAGCTTGAGTACAAAGAAGGCATAATTCCAAAAGGTATTTCTTTAAAAAATTGCCTTGGGGCAGGCAGGTGGTGTGGTGGGTAAGGGTGTTGAACTCTCACATGAAAGACCGTAATTCAAGTCCGGCACCTGATGGCTTGCTTTCTCTCTTTTCCTCTCTCTCTCTCTCATTCTGTCCCTCTATAATCAAATGAAATAAATAAAAATAAATAAAATTAAATTAAATAATTCTTAAAAAAATAATTACCCATGACTTCATAAACCATTTATATCTTAAGTATCAGTAAAATTCTCAATTTATTTGCCATATTTTACATAGCTTTGATATAGTCATGGGTCACTTAATGATGGAGATACATTCAAAGAAATGCATTGTTAGGCAGTTTGTCCTTGTGTGAACAGCAGAGTGCACTTATCCAAACCTAGACAGGATAGCCTACCACCTACCTAGGCTATATGGTATAGCCCCTTATAAACGTATGAGACACTGTGGTGCGTGCAGTTTCTTACTGACCAAAACATTATTATGCAGTGCAGTGATTGTATATCAAATTTTATTTATGAAATTTATAAATGTGTAGAAGCAAAATGAATGTATGGATTGCCACTCCAGATCATAGAATTATCAAACTTACCACTTCTTGGACACTTCTTCTGCTTTTTTGTTTTTAAGAGAGATTTTTGTTATAGGGCATGCACACTCACCAGAAACAGAGACAAAAAAGAAGGAAACACCTCCCCCCCACCCCACAGAGGGGATGACCACACCACAATCCCTTCTCTTCCAGTCACCTCTCGAGATTTGGGGCACACAAGCATACACACCTAGTGTGAGTTTTAAGCTGCCGGGTCCAACTAAAACTGTGGTTGACTACATGGGAGTCTAGTGACATAACCATTACACCATCTGCTGGTCCCTTCTTGGGCACTTCTATGTACAGGAAGCACTAGAATACTGGTTACATAAGTACATGATAAAATGTGAGAAAATTTTGAGTTTTTATAGTTTTTTACTTCTTTTGGTGAAGCAGAAGTTGGCCTTCTAATGTCAAGGTAGCAACAACTTGAGTTAAACTTAAGGCAGAAATCAAAAAACAAGGCCATCCACTGCGGTGTCCTTCAAGGCTGGAAACCACAAACTGACAGTGGGATTGGAGCCCTACTCAGCTTGAAAAACTCTCTTGGTACATGAACAGGCACTCAACATTCTCAAGAACTGGAGGGCTGGGAACCAGCAGTCAGCGTAATGACTATGTCGCTGGACTCCCACGTAGTCGACCACGGTGCACGTCCCGGACCTGGTGGCTTAAAACTCACGCGGGGCACGTGTGCATGTGTGCCCAAGATCCCGAGAGGAGAATGGAGGAGAAGGGATTGCGGTGTGACCATCCCCCCTGGGGGGTGATTTCTCACTTTCTGTCTCTATGTCTCTCTCTGTCTGGCGAGCACACGCGCCCTATAGTGAAAAACCTGTCCAAAAAAAAAAGAACTGAAGGGCTGGGCAAGGAGTATTGTAGCCTCTCTCCTTCTCTCTCTCTCATACAAACACAATCTAACATAGAAATAAACCAGTGAATAAATAAATAAATAAGTAAATAAATAAACTGAACAAGTTCATGTCTCCCTAATGTCAACATGTGCTCTCAGATCATCAAAAGCCTGAACTTCAGTAATGCAGGCCCTTAGACTACCTCTAGAGAATCTGGTGCTACTCTTATTATTATCTAAATTATAAATCTTTTCATATGGATCCCAAATAATCATCTACATTAGAAAAAAAAATCACAAAAAGAAAACCAAAGATAGAATAAAAGCTATAGAAAAGTGAGAAAGACTTTTTTGAATTTTTGTAGACATACTAATGAATAGAAGCAAATTACTAAGTATGCAACAGTGGAGAAACTGTTTATTAGTAGAAAATCAATTTTATCTACTCTCCAATGAATATATTATAAATGCATACTTTTAAAGAATAGTAATTTGAAGGAACTCCAAATTATTTGCTTTCACAAAACAGGGCAGAAGTGTACCTAATTAAACAGGAGCAGATGAAGATCAGAGAATTCTAAGTTTGGAAATCTATTAGATATCACCCAGTTCAATTCCTTCTTTTTGGAGGTAAAAGAACCAAAACTGAAAAAATGAAATTATAAATATTTTCTAGTCCCAGAATAGTTGCATTAATTTGATCATAAAGTAATGTCTGAAGATGAAAGAAAATAGAAGCAGGAGAAAAAAATATGATTATAATTAAATAAACATAATTGTAATGGAAACCACTGTCACTATGTGTTTTATAACTTCTCAAGACTGTATAATGTTAGAAATATTATTTTTATTATCTGATCATTTTTTATTCTCATTATGCTATAAAATATATTTTCAAAGAAAGTGCTCTGTGTTTTATAGAGCACTTACAATAGCAAAAGCTTAAACATTTAGCATGTGATTAGTATTCAAGTATTTGAAAAAATGAAACTGAATTTTGTTGTTTACTTTGAAATGAAATAAAAAAATTGACATAAGAATAGAGGAATAATCATGTGATACAGAAAATTTAATAAAGTTAAGAACAAAATCTAGGTATTGAATATATAAAGGTTCACTGTGAAACTCAACTTTTCTGCATATTTGAAAATTTTTTATATTTTCTTGGGAAAAAGTTAAATGCTTAAAAACGTCTACTATTTCATAAGAAAGGAATCAAGCTATGTGTCAATATATAAAAGAATTGTGATTACAGAGCTTAATGTTTATATTTTTCAACTCTATATAGGGGTTCATTTGTTTTTTCTCAGAAGGGGGAGAAGACATGGCTATATATTTCAGCCTAAGTTCATAATTTCTTGATTATGACTCATTTTGTTCATAATATGAGATTTAAATATACTATTTTCACTAAACACATTTTATCATAAACTGTTCTTATACTGGTAGATCTTTTTGAGATTAGAACCACATCCCCTGAGTATCAGGAGAATGGGGCTTAAGAATTAGCTAGACGTATACATGTTTCTAAAAGGGTTATTGGTAGCAGAAATAGGAAAGTAAACAATTGCTTTTAAATTATTAGTTAAAATAAATGAAGTAAGGGGGCTGGAAAGTGGTGCAGCAGCAAAATGCAACACTCCACAAGGCTGATCCACTTGAAAACGTTCTGGGTTTGCATCCAGAGACTTCTGTGAGTCTATCAGGCATATTCTTGCCTGTGATCTAGGGCTGACTAAGGCTGGGGGTACATTCCAGCATCAAGACTCTGTTGGGAGTGTTGTCTTCACATTCCAGCATCAAGACCCTGTTGGAAGTCTTCTTTTTTTCCTTTCTCATTCACAGAATAAATAAATAAATATTATAAACAAAAAAAAATGGAATGAAAGGATTTTAATCCAGGACTGGCATACTACCTCATATATCCTCCCTCACAGTAAAAATGCTGAGGTCATTTTAAAATGCACTTTTATTCTATCATAATAAAATTGTTTGATATTTAAATTAATCATACAGTTGAAGGGGACCTGCTACTTGGTTGTGTTTTGAATTTTGAGAGAAACAGTTTTAACTTCTCATTTGCTTCTTCAGAATGTCAGCGATGGCTTACTAAATGGTTTACTAAATTCAGGCGTCCCTTCACATTGGGGCCAAGGGTTCTTCCTGGAATCCTTGGTTCACAAAAGAGGCATGGTCTTATGTTTGGTATATGATGTGTCCAAAATGAGTCAACTGATTTGGTGAATGTAACCCAAAGCAACTGGGAATCCCAGGTCTAAAAGCTGGGATAGAACAAACTGTAATTGTTAGAATTTTAAGTGGCTATAATTTAAACCTTCATCATGGTAGTTAGATATGATATTAAACATGCAGGGCTAGTTTAATCTTTATTTTTTTCCATAGAAAAGCTCTCAGTCGTGCACACATTTATTCTGTTTGCCTGATCCTCATATATTGGCATAACTACATTTCTTCTTAACAAATTATGCCATATGTTACAACTCTGATGTACCTAAAATAGTTATTGTACCAAATACATTGCAAAAACTATGATGACGTGTTTCAAATTATGTTATAATCATTTCTAAATTTAAAAATCTCAATAAGATATGCTTCTACATTTTAAAACAATGCTTCTCACCATAATGGAATAACAGGACTAGGTTTCTCTTTTTGCTTGAACAATGAGATAACCTGACAAACTATACAAAACAATATATCTATTTTTAAGATATTAGCTCAATTGGGGCACAGAAAAATAATCCATAGAAGGGAAGCCATAAGGTTTACCCTAACCTTGTACCAGCTCACTGCCTAGAGAGCTTTCAAGCCATAGTGCAATGAAAAGAACCCCCAAACCTGTGATTATTCTCTTTGAGTTGAAAGAAACAATTTAGAGGTAGGAAACTCATGGTGGCTGAAATTTGTGAGGGAAAATAGAGCTCAGGGAGTTATAAAGAGTGTGCTTAAAGATTAGCAGAAGGATCATCTCCAGTTCGGCTGAGTACTGATCTGTACTTGCATGTGAACCCACTACAAAGGTCAAGGAAACAATGACCAGAAGTAAAATAGAAAATATGCAAGTAGTAAAATAAAAATATGCATTTTTACTCATTTAATGAGAACAATAAACCCACAGATCCAACATGTTCGACAAACTCCAGATATGAAGAAAACCACACTAAAGCACATAAAAAAAAGTTATGATAAAGAAAAACATCTTAAAGCAAATAGAGAAATATGGTCCTATTATACATACTGAACAAAAGGAAAGATGACATCAGACTTTGATCAGAAACAAAGCAAAGAGAAAAAATATCATGTAATATCTTCATACCAAAAGAAAAGATTTCCTAAATCCTATATGTAGCAAAAATACACCAAAAATTAAGATGAAGCAATGACTGTAAGATATATGAGTCAAGAGAATTCATCAACAGTAGACCAACACTACAAGAAATGTTAAAGGAAATTCTTCAGACAGAAGGAATATGATATTAGATGGAAATCTGAATCTATGCCAAGCAATCCAAAGAAATAACAATAGTAAATATAAAAGGCATTTTAATCAAAAAATGCTTTTCGGATTAAAGCAAAAACAACTTACAAAAAAAAGTGTCACATAACAAATTCAGAAATAGAGAAGTAAACCATACAATAACAGCACAAATGCCAGAAAGGAAACAATGGAAATACAGTGTTTTCAACTTCTTATACTGTGTGCGAAATGGTACAATACTATTTGAATTTAGTTTGTGATATGCTAAAGATGCATATTGTAGACCTTAGAGCAAGGATTTCAGGAAAAATTGAGACATAGTTACTAATGCAATAGAGATAATATAGAATTTTAATATTAAATTAATATTATAAGAGGCAGGAAAATAGTAAAAAAAAAAAAATCAATAGGACAAATAAAAACAAATAGAAAGATCAATAGAGTCAGGGCCTGGACAGTGGCATAGCAGTTACATGTGGCACCCTGCAAGGCTGACTGACCCACGTGGGAAGGTTCTGAGTTTGTATCCAGAGATCACTGTAAATATACCAGGTACACCTATCCCCGTGATCTAGAGTCAGCTGAAGCTGACATGGATCCTGGCACTGGACCCTATTATGGGTGTTCTCTTTCTCTCTGTCTCTCTGTCTCTCTCTCTCTCTCTTGATCATGGAAGAAGTAAGTTTTTTAAAAAGGTGATTATATATAAATTCAACTATATCATTAAAGCTATTGAATGCAGATGGTTTGAATACTCTGATTAAAGGCAAAGATTGTCAGATACAATAAACAAAGTCAATGCAACTATATATGATCTATAGTGAACTAACTTTAAATATGCAAGTTAAAAATAAAATATAAAAATATCATTAAGGGGACAGCAGATCGTGTAGCGGTTATCTTGCTGGACTCCCACATGGCCAATGGTGGTTTGAGTCCTGGACCTGGAGCTTGAAAATCATGCCAGGCACGTGTGTGCACGTCGGAGATCCCAGGGAAAATGGAGAAGAGATTGTGGCATGGCCATACACACCCCTCCCCCCGGGAGAGTGATTTCACTTTCCTTCCACTGTTTCTGTATCTATCTCCAGCATGTGCCTTAAGGCAAAAAACCTTTAAATAAATCATAAATTAAACAAAAATAGAATGACTATATTAATATAAAACAAAGTTGCTATCAAATACAAAGAGACTCCTTTTACAGGGATAAAGGAAACAATAAATCAAGGAAACATAACACTACTAAATATAAAGCTAATATCACAGCTTCATAGTATACACATTACATAAAACTGAAAGGAGAAATGAATCAAAAATTATAGTTAATTATTTTACTTATTATTATTATTATTATTATTTATCTATTACTTTTATAGTTTGCTATAGGACATGTGTGTTTACTAGAGAGAGAAATAGAGGAGGAAAGTGAGAAATTATTCACCAGGGGATATGGCCATGCCACAATTCCTTCTCCTTCATTCACCTCTCAGGATTTGGGGTAAACATTTACACGCACCTGACATGTTTTTCAAGCTGCTTGTCCTGGACTCAAACTGTGCAGTTAGATCTGGGACTCAGACACCTTCACCACCAAGCCACTGACTGACCCAAATTAAATATTTTAATATGCTTTTTTAAAAAATTTCCAAAACAAGTAGTCATAAAATTAGTAGAATATAGACAATTTGAACAACGATGGTAATCGACTGAATTTAACCTAATTAGTGATTCTAGAACATTCCAGGAATAAGCCATAAAACTCAAAGATAATTAGGGACATAATAGTAGTAATGAGATAGGCCACCTTGAGGTTTAGCAGGACCTCAGCCATTTCAAAATTAAGAAAGGCCTCTAAGGAGAACAATCTGACCAAGGGCTGGATCATACGGAGGTCTGTTTGAAGAATGGTCAATGGCAACCAGCAGTTAGTGTAATGGCTATGTCGCTGGACTCCCACGTAGTCGACCGTGGTTCGTGTCCCGGACCCAGTGGCTTAGAACTCACGCTGGGCGCGTGTGTGTGCGTGCCCAAGATCCCGAGAGGAGAATGGCGAAGGGACTGCAGCGTGACCATCCCCCCTGGGGCGTGATTTCTCACTTTCTGTCTCTATGTCTCTCTCTGTCTGTCTGGCGAGCGCACGCGCCCTATAGCGAAAACCTCTCAAAAAAAAAAGAAAAAAAAAAGAATGGTCAGAATGGGTATTTGAAGCAAAACAGCAATCAAAAGAATTACTCAGGGAAAAAGGATTGACTTTGATTGACTGTGGGGAATGATTTGTACATGCTTGTGTATCTTCTATAAATACTGAGCACACACTGTACTTTTTGAGACAGTTTGATGGTGCTTGCTGCCTGTCTCCCTGTAACCGGCTGTAGAAATTAATTCCCTTCTTCAGCTTGTCTTTTGTTCTGCTGACCAAGAAATAAAAGCAGCTAGATTAGTTTGCCAGTAACGGTGATATTTTTATTAATTGTTTGGAAAATAAAATCCAAACAAAAGTAATACCTTCTAAGGAAAACAGATTGTGAGCCACACTTAAGATCTGGTTGTTTAATGCTTGTGTTTTGAGTGTTCCTCAAGATTTCAAGTACAATATATTCTCCTTGTAAAATAATTACTCTGATTATCTCATACATTCATAATACTTATTGTTCTCTATTTAATCGGGGAAATGCTAAATTTAAGCAGTGTGATTTTTTTCAATGGGAGGTTAGGAATTAAATTAAGCAAATATTCATTCATAATTAGTAACAACTCACACTAAATCTAATGTTTTGAAGTTCTAAAATTGGTACTTCTATCGACAGACTAATTTAAATCTGTATTGAGTTAACTACTTACAAATATAAGTAAATAAAGATGACTATAATTGATATACCTACAAAGCAGATCTTAGCGAGTCAGCAAGTCCACATACAGGCTCCCTCTGATACTTAAGGGAATGTCTGTCAGCTTTTTTGTTTTCTTTCTAATGCTAGAGGACATGTGCATTCACTGGAAGGAAAGAGAGAGAGATAGGGAAAGTGAGAAAGACCCTTCATGGAATGGTCAGGAGGCAATCCCACTTCTTCCACTTCTTTTGCAGGATTTTAGGTATGCAAACAGGTGTAGGCATGTATTGTTTTTTTTTTTTTAAGAGAGATTTTTGCTATAGAGAATGTGTGCTCATCAGAGAGAGAGAGAGAGAGAGAGATTAAAAGAGAGAAATCACCCCCCAAGGACATGACCATGCCACAATCCCTTCTCCTCTATTCTCCTCTTGGGATTTTGGGCACACTACACACATGCACCCAGCATGAGTTTCAAGCTTCCAGTTCTGGCATTCAAGCCCTGACAGCCATGTGTGAGTCCAGCGACATAACTATTACACCATCTGCTGGTCTTGCAGGCATGTATTTCAAGCTACCAAATCTAGAACCCAACTGAACAGCCAGCCATGTGAAACAGAGGCTCCTTAACAACCACACTACTAGCTGGCCCACCATTTGCTTTCTAAGCAACTCGTGAACTTGGGTAGGGGGTTGTATGATAGCACCACTGTTACCTTAATTTCTAATATTTTGTCAAAATTATGGGTCATGTCAATTACTGGAAACTCTGTCTTAAATTTCACCTGTGACTTTTCCAATCTATGTGCAAGCTATTTTCAGTCATCTGGAAACAGAGCAGGAATAAAACTTATTTGTTATAATTTTGGAGCAGGGAGATGAATTTAAATCCTGGCACTGTCTTTTACTAACTGTGTAACTTGGGCAAGTTGTTAATTTCTCTGTGCCTCAGCTTCTTTATCTGTTTATGGTAATAATGATACTACCTAACTCATAGGGTTGTGGTGGGACTTAATTAAATTAATATTTTAAGTGTATAGAATAGCATATGCTTTCATAAAAAAAATACTATTGGATTATCAGAAAACTCATGACACATTTTTGCATAGAAAAATATGTCATGACTTTCCTGATGGCATACTGTTATAAGCTTGTTAAATGTATCATGTAGTTGCCTAAAACCTTTTGAAGTGTTTGTGTGATCTTCAGGATAATCTATATTCTTTAATTTGACTTTCAAAATACCAACTTATCTTTCCAACTTCATCTCTGTATACCCAAGATACATGAACTTAAGTTTCTTGAAAACACTATTATCTGTGGTTTTTACTGAGGAAATAAGCTTTTGGTTATGATGTCTTTCTCTTGCCTTTTCCCTAAATCCTACTCGTTTTCTAAATCTCAGTTCAGATTTGACTTCTGGCTGAAGTCTTCCCTAGTCTCTAAAACTGTGGTACATTTTCACAGAGAACACTGTCATTTACCCTATCAAACCACACTATATGTCTTTTTATTCATATGCCTAAATGAAAAGTTATTTAATGACAAACATGGTTTTCATGTACTACTATAATCTATATGCATAGTTTCCAGTATAAGTCCAACATGTATTGACTCAATAAAAATAGGAAAGGATGAGTAAGTTAGTGAATGAATAAAGGATACAGTTACTGTATCACAGAAAAACAGAGCACATATCCTCCATCGTGAACTCAGTAGCTAGCTAGAAGATTGTCTGGGACCAAAAACATTCGGGGTAAAAAAAAAAAAAAAAAAAAAAAAAAAAAAAAAAAAAAAAAAAAAAAAAAAAAAAAAAAAAAAAAAAAAAAAAAAAAAAAAAAAAAAAAAAAAAAAAAAAAAAGATCAAATTGATCTGTGATATAATTTTGAATAGACCCAAGTTTAATGCAAATTAGCCACAGGTCACCTTAGTGGTCAATTGGGGATACACCATGTCTCTATTTCTCAGCTATTCCAACTAGTGAAATAGTTCTCATACACAAAAAGCTCCAGTTCTCTGCACTCCAGGCTCATGGCAAAATTTCTCTTCTTGATTTTTCTGCTAGGTGAGGCCAAGTGACAAATTCTGCTCAAAGAGTTCTAAGAAGTGACATATGTCACTTCAGAGTCAGATAGTTTCTTTGCCCTTTACAGAGCTATCTAATCCTCTTTCTCAATAAGTGCCAGTGGTCAAGCTGGAACCTGCTTAGTCTGCATCCAGGTGTGAGGTGACAAGGAGCAGGACCGCTTGCCCACCAATGATGGTCATGTAGTGGGAGAAACGTAAGAGACCTTTACTGAGAGAAGCTACTAAGATATGATTAATACTCTCCAAGTTATTAAACAACAGCAACAATAAAAATGCCTCTAGGAAATGATTAAAATCTCATAGACTACACACCAGGGAATGTTGATGTGTTGACGGAGAGTTCTAAAAACATAGAGCAAGAGGGAAACTCTTCCAAATTCTATGACACCTTGGTTGTATTTTGCAGGCTGAAGTCTGAAACAATTACACCCTTTGCATGACTGAGTTGTAAGAAAACTTAGTGTTTTCTTTGGGAAAACAATTGTGTCAACTATTTTTTATCTTTTAGGAAAATTTTCATAGTATAATTAGGGGAGAAATATTTGCTCAATAACTATTTTAAAACACCACATTTAAGCTGTGCTTTTTAAATTGAAGCATTTACTTTCCATGTTAAAAATAAAAATTGAACAAAATAAATGATCAACCAGAGATTGTTACTAGATACAAATGAAAATAAATAACCTGATATGTTTGGTCTTACAAACTTAGTAAGATATTATGCCAATTTGGAATTGTTCCATCTTGAATTTACTCACCTTAATTGCTTTTATGCTTTTATTTATTTATTTAAAACAAATGCTGTAGAGGTTTTTTGTTTTTGTTTTTGTTTTTTCCTATTTTGGAAGGCAGAAGTGAAATGATACAACAATTAATGAGTAAGTAAATAGAAATATTAATGGTTCTCTAACCAAACACTTGATCACACTGGGAACAATGGAAATACAGTACCCTGGGTCTGGTCCCTATGCTAAGGCTCTGCTGTGAGTGTGTATGTGTGTATCTTCCTAATAAGGAGATTATATTTGGTTTCTCACAATTGTAAAAAAAAAATTACTAACAGATATTTTGCTGACATTCTTTGCTAGCAAATCTTCTGATGAAAAATGTGACAGAAGAGGAGGACATGGAAAAATTTCTACTTCCACAAAAGTAAAAGTGATCAAAGGAAATAGTATTGGCAAGGACTTGCTTTGTAGTACACAAGAAAAAGAATTGATTTCCTAAAGGCGATAATCAGAAGTGGGGCTCTCTCTCTCTCTCTCTTTTATATTTT
>NW_006204238.1:56582-62013 GCF_000334495.1 Tupaia belangeri chinensis | reverse complement strand
AGAGAGACAGAGAGACAGAAAGCAAGAAATCATCCCCCAGGGGGGATGGCCACGTTGCAATCCTTTCTCCTCCATTCTCCTCTCGAGATCTTGGGCACGTTTGCACATGTGTTCAGTGTGAGTTTAAGCCACCGGGTCCGGGACTCGAATCTCATTCTACTACATGGGAGTCCAGCGACATAGTCATTACACCAACTGCTGGTCCCAGAAGTGGGATTCTCTAACCTCTCACTTCTTGGAAGAATGGGTATTGTTATACAACTTGAGATTTTAGGTGATTTCACTGCCTTCTGCTTCTCCCAACGATAAGAATAACAACAGAAACAATAATAAAAACAACATCAATAAACAGTCCCATCAATGAAGAGACTTTTTTTTATAGCTTTTGGTAGAAGGAAAACATTAGTTATATAGATGGAATTTATCAACACCTGAATTTTTCTTGGCATAACTTTAGCAATAGCTGCAACAGTTATAAAGGTTAGAAGTGACTCCATTGCAGGACTAGAGACTGGATGGCAGAAGGAAAACAAGTACCATATTCATATGGAAAATCTGAAGACAAATGAAGCATTTCAAATGGGGCTGGTGTTTTCATAACTACAGAATAGGAGATTTGTTTTTGATCACTGAGGTCCCCAAATGCACCTCAGTTTCTTCATACCTGTTAAACATTCCTAGCTAATTGTCCATTCAGATATTGCAATACCACATTTTCTGGTTAGAATCTCATGCAAGAACATCCACCCATACTATAGAAAAAGACAGAGAGACAAGAAGCAAAGTATTTACTTTTATGTGTTAAATTCTCTGCACTGCCTGTGCGGCTGCTCATGAAATTAAAATATATTGTTCTTTACAAAAACCTTAAATACTTACATTTTTTGCAAATTTGTATTATTTAAAGGCAAATTAATGTTTCATATTCTAATATGATGAAGTCATCTTGCAATCTCAAAATAATATTAATATATCAGGTTGTTGTTGGTAAAGTCATGATGTATTTTTCTATGTTTTTCTATGCAAAAATGTGTCATGACTTTCCTAACAACCCAGTATTTTTTTTTTTTTTGAGAGGTTTTTGCTATAGAGCACGTGCTCTTGCCTAAAAGACAGAGAGAGACAGAGAGACAGAAACTGAGAAATCACCCCTCAGGGGGGATGGCCACGCCGCAATCCCTTCTCCTCCATTTTCCTCTCGGGATCTTGGACATGCACGCACATGTGCCCGGCATGAGTTTAAGCCACCGGGTCCGGGACTTGAACCACGGTCGACTACATGGGAATCCAGTGACATAGCCATTATGCTAACTGCTGGTCCCCAACAACCCAATAATTTTAAACATTTTTTATGTTTGTAAAAGTCAACAAATCTCACATTTTAACAAAACATGGTATTTAACAGCCCTTTTTGTGTCAACTCAAAGGATGGTTATCATCTGATACATCATCACTACTCCCCATTTCTGCTCACTTAGGAGACTTTGTGAATAGATTTTGGTGCTCTTCCCAGTTGAACTAACAATAAGCCTCGAAATCTTCCATTCAACAATTTATAACAGATAGGAGTTCATACATATCTGTTATGACTGTTGATTTCATTTTCCATCTCCCCGCTAAAATACAAAATCCCTTAGCAGTGATTATTATTCATCTTTCTAATCAGATAGTATGACTCAACATATGGTGTACATATGATTACATATATCACATGACTAAGTATTACATCTGATAATACAGACATAAAATTTGTATAGAAGTAATCTAGAAAGTATTTAACTACCTAGTCTCTTATTTAGTATAGCTAGCATAATTACATGCACAAAGCTTAGCTGGATGTTTAAACATCATACATTTAAGAAATGTGCTTCTAAATAAAATTCTTTCAAAACTTGTCACAACAGGTGCTCACTGAAAAATGACTTATCTGAAGTCAGAGCCATCTTCTACTTTCAAGTCTTGGGAGATTTTTGGAACATCTGAAATAATGATTCAACCAAATGGGAACTGGGATAGATAATTTAGTTAATAAAATGCTCAATAATACTTAGAAACATTGAAACGTTTTCAACATTAGGCAAGTACTAGTAATTTGGCGGCAGAGAATGATGTCAGCAAAACTGAATATTATTTTAATTGCTTACTGGTGCCCTCCTCTGCCAGCTCATCTAGACTGCCCACATCCTGGTAGAACACTCCTCTACACAAATGCATGCTCCCTCACTCACTCAAGTTATGACACCCATATTCATGTGTATCCTTTTTGTTTAAAAAATTACTTTCAACTATCTGTCCACAAATTGCCTGCCAAGATGTTATTATCTAGTGATGGTTTAACATATATCTGAACACGGTCAAATGGTGGCACAGCGGTAACACAACACTGCACTACTGGATTCTCAGAGGAAAGTCCCAGGTCTCCCTCTACATTCTAGTACACTGTGCCAGTGATCCAGGCTGGCAGAGGCTGGGGGTGGATCATGGTGTAAAGATTCTGTCAGGGTTCTTGTCTCTGTCTCTCTCTCATAGAATACATTTTTTAAAAAAGTTTAAAATGTTTAAGTTTATTTTAAGTTTTATAGGATACTCTTGAAGCTAAGAAAGCCTTGAAACTTAAGTGATTAATTCCTCAATGGTGACACTTTAGTTATTAATGTCACGATTTCCAATAAAAATTTTAGAGTAGAATACTAGTCATTTAGAACTTCAAGAATCCATTACTCATAACCTGGCCTTGCAATATGAAAGTGAAAGGATATATACCACTTTGGAATCTATACATAGTTAACATTATTCGAAAATCAATACTATGAGCCTGAAATATCATGAATCTAGAAGTTCTTCAATGAATTTTTCCCAACATATTTTATTAGCATTCTTTGCTAACTATTGTCACTGCAAAATTATTTTTCTTCTTTAACAAATATATGTGGGAGAAATTAGGAGAAGTAATCCTCTACCAGATTAAAAATTATCTAAAGGTACATTTCTTTGAACTGAAAAGTAGATAAAAATGGAGAACATTTTTAATTGTACAGTTTTATTAAACCTATGAAGTCAAATGCTTATGATTCACTGCCAGACATTCAGAAGACATTGTCCTAAACATTTCTTTTGCCCTTCAGCGTCATGAAAATGAATATTTTCCAACAAGGGAAAACTGCTTCCTGCATTAAGAAACTGCCACCGGGATCAGCAGTTGGTGTAATGGCTATGTCACTGGACTCCCATGTAGTTGACTGCAGTTTGAGCCCCGGACCTAGTGGCTTAAACTCACACAGGGCGCGTGTGCATGCATGCCCAAGATCCCAAGAGGAGAATGGAGGAGAAGGGACTATGGTGTAGCCATCCCCTCTGGGGGGTGATTTCTAGCTTTCTGTCTTTCTGTCTCTCTCTGTCTTTCCAGTGAGTGCACACGCCCTATAGCAAAAACCTCTTAAAAAAAAAAAAAAAAAGAAAAGAAACTGTCACCCCCAACAAAGTTAGTTAAATTCTCTAAACATTACTGTTAGGTAGTTAAAACTCCTGGATTCCAAATTTAAAAGCCCACATTAACACAATTCAAATTTTACTTTTTACTGTGAGGTATGATCTAGAATATTGCAGAAAGAGATATTCCATTCTTTCATAGATTTCTATAAAAGAATTAGTGAATTAATTTACCAGGATAAGTATATCTTATACTGAGATAGTCTTTAGGCTTTAAATACTAAAGTTTACAAAGCAGTTTCATATGAACTTTCCCTGTGATTAAAACCGCCAAATATGCCAAAGAGGAGCCATCATCCACATTTAAAAATTAGTGGAAAGCATGTGAAAATGACTTGCACAAGATTTTTCAGATTCTTATCTGAGAATTCAACATTCTCCTGTTTTTACATATTCACCCAACTCATATGTCGACAAAAATAAAAGCAGTACCTTGAAATAATAAGCACAATACTGTAAATAGTCTCACCCATTAGCTAATATCAAGGAAAAACTTCTAGTTCTAATACTCCTGACTTAGACTAAGACTATTTCCTTACTTACCAAAGGCCTTAAATTATCAGGAGACTTGTGATTAGTCTTCAGATCCTTACTCAATGCCTACTTTCACTTTAAGACGTAATAAGAAAAAGACTTTAGCTGTCTAAAAATTGGCCTAAATGGCAGACTTAACTCAGAATAGCCACCCAAATTACATAACTAACCAAATGTATTTCCTTTTCACACTAAGACATGACTCCTCTAATACAAAATCTAAAGTGCACACATCAGCAAGACAGAAAAAGAAGGCAAAGTAGGTCTCTCTCGGCCATTACCCAATGCAACTGAAGGTTCTAATTTTATTTATTCTTGAGCTTTCATAATAGAATTATAACGCCTCATAAAACTGAATTTCTGTGACAATTTCTGTTATGTTTCAAATATTATGCTTTGCTCAATTAAATCTGAATAAATTACTTCTCTCGAAATAACACAAGCATACTTTTATTTTCCAAACTATTTCAAATAGTATTGGACTAAAGTAAAAGACTGATTGTTAGACTTTCACTATAGAAAGCATACATTTCCCTTTGCGCATAAGTATACTTAACATTTCCTGCAGAGATGAGCTTAATTTCATCTCATTATTTTTAACTAAATAATGTAGGATGTTTCTGTGCCATTTTCCAAAGTATGTCATGTCTCATCACATTCTTTTTGTTTGTAGACAGGTGCATAGTATACATGACCAACCAAATTGACCTGTCCAATTGGGAGAATTACTCAGGTAATTAAATAACACATGTTTATTATGAAGCACTCTGGCAGTTGAAGGAAACTTCCAGGATAAAACAGAAACCCATCACAAATCATGTTGCTAGCATTTATCAACCAATGACATTCCCAGTTTTCATTGTAATTGCACATAGATGAGTCCAAAATACCAGTAGCTTTCTTATATATTATATCTACATATACTATGGAAGGAAAAGCTAAGACATTTATCCAGAAACTTGAGATAAATTTGTCTAAATGTGTTTTATCCTATATTAGCCTGATTTATTTGCTACTTCAATTCTCTGTTTGGTATATTCTGCTCAGAAATAGTGCATAATGTCATTTATGTTGTTTCTGATATTTGTAAATACAGTATGCTCAAAAGGGCCATCAGTAGAGCTCTCTCCTGAGATTTTCACATTTTAAATTAGTAGAAACATTTGTAAAACATATAATGTACATTTCAAAGAACTTTATGGTTTCAAAGCATCAATACATTCAATCATAGCCTCTCATTTGAACCTCAAAATCTGGGCAAAAAATTATCATTATCCCCATTCTATCAATGAGAAAATGCATTGATTTTTTTTTACCCCATTATTTCTAAATTTCCTTGGAATAATTCTCAGACCTATCCACTTTGAAAGACATATATTTTCATATTTAGTTGGCCACATTAGTAGTG
>NW_006204238.1:33681-56247 GCF_000334495.1 Tupaia belangeri chinensis | reverse complement strand
TTTCCCTAGGATCTCTCTTCTACCATCTTCCGTACGCTCATATACTATATCTCTTTTGCTTTTCTTTTTTTACACTATAAATGCTTCAATACTGGATTCAAGACATTCTATTGTTTATCTATTTGTTTGTTTACATGTTTGCTCTCCCTACTGAACTAAAGCTTACTTGTGGACATAATTTAACTAATTTGACAAATATTACTGTACCCCATTATTTCCAAGATGCTGTGCCAAGAACTGAAAATATAGGAAAACAATGGCCTCCACCCTTTATTAGTTTAATATAATAGGTATTCAAAATGTTCATGGAAAATGTATATTATGGGAAAAAAATGTATGAATTCTAACTTTTTTGGATCAAAATAAACTTACTTTAATTCCATTGTTTTCCATGAACTGTTAGAACGTCCTTCATCAATAGTCCAAAAGGCCCGGTTTAAGAGAAATTACAGGCTCTGTCTAGGTAGTACCATCTAGCATACCGACAGCATGGTTTGGAGCAACATGGCCGACTTCATGTTTGTCATCTCAGGTCAATCTGATTACACTCTAAGCATGAACACACAAATGCCTGAGATCCTGAGGAGCTAGACATATGGGGAAAGAAGTGTGATGAGACTCTGTTGAGCGTTCTCTCTTGCTCTCATACACAAACACACACACATGCACATACTCTCTATCATTAAAAAGAGAGAGAGAAAAAAATTACAGAAATGATGCTTAAAGTTAAAATGTGATGGATAAGTTGTGGTTGGTGAAAAGAACAAAGTTCAAGGAAAAATGAACAACGTATAAAGGATTTGAAACTGTGTATCTGACAAACCTAAGCAGTTCAGCATAGTTAAAGAATAACAAGTGCAGTCTTTCCCAGGCCAAATTGAGTTTGGCCAAAATCAGATAGGAAAAGCCTTGTATATTGGATTTTATTATGATGATAATGAAAAGTTGTAGAACTATTTTCATCATTTGGGTAATATGGCAATATAAGATATTTCTTTGAAAACTTCATGGAAAATGCCTATGAAGGAGAAAACAGGCATGGATTTCAAATAGTTTTGCACCAAAATAAACTCATACTTTAATTCAATTTTCCACAAATTTCTTAAAGTCTTTGTATATTTATTATTCAAAAATACCACTTCAGTCCCTGAGAAGACAACTAAGAGAGACTTTTAATATCCACTCTGGTTCAGATCCTGAACACACCTGTAATCCTAGCTTATTAGAAGGCTGGACAGGTACACTGTGATGGGCAATATTGTATTAAAAAAAAAAAAAGAAACGCCTTATCTCTTTCTTTCTCTCTACTTTCTGCATCTATCTCACTCATAAAGCAAAAACCAAGAGAAAAGGAAAGCCAAGTAAGAGACAAGTGAAGTGGGCTTCAATTAGGCTAATAAGAGAATCAAGTGAAAAAATTATAGGCTTCAAAACCACGTTCAAGAAGTAGAATCAGTAGGACTTGTTGATTGCTAACTTTGGAGATTGAAAGAGAAGAAGCCAAAGAGACCTCATGGATTTCTGACTTGAGCAACAGGAAACAAAGAAGAAGGGGGAGATTTGAAGGAAAAATTACCATACTGAGTTGAAGAACTCAAGAGGTATCTTTGTAGAGTTGTCATTCATTCATATGAATACTAAGGACATTGGTTCATAATTTTGAAACTTTAGATAAAAATATAACCATTAACAATATATAGCTATGTAAGTATAGAAGAATATGCAAAACAAGAACATAAATTGAGTCAAAGGCAGGGCATTAACATAGTTGAATATTTAATCTCAAAGTAGGTGGCTTGAACATTTAAAATGGATCATATAACATTCAACAGAGATATCCACATTAAAGTATTGCTATCATGCTGCGGGTACTGACTAAAGAGCATTCATAAATGATGTCTATTATTTCTAACACACATGTATGTACAACCACACATATCTTGTTTACCTCTTATCAAGTGTCTTGATTTAACATTTCATATCGAAATAGGACTCATCACATTATACCTTAGAACTTCAAGGTATGTGTTAAAATATCACATTCAAAAATACATAGTATAATACTGTAAACAATTATTTCTGAATACAAATGATGCTTTAGAGAAGCAACTTAAAGCTCTTTGTTTAACCTGAAAAGAAAGTATACCAGAGAATTTTTACATATATGAATACCCATAGTAACCTATTTTTATAGAAATAAATCTGCCAAGCAATTAGGTGATTCTAGGAATAATAAGTAAATGAGTGATTTCAAAGAAGACCCTTTTGATTATTTAGGATATAGGACCATGAAGTAACATAACCAATAGAGGACACCTAGTGGTCTTTAGCAGAATCAATACCTGCCTGCAGAAAATACTAGCCAATTCACACAAGTGTGTGTTAGCAGACGTGCTAACCTGAGAAAGATGTCATGGTGAATATTATATTTGTGAACAGTATGGACATATATCAATTTAAGCATTTCAAAGTTTCCATAGACTTCATTTCATTTGAGCTTCACAACTGCAGTATTGTTTGTTGTCATAAATAAGTCACTTTATGTGAGTAAATGAAAAGTAAAGGCATAGTTGAAACAAACATCCATTTATACTAATTTTTAATATAGGATCCATTCCATATCACCAGGAAAATCAAAACCTCTAACATAATTGATATTTAAGTTGTAAAACACTACAAATTAAAGCTTTATTAAAAGCCTTATTATATTTTATTAATTGATACAAGTATTTCAATGGCAAAGGTAATTGGCAAAGATAAACCTCTTTTTAGGTATCTGAAAATAAGCATCTTGCTTGACATTAACTCTATACAAAGAAATGCAAGTAGGTGATAAACCTCTCTCCTTACAGGTGATAATAGTTCTATCCTCAGCAACCTCCAATTCCCTTCACTCTCTAGCTCTCTAACATGTAAATCACCTGCCTGAAATGCCTCAATGACAGCTTACTTTGAAAGTCTATCATTAACTCAAATTTCAGTGTTCACCTCTAAACTCATGCTGGCAAGCACAATTACAGTGTTAGGTTGCTTATACTTTGTGTCTACTGGCATGCACTCCTTTGTATAGCTCATTCAGTAATCTAGACTCTGACTTCAGAACTTAGTCCCAGTATCTTTGAGGTCTCCTCTCATGCAAAATCAACTGTGTTGTTCACTCTTTCCTTTATGCCATTACTTACCAAACCATCTTTGATTATTTGCTCACATGTCTGCAATTTCTATAAAACTGGCATCTGCTTTGTATTCTTATTTGCAGCATCTGCACATACAGACTACTCAGTAAAGGCTTGGGAGTGAGGAATAAATATCCCTTTATAATTATTTAATGGATTTAGAACATGGAGGATTGCCATGTATTTAGTGGAGAGGCATGCCCTGATTATCTACTGTGTTAAGAACCCTGTACTAGTTAGTATACAAGGATATCCAAGGGCAAAAGTTGACATTGACTCCTCTTTGTAGATGTTTATCTCCAGGAAAACAAAACAAAACAAAACAAAACAAAACAAAAACAAGGAAAAAATCTATCTAACTAAACACTACACACAAAAAATAAATCCATGCAGAACCACTAGAATTGTTCTATA
Organism: Tupaia belangeri chinensis; assembly: GCF_000334495.1. Taxonomy (NCBI): domain Eukaryota; kingdom Metazoa; phylum Chordata; class Mammalia; order Scandentia; family Tupaiidae; genus Tupaia; species Tupaia belangeri. The sequence goes on along the minus strand of NW_006204238.1, from coordinate 52,657 downwards.
TAAACATATTGACTATTATAGCACAGTCCATTAATGGGGAATACTTCCTAGAGATGAGTTCAAGTCTGACCTTTAAAATAGTGATAGAAAAATAAAGGCTTTCCAAATCTGAAATACAAAATTATAGAAGAAGAATGAAAAATCCTGTGCCAGTTTTTTTGTAAAACTAAAATAAATTAAAGGAAAACAAAAAAGAGTTGTTGATTGCAAATACGAAGTGACAATGGTAAAAGACAACTACAGTTTGCTGGAGACCCTTGATGGCACAGCAAAGAGACACAGATTTGATGTGATAGGCAATAGAGCTCTGTAAGTTCCAGTACGGTGTGAGTTTAGAAAACACCACTCTTCGTGTATTGCAATTCTTTGAATCCTACGTGTTTTCTAAAAACTTAAAGCAATAAGAAAATGTGTCGTATAACTACAGGTTGGTAACATATCAAGAGTTAGTTTCTCTTCTAAACCAATCAGGATGCTACAATGAACCAAAAGCAGACACTGTTTTTTTGTTTGTTTGTTTGTTTATTTTGAGAGGTTTTCGCTATAGGGCGCGTGCGCTCACCAGACAGAGACATAGAGACAGAATGCGAGAAATCACCCCCCAGGGGGGATGGTCACGCTGCAATCCCTTCTCCTCCATTCTCCTCTCAGGATCTTGGGCACACACGCACACACGCCCGGCGTGAGTTTTAAGCCACCGGGTCCGGGACGCGAATCGCGGTCGACTACGTGGGAGTCTAGCGACATAGCCATTACGCTAACTGCTGGTTCCCAGCAGACACTGTTTTTGCATTAGTTCCCATAGTATACATTTTTAACTACTCTGTTATTAAACATAATTTGTATATAAATCTCTCTCTAAACTAGTATAAAAATCTAATATTGATTGCTAGAAGAGTATTGCAGTGTCCAGACACATTATTCATCTAAAATTACTATAGACATACCAGAAAATCAAAACTAAAAGCCCTCTTTCCTGCCTTAGATTGTGTTTAATTAATCATGATACGTTGAAAGTCTATACAAGGAAAGTTGGAGAGAGAGAAAATTAGAAATAAAAAGTAAAATATTATAGTTACAGGTCCCAAACCATAGTTATATAATCACGTGTTTCCACATTATTACTTTTACATTATTCATAAAGATTTAAACTTCATCTATGTTATTGAGTCCTACAAATAGTCAATACAGAGTAAAATTCCTCTTTTAATTAATATCTGTACAAACATTTAAAGGGTCATCACCCCTTGATTATATGACTGAGATCAGCAGCTGTAGTATTTGAGGTTCTTGGAAACCTTCACCTTTCCAAACAGAATAATCTCCTATTGACTAATCTCTTAATCTACTTTTTATCTCTTCAGTGGCTTGTGATTGTCACAAATTGTTAATAATATTCCATTTAATTTCCGGGGATTTCCTCACCGTATGTCTCTTTTAAGAGGATCATACAGAATTGGTTCCCCTTGTGAAGGGTTACAAAATAGTAGTCTGGCTTGGATTACTCTCTTTACTTGAAAAACAAAAATAACATCACTAAATTAAGAGCATGATTTTTTTTTTTAAACCAAGTAAAAGAGTGAGAAAGATTGACCTCAGCTTTGTAGAGATTGTAGGAAATGGAATTTTCTGGCTTGAATTATCTAAATTGCCTCAGATTTTCACCTCACCTGGCAATACATATCAAGTTTCAGTAGAGTGTTGGAGAGCTCTATTTTTGCATTCTAAAGCCATTGATCTTATAATTGGTTGGTGAAAACAACTTCCCTCCTGACTTAACACCATGTGTTTCATAAATTAGTTTCCCAGATCAGGTGTTTCCTCCTGTACATATTAGCCACTACATTTACCTTTAGGAATGATAGTAACATAAGGGCTGAATTTTAAAGTTTCTGTGTTTCATTCATAATATTTCTCTAATTTATCTGGCTTCAGGGCTTCTTGTTGTTTTTCACTTGAACTAATTCAGACCAGAAAAACATGTATCGTTGAAGATGGAAGCAGTTTCCTATAGAAGGCAGCAGCTTCCCTCGGGAATGATGCATTTAGAACAGTGGCAGCTTCCAGACTTCACACGTTACTTCCCCAAATTTGCTGAATTTAGCATTAGCCAGCTTGGTACTAAAACACTCAGAACTTAAAGACATGTGGGTGAACTCACATCTTCCTCTACAGTTTTATTCCATAAGCTCACAGAGCTACTTCTTCTGACTTTGTGTATTTCTATTTGTAAACACATCATGGTAACATTTACAAAAATCAGGTAGAGATTTGCCAGTTTGGGATTTATTCAAGATTCTTTGTGATTATAGTTTGAATCATGTGGATAAAATAATATAAATTTGTATTAAATTCTGGATAATGACTGTTTCTTCCCTATATAACATTATGACAAATAAGAATTAAATATCCATGATATATGATATTATATCAGGGTATCATATAAACAGGAAAGCATTCTTCACCTAAATGAGCTTGTGGTTCATTTATTAGCAAGGTCATTTATTTATAAGAAAGCTCTTGCCAGCTCATGACTCTGTCCTGAATGTGTTTGGTTACCAAGTGTCTTTGAGTGCATATTGAATTTCATTTTACAATAATGATGGCAGGGAGCTGATGCTACTGGACTATATCATGATATCTTTAAAAACACCATCATGTTACACAGACCTAAGTGCCGGTGACCACTGCCAGAAACCAGAGGACATTGGTGTTTAGGAGTATCCTCTTCTATGACCACATGGCCTGCCATTTTATCAGATAAGGTACCATCTGTTCATCCTGCTGCTATTCTCCAGGGTAACTGGGTTAAAACTACAAAACATTAAAAATATTCACATTGTCTACTGTATTTTTAAGTGATTTTGTGTTTTTATCATGCGACTTCTCTATCATAGGTTACTCATTAAAATAGTTTTGTGGTCTTATTTTAAAGGGTAATTATTCAACTCTTATGTTTTGTGAACCACCAATTTAAGAAGAGTTCTATATAATTTTTTACACACACTGTAATGAAATATTAAGATATTTGTAACTAAAAGGGTATCCATTATGAGAGCCTATATAGTTTAAGAGCATAGGCTTAAGATTGCCAGTATAGAATTCCAGCTCTTCAGATTAGCTCTGTGAATTTAACCAATAAAACTGAATAATTGTAACTATATCAATGGTGTGTTAGACAAATTCAGTGAGGTAATGCACGTAAAGAATCAAATATATTACTTCACATATGATGAGCCTTCAATTAATATTAGCTATTGTTATCATCAATAAAGGTCTTGGTTTGATATTAAATTTAGAGTCACATAAAAACATTTTGAAAACCAAACATTTATTCCTTTTCAGGTGGAATGTGCTAGATAGAGAAAAAATTACAAAATGAATCCAATTCTCAAAGGTACTTCATTTGATTTTAAATCTATTCCATATTCATATTTAAGAACTAATCATTTTTATGTCTTTTCATCAGTGTATTATGCAGTGTTTTATTATTGCATGTCATTTCCTGAAATCCTGTGAACTAAAATGTCATTGGGAAGCACACACAGAAACACTCCAGAAACTTCACAGAAAGCAAACATAAATTCCACTTTATGACTTCTTTAAAAGCATAATTCATTTTTAAAATGCTAAAAAGCATTTTTATAGGGAGCAAAGCAATGACCTACAGCCAGTGTACTGCTTTCATTAGCGCCTGTTTAGGCCTTCAAGGAGCCTTTTAAACTCTCATTATTATGCAGACAATAACATTCAGGTTATAATTAATACAAAAAGGTAGACTTAGAAGAAAAAGAAAGTTAAAAAGGTTAATATGCAGCTTTATAATTAGAGACACAAATTCCACTGCTTGATGATGGCACATTTAACTCAGATCTTTGAAAATTACAGTTGGCTGAGCCCTTTCAGATCCCACCCACTGCCTAAGAACAACAGATGCCTTATTTAGCAAACCATGAGCTTGATTGGCCAGATTTACCCTTTTTATTCACTGCTATTTGTGTTTTCTGTGCAATAATTTCTCTCCTGGGTAGGCTATTTTTCAGTATTTTGAAATGAACTAACAGGGAGAAAATATTAATAAATAATTATAAGCAAGGCATAACAATGAGCAAAATTATTGTGCTAAAATAAATCTCAATATACACAACTTAAAAATGCTCGAAGAAACAATCTGTTTTATTCCAATGTAAACTTACTAAACTGTCAATATTAAAGGAATATATACTGCCTCATAGAGTTAATGATAGACTAGATTAGCAACCAGACCCTACATATTTCTATCAAGTATGGCACTTAGTAGATTTATTATATTGGTGACAAATCTCCAATGTAGGGGAAGATTTGCACTGATTATGGTTAAACATTTTGATTAAAGTGGATTTGTTATAAAATATACTAAATTAGCATAAAGCTATTGTTTTATAATCACTAATTTTTCAGTTGATTCAAATCCAGTAGTTGATCACATATTTTGAAGATTAAAGTATTGTCACTTACTCACCAAGAAGAGTGGTCAAATAAATTTTTCTATGAATTTCATAAAAACTCACTCCATACAGCACTGTGGTTCATTTGAAAGTCATAATAAAAATATAATATAATGGCTTTAAAAAAATGAAAAGATGTAGCTTACCTCTTCCCACTGGTGTATGTATCGAATTAACCTTGAAAGTCGTAATAAACGCAAGAGACTGAGAATTTTTGTAAACCTCACAATGCGAAGTGCCCTGGCAGTCTTGTAAACTTCTGAATCCATTCCTTTTTCTACAATAAGAAAGATATAATCCACTGGGATTGATGAGATGAAGTCAACCACAAACCAGCTTTTTAAATAATTCATCTTGATCACTTTAGGGTCCAGGATGATTTCAGAACTGTCTTCATTGACAGTCCCAGTCCTAAAATTCATGATCAGGTCCAATAGGAAAACTGTATCTGACGCCACATTGAAAATAATCCATGGTGTTGTTGTTTGCTCTGTAAAGAATGTGATTCCAACTGGTATGATGACCAGATTTCCAACCATCATTATAAGCATTATTAAATCCCAATAAAACCTACAACAAATAAAAAAAAATTAGATTTTAAGATGTAGAAAATAACTAGCCTATTCCCCCCATAAAAAAATTGTTACTAATTTACAGTTAAATATAGAAGTAAAAGAACAAAGAATGGTTTATAAAAAATGTTAATTCCTTCAATGGCTACAAATTTTAATCTAAGTAAAACTAGGCCAAGGTATTATGATTATACAATTTTAAAAAATTATTTGATATGAAGTAGTACACAAAATTTGTGGACACACATACCCCCATTTATCTAGTAAGTGGCAAAAAGTAACTTGATTCATAGTTAATACAAATAGGGAGAGTATGGCTAGAAGATATACTTTTGTTGTTGTTTCTTTTTTATATTTTTGCCATAGGGTGAGTGGGCTTGCTGGAGAGAGGGAAAGTGAGAACTGATCCCTGGGGGATTATCCTCCATTCTCCTCTAGAGATTTTGGGCACACATGCATGTGTGTCAGGCATGGTTTTCAAACTGCAGAGTCCAAGCTGCCAGGTCTGGGATTCAAACTATGGAGTCGGCCATGTGAGGTCCAGCACCTTAACCACCACACCATCTGCATACTTTTTAAACTAACGTTGAGAAGATTCTTTGGAGGTGTTTTTGAAACATTTTATATGTCAATTTACCAATCATGGATTAGTCATAAATAGGATATACTAAACATTTTTGTACTGTAAATTTATCTCTAGTAGTACAAATTAGATTAACCATGAATTCTTCACAGTACTCCAAAAAATGTATACTTTATTCTTCCTTTGCTTAAAATAAGAAAACTGATTTTGGCATGACATTGAAAATAATCAAACAGACTCTATTCCAGATATAAAACTACTATCTATCTAAAATTTGCACTCAAAAAAATAAATAGCTGCATATGCTTATATATTTATTTTATGAGCAAGAGATGGGGAGTGAGGAAAAAGAGAAATACAAGCACCCTCAGTAGGGTCACATACTGTGATACTACACCCAGCCATCCCAGCCAGCCAAGATTACACACACACAGGTGCACCTAGTACGTACAAGTCAACCTGGGAACTGACCCCAGTCTTCCATATGGCTTCCAGTTTGCAGTTCAATGAGCTACTACTCTGCCACCACGGCTGAGCCTTAAATCCACAGGTCTACTCCTACATCATTGAGCAACTATTTTAAGTACAGTGCCACTGGTTTTTCAAGCAATTATTTTCTTTAAAATTTCTGATCTATTTTTGAATAGGTCTGTGATTACTAAATACCGTTTGAAAAATTTGTAACTCATTTTACATTCAACTAGGAAGAAAACCAGAAACTTTGTTCCAGGATTATACAGCTTCACTAAATTCATCAGAGATGACTATAATGCTATTTTTATGAAAGTTCTTTCAAAGTCTTTTGCACTGCAGTTAACTGACTAAATAATAGACTAGTTATGGTTCCAACAGTATATACTTATAAAAAGGATTGAAAAACTAACCAAATAATACATATGCACACTAATGAAATAGTCCCCAGAATTGTGAGTTACTTATTTGGCAGTTTATTGAATAAATAATACAAACTTATATAATAAACCTTTCTGTTAACTATATCTATGTTTAACATAAATTCTTGATTTGAGCAACATATTGGTAAATAATATATTTGCATAAACCTTTCAAAGTTACTATCATTTCAGATTGTGAATGACTTCTAGGATAAAAGTAGTAATGAAGATAGAAGGCCCCTTTCCCCTGTCTCTGACCCTAGGATTATATAAAAGATAAATGTTCATGATTTTGAAGATTTCACCAATATTTCACCAGAAACTTTACCTGTAAGCAAGTATACAAATACTCATGTCAATCATACATCATGCATTGGCAGTTTGTATGAAAGCTTCGCCCCCACCATAGAAATGCAAAATGTGCTGCTTAATACTCTAAAGACAGAAGAGAGATGCAGAGGTGATGCAATATCATAATAACTATTTCATAAAGAAATGACATCGCTGAACTCTAAAATGAAATTGTGTATACCCTGAGGAATCTCTACTTCTTGGTACTCTTATCAGTCTCTTCTGTGAGTTTCTATCTCTGCGTTCCACCTAGAGGCTGCTGTTCTCCTGAGTGTCACATGTAGCTCTTTCATTTTTTATTCTACACATACTCTTTAGGCAATATTACATACTCATCCATGTCTTTAATCATTCATTTGTAACTGATGACTCCAAAAGCTTTATCTTGAGTTCCTTCCTGTCTTCTAAGCCTCCAGATCCTCATAATCAGCAGCCTATTAACTCTACCCTCTTGTGTATCTTGCACTCATCTCAAACACTGTTCCTAAGTGTAGCTTCATGTATTCCCTAACTCAAAAAGTGGAACAACTCTACACGTGATTTGCAGGCCAGAAATCTTGAGGTCATACTAGATAACTCCTAGTCCCATATCTACACAATTACACATCCAATCAATTGTCAAGACTTTTTTGAGTCTGACACCTAAACACAAGTTCTATTTATTCATTTGTCCTTTATGATTTTTACAGCAGCTCTCCTCATTCAGGAATTCTTGGCAGTTGTTTAATTTGGAGACAAGTTACCTAAATTCCTTAATTCCAAATTTTGTCATCATTAAAATGAAGATTATTATAAAACCAAATATACGGGATTTTATGGATTAAAGGACGACATATATGAATCACCAATCCTGACCTATGACAAACTCTGGCGCACATCGCTGGTGGTCTAGTCAGTATCCATTCACCCTCCTTACCAAAATGAATTCAATTTTGTAGATAACAGTCAAGAGTCCATTGAAAAATATTCACTTCTAGAGACATTCTTGTATTTTTTTTATTAAGGTAGAAAAAACTTTTTGAAAGAAAACTAGTATTCCATCCCCCTTAGTCAACAGAGATGAAAAGAATAGTGTCATCCACTCTTCATTATAGCACTAATGTGAATCACGTCATAGCTTTTTATTAGTAGTATTTATTATGGTCTTAAGCCATCAGATATAAGTATCAATATGAAGCTCCATTAAATCTTATGTTTCCTTCTAAGTATCATTGACTCTATTTAATAGACATAAACACAGATCTTATTATATTATTTGTATAATGTAACACTGTCTTTGGTTTACCTGGATTTGTTTCTTAGGTGGCCAAAGAAAATACACTGAACACCTTTCTAAAAGTGTGATGGAACTTCTTTTTTAATCAATAAATGTATTTCTAAAAATGTCTCATAAGGATTTATTTTTTATTTTATTTACATTTTTTAATACATTCAATCACATTATTTAGCTTACAAGGTGATCATTTCAATATGTGAACATTTCTCCCCGGTCGAGTTGATCAAAATATAACAATACTACCTCCCTGTCTCAACAATGCTGTCTCTGTATCCCTCCTGCAAATGTTTTTTCCCAGGCCCCACTCCTCCACACACACCACATCTGGCATTCACACCCATCTCTTGTGTTTGTACATTCTTTAGCCCGTCAGTTTCGGTTATAGAATTTCTTAACCATGTGTCCATGAGTTTCTCTTTCTGACTCTACTCTGAAAATTTCTCTTCATTATACAGGCTCTCCCTTTTCATTAACTCTCAAGTTCTAAGTCTTACACTTTTCACTACCAAATTGTCTTTCCTATCCATCCCTCTTTTCCCTAAGTCTGGTTGTCAAGCTACTTCATGACCTGGCCCTTCTTCCTTTCCTAGCCTCTTCTTTTAGCAATTTATGATGAGTATCCTAAATCTCGGGCAAGAAGGTGCTTTGCATCATGCATACCTAGATAAAGAAGATATGGTTATTTCCATTCTATTTATCTTTCTACCTAATAAAAGTCTAGGTATCCTTTAATCCGATTCTGGCAATGAGTGTCTTACCTTTCATTGTGTGTGGTTTTTATTTATTAAAGTAGTTATTTATTGTTTATTAAAGTAGTTTTAGGTTTACAGTCAAATTGGGCAAAGTATGGACATTTCTCATATATCTCCAGCTCTGATACATGTATCACCTCCCTCATTACCAACATCCCCCAATTTAGGGGAACATTTGTTATAGTTGATGAACCTACATTGACACATCACTATCACTCATGAGTCTAGAATTTACATGAGGATTCTTTGTTGGTGTTCATCCTACGGGCTTGAATAAATTTACAGTGATATGTATATACATAAGTAGTTTCACCTCCCTAAAAATTCTCTATGCTTTATCTATTGATCTTTCCTTTCCCCCACTTACTAGTTTTGTTTTGTTTTGTTTACAACTTGCAGAGCAACATATATTTGCAATAGGCTTCCTATTTTATTCTATTTTATTTTTGCTTTTCTTACTATTTCTCTTCATTTCCTCCATTAGTGCTGCATTAAGTTCTTTGAAGTTCAAACTGTATCTTGTCTACTTTCTTTCTACTGTAATGTATATAAGATAGCAAGTGCTAAGAATATATAATAATTAAATTTTTAATGGAAACATGCACTTAAATGGAGATATCTACACAAAATATTTATATGACAAAGATTGGGACCAGTAGATGGCATAATGGGTACATTGCTGGACTTCCATGTGGTTAACAATGGTTCAAGTCCCGAACCCAGCAGCTTAAAACTCATGCTGGACACGTGTGTGTATACCCAAAGTCCCAAGAGAAGAATGAAGGATAAGGGATTGTAGTATGGCCATTCCCCCCTCAGGGTTGATTTCTCACTTTCTGTCCCTCAGGCCAATACACACGCCCTATACCAAATTTCTCTCTTAAAAAATAAATAAATAAAACAAAGATCCGTTAATGCAGTAAATAATATCATAATTTACCTTTTATATAAACCTGAATTTTTACTCAATGAGCTTTTTTTTGAGAGAGTTTTTTGTTTGTTACTTAAAGAATTATTTATGTATTTAATTCCATTTATTTATTTATTTACATATTTTTTAATTTGACCAGAGAGTGAGAAAGGGAAAGTAAAGAGAGAAAGCAAACCACCATGTCCAGAACTCGAACCATGGTTGGCCATGTGGGAATCCAGGACCTTTAACCACCATGCCACCTGGCAACCCTTTGAGATAGGTTTTTGGTTTAGGGCACGTGAGCTCACCAGAGAGAGAAACAAACATACACAGTGAGAGGAAAAGTGAAAAAATCACCCCACACTGGGGCATGGACAAGCCGCAATCCCTTCTCCATTCTCCCAGGATCTTGGGCGCGCGCACACACACACACACACACACACACACACACACTCCCAGTGTAATTTTTTAAGTGACCAGGTCCAGGATTTGAAATGTGGTTGACCATGTGGGAGTATAGCAATGTAACCACTATCTCATCTGATCACCACATTGATCCACCATATCATATATATTATACATATATATATATATCATATGTATATATCATATATCACATATATCATATGCATATATTATATATGATAAGAACATATCTATATCATATAATATCATATATATTATATACGATAATATATCATATATATTATATATATGATAATAACACATTATTATTAGGGACCAGCAGTGGCATGGTGGTAAAGGGCACTGGATTCTCACATGATAAGCCCATGGTTCAAATTCCCGATCTGGTGACTTCCTTTTCACTTTCCCTATCTCTTTTTCTCTCTCTCTCACTCTGTCCCTCTCTGGTCAAATTTAAATAAATAAATAAGTTAAAAAATAATTCTTAAAAAGGAATGATTTTTAAAATATGTGTGTGTGTGTGTGTGTATGTATAAAATTAAATAATATCCTCTTCTTCCAATAATGTGGATATTCTACATGACTCTATCTCATCCAACTTTTTTTTTTTTTATTTCTTTTTTTTTTTTTTTTTGGAGAGATTTTCACTGTAGGGCGCGTGCGCTCGCCAGACAGATAGAGAGAGACATAGAGACAGAAAGCGAGAAATCACCCCCCAGGGGGGATGGTCACGCTGCAGTCCCTTCTCCTCCATTCTCCTCTCGGGATCTTGGGCATGCACGCACACGCGCCCGGCGTGAGTTTTAAGCCACTGGGTCCGGGACATGAATCGCGGTCGACTACGTGGGAGTCCAGCAACATAGCCATTACGCTAACTGCTGGTTCCCTAGCTCATCCAACTTTTCCTGCCTTTATTTACTCTTTCTTTGGCCCTCATCATCCTCCACAGGTTTAACTAATGGCTTAATATAAATAGCTCTCAAATCTATCTCTGACCTTAACCTCTGTGATGGAGTTATGCATTACTAACTACATTCTCCACAGTGTGTGGCCTCTGAATGTCCTTTTGGAACACTTATCTGAATGAGTTTAAGTCCATGCCAATTAATCTATGGCCTCAAAATAATTCACCTGATGTTTTTATTTATTATTATATCATAGCTTTTTCTTTTCTTTTACATATATGTCAGGATAAAACTTCAGAATTTTCCCTGACACCTCTCTTTGCCTATCTATTTCTTAAATATAGTAGTTCTCATATTCAGGTTTTTACTTTGGTCCATTGCCATACATTAAAATAAACAAGACAGGAGACAAAGAGGTTAGAATATCTTAGGTTAGATAGCCAGCAAACAAAAGAGTTTGAGATTTGATCCCTGACTTAGATAATTATACAATTATCCACTTCTATTCATTCTCCCCTAGAGAGACAATATTCATAAGATTCTAGCTGGACATTGAGGGCAAATCACAGTTCAAATCCCAGCTCCACCAGATGCATAATTTTGGTCAATATTTGACAGCCTTGAATGTCATTTTTCCCCTACTATCCTCAGAGTTGGTCTGCAAGAGGTCTGCATGCAGTGATGAATGCAAAATGTAGAGTATGGAACCTGTTATACAGGAGGCAGAAAGAGGACAAGACCCAAAAATAGTAGCCTGGGAGTTCTGTCTTATGCTAAAATCTCTGTGGCAGCCTAAATAAGTTTCCAGTTCTCCACAAATCTGTGCAACATTGCTAGGACTCTTCACTTATGTACTCCTGAAATAAAGGAATAAATAGAATTCTCAAAAGATAAATTCTTTTGATAAGTTCCCAGGAAATATAGTACTTCTCTGGCAGATACATAGCTCTAGTGTGATTTTCTGTGCACTATCACTGGTTTCAAAATTAGTGGTGCTCTGGGAGATTAATACACATTGCTAGACAAAATATATATGTTTGTCCCATTTTATTGAGACAATATTCTCATGATGTCAATTGAGTTTGAACCAACTTATTTATCAATGTAAATAAATAAACAAATAAATAAAAAATACCCGCCTAGTCATCATGAACATTTTCTAAACTTAATTTAAAACTAATTCAATTTTCAAGAGTCCAGTTAGTAGCCAGATGATTAGGCACACAGCATCTGAAAGTGCTTTGACTTAAATGCTAGTGTTCTGAGTGACAGTTCAACCCTTTAAGTCTGATAAATTAATATCTGAACTTTTATCTGTGTTCATCGACTTCCTTGTCACCTTATTACCCTCACTATGTACACAAAGAAAATTCACACACAGATTAGAATTTTGTGAAACATATACCTTTAGTAAGCTTTGCAAAGGAATTTCCCTGGCTAGGTCTGTTACTTGATATAATGCCTTGATATCTCCACAGGGACAGATTCATTGTCCATAGAGAATAAGAAGGAAAGATACATTAAAAAAAATACATACAACTCAAATATTGAAAACTTGAAGTAAAAATATGCTACTTCCTTAATATGGAAAAAATTTTGCTAAATAATCTTTTTGAAGGGAAATTTAGGTTAAAGTATGGATAAAACTAAGTCCTTACTTAAAGGCATTTAGATGTTTTCTAGCAAACAGATTTACACAATGAGTCACGAAGATAGGTAAATGGCATATTGTCTTAGCTAATTATATAAGTGGTTTATTAAAATGAGCTAATAAAATAAGAAATCAAACCTTATGAAATTATTATAATCTGTACCAATTTAGGCAAAAATAAGCATGATTTATCTAATTCCTCCCTCCCCTGACACTGCATTCATCACTGTGTATTAAGCTTTTAACTGCCAATATTAATGTCCTGGTAGTTCCCAATGTACTCTGGTTGGTGGCATTTTACAATTTTGACCACTTACCCCTGCTACTTGAAACTCTAAAATCTTTGGGGTTCTATAATTCTGCATCACCATGGTTCCTCATCAAATTTGTGCTTCAGCAGAAAACTTCTATCCCCAACCCTTCCCTGACTCCCCCTCTTCTTCCAGTAACGTGGATATTCTACATGACTCTATCCCATCCAACTTTTCCTGCCTTCATTTACTCTTTCTTTGGCCCTCATCATCCCCCACAGCCTTAACTAATAGGCTAATGTAAATAGTTCTCAAATCTCTCACTGGCTTTAACCTCTGTGGTGGAGTTAGGCATTTCTAACTATATTCTTTACAGTGTGTATCCTCTGAAAGTCCTACTGAAACAGTCACCTGAACGAGTTTAATCTATGGCCTCAAAATAAATCACACGATGTTTTCATTTCTGTTTATTCTAGCACAGCTTTTACTTTTCTTTCATCTGTCAGCATAAAACTTAAGAATTATCCCTGATGCCTCTCTTTGCCTAGCTCTCTATTTCTTTAATATAGTACTCTTCATATTCAGCTTTTTACTTTGTTCCATTGCCATTATCCTGGATGCAGTTCTTGTTATATCATTATTGTGCTTACTAATTTTCCTGTTTTTACTTGCCCTAGTAAATTGCATTCTATTAATATCCTCCAGACTTTCTTATTGCTTACAAAATGAAATATAACCATTCAAAATCCTTTAAAGTGTGTCCCAATTCTGTATCTCGAAGCTTTTTTTTTTTTAATCTTTTTTCATATACAGTCCCCAGCTAAATTAGAAAAGATTATTTGTTCAGGCACCTTGTCTTTGCCATTCTCCAACAAATGTTATCTGGGATTTACATTTCCCCAAATTCAAATTCAATCTCTATACATCCTGATAATACTTCAACAGTCAATTAAAGACCATCTTTTCTTTTTCTTTTTCTTTTTTTTTTAAGATCAGCTTTTTCACAGTGCTTCTTTCACCTCATCCCTAAGCCAGCTGGAGCTGATCTCCTCCCTGCCCCAAACTCTTTTGTTAATTTCTCTAGGTGACTTTTAACATCTGCAAGCATCTACTAGTGAGTGGAGACTGTCTTACCATAATATGGTATCAGTAATAATTTCTGAAAGACCATTTAATAAACAATGTCTGGAAATCATTTTTGCTCATATTCCTAGCCAAATCAAATGATGACTTCTTTATAACTAAATTACTTAGCAAATAGTATACATACTAATTTCTCGATGATCAGTTTCCAAATTAGTCACATCTGTGTTAATAGTATCTATTATGTCCTTATAAAATTTTAGTTAAAATAGATGTTCTTTTGAAAATTAATTAGGTACAAGACTTTTTTATTTTCTTGAGTGGGAAAACTGTGATGTGTATTTTTAAACTGTCCTAATATATTTGCCTTAGACACAGGAAGAAAGATGTCATTTAATGGTACTTCACTGTGTCATTCAAATTTACTTCAAATGCAGGCCACATCTTTGATTCTGCTATTCAAACATCTGTTTACCCCTCGTTGTCATCCATGAATTATACTTTTATAAGTTTATAGCATTAATCAAAGGATACAGAATAGAACACAAATCCCTGAGAATTAAGTATGTCTATGCTGCAGTATTCTATCTGTATGATGACACATAAATTTTCTATAAAAAGAAAAAAACCTTAATTTATTTTATTTGGAAGTAATGTATAGAATAGTTCCTGGTATTTAAATTGAGAGTTCTTTTTATAGCCCCATTTATAACTACCCCTTAGTTCCTTAGCATTTTAATTTAATTGATTACTAAGTGATTTTTAACTTTATTTTCTACTTGTTAATTTTGGCATTTTTATTTCTTAAAGGAAAGTAAAAATACTCTCAGTAATCATCTTGCCATCCTCAATAAAAATGTGGTCTTGCATCTTTCATGATAATTCAGTAAATTGAGGTCCATTGTTTTAATAGTTTCTAAGGAAGGACTAAAAATTTTTCAACATTAGGTTACCTTGCTGATAAGACAATCCTATGAGACAGACATTAAGATCAATAAAATGCCTATCAATTGCAGAGGCTTTATATTTGTTGATCTGCTTTCTTTCTTTCTCTTTTTTTCTTTTTT
Organism: Tupaia belangeri chinensis; assembly: GCF_000334495.1. Classification (NCBI taxonomy): domain Eukaryota; kingdom Metazoa; phylum Chordata; class Mammalia; order Scandentia; family Tupaiidae; genus Tupaia; species Tupaia belangeri. The sequence continues at coordinate 37,447 of NW_006204238.1, read as the reverse complement.
TTTTTTTTGTTTCATGCAGTAAGGATTTATTTTAGTCCAGCAGTTAGCAGGGTCTGAAGTTTAAGAAACTTCGGCCCACTTTACCAAGAAGGCATGATATCTTCACATGGGAGGGGTGTAGGGACAGGGTCATGAGAATGGTGAGATGCTTTGATTAGGATACTTGCCATTATGGTCTTATTGACCCACCTATAGGCATAGGCTGAAACATTTATAGTTTTATTTGTCAGTAATGGAGGGTTTTGGCTAAATGTCCATCTAACTGTCTCTTTATTTTCCGATGGGAAGTTCCTGGAAGACTTTTCAGGCGTCAATCTAATAATTCCAGCCTTTATCTTTTATACTAAAAAAAAAAAAATGATGGGCTAGGATGGGACAAGGGATTATGGGCCATGGTCAGTCTTCTGGAGCTTCTTCATGCTGATAAGGGGCCTTGTCCTTCAGTTAAATGGGAAAGGGAATAGGCCTTCCTAAGGTGAGCATGAATATTGTACCTCTAGAGAGAGGAGCAAGATGTTTTCAATCTGTTGGGTCAACTGTTGGATGGTGTCTAGGATGAAGCAGTGCAGAATCTTTAGGAGTGGAGGTCCTACAGAAACAGCCAGCACAATGTTAACCCTGGGTTCAGCCTTGGTGATGGTTAAGGAAAGGGCCTGTAATCACAGGTATGGTCAATCTTCAGTGGTGAACCCTTATGACTCTGGCAGTGAGAACCCTAGCTCTGCTGAGGGTCTTTTATATGGGCAGCCTTCAGACATTATGCCTGGGGCAGTCCAACTTCTACTGTCCCTGCAACTTACACACTAGATATAGCCCAGGCAGGGTCTTGGGTTGAGCACAGGCTTTTGATCAAAAGCCTTCTTTACCACACTTGAAGCAGGGTCCTGGGGTGGTTATGCTGCTGGTGGTCACTGTGGTGTCTTCTTGTGGCTTCTCTGAATTAGAGGTCTGGTGTGGCAAGCACTCTGTTGATATTCTTTCATCCAACTACCATGAAATTTTGAAAAGAAGGTAAATAGCCGAATTATTCCCTATCGAAATACATGGTCAAGCCAAGGTTTATTCAAGTTTGAGCGCTTTAATTTCAGAATGATTCCTCCCTCATTGCACCATAATTTTTCTACCACATTGCTTATTTTCAAATAATCCAGTTTATTTTTCATCTTCTGATAGTAAAGATCCCTTCCCCTGTGCTCCTTTTCACTCTGAAGACTTCATAAAGCCTTTATCCTCTTTTTAATTTCCAAGTTACCAATGGCATACTGATCTGTCACATAATTGTATCAGTGTTAGGATGTGACAGTACAGAATCAATTTCTAAAAACATTATTGTGTCCTTAAGTCTGTAAAGTGACTCTCTTTTATGGGAATATTGAAATGCATTCAAATCCTGATTTCTAGATGCAACAGTTTATCTCACTGGATATTGAGAAGGCAACGTTAGGACAATAAATGCAACATTTATTACGTAATAGGAGCATTGAAGACATTATCTCATTATTGATATTAAAAACATTCAAAGAAGTAGGTGACTTAATCTACATTTGACAAGAAGAAAACTGAGACCATCAAGTTAAGAGCATTTCTCGGGGCTGGCAGGTGGTGTGGTGGTTGAGGGAGCTGGGCTCCCACATGGCCAACCACAGTTCAAGTCCCAAACCTGGAGAGTTGGTTTCTCTTGGTTGTCTGTCTCTCTCTCTCGCTCTCGCTCTCACACTCACTCTGTCCTTCTCTGGTCAAATTAAAATAAATAAGTTTAAATAAAATAATTCTTATTTTTTAAAGACCATTTATCAGGTTCTAATAGGCAGTGGAATGATGGAAATTGATTTTGAACCTATGGCCAACTTCTGTGCTTGTACTATTTTTACTACATTCAGTGCCTGAATAAATGATTCAAGGATTTAAGAGTAGAACAGAAAAAAAAAAAAAAATCCCACATGTCACTTGTCTTCATCAGTCACCTATTTGAGAAAATATTTTATGTAACTGTTTTCACAAAGGTCCAAGCCCTGCTGGGGAATAGACAAGTACAGCCCAAGGGCTGGACTTTGTTCTCTGTGCCTTCAGTATAGAAGTCACTAACAGTTTGCCAACATTCTCAGAGAATCAATATGATAGCTCATCTGTACCTATGCTTATATAGAAGCATACAACTTCGGCTTTTTTTGGAGAGTTTTTTCTTTTCTTTTTTTTTTTTTTTTTTTTTTTTTTTCTCAAAGGGGGCCGCGCCCTCCAAAAAAACAACGGGGCACTCGCCAGAAAGACAGAGAGAGAGAGACAGAGAGAGAGAGAGAGATAAAAAGCAAGAAATCATCCCACAGGGTGGATGGCCATGCCACAATCCCTTCTCCTCCATTCTCTTCTTGGGATCTTGGGCACGCATGCACACGTACCGGGCGTGAGTTTAAGCCACCGGGTTCGGGACTCAAACTGCGTTCGGCTACATGGGAGTTCAGCAACATAGCCATTACACTAAATGCTGGTCCCTACAACTTCTAAATGAATACGCTACAATAGTCTAATTCAAAGGGTGTTTCTGGATTCTTTCAGTGTTATCTTACAAAAAAAATCTCACTACTGTATTGACCAAACTCAATTTTCATGTTCTAAAGGCAAAAAATATTTCAGAAACAAGAGTCAAGTGTAGTACCAAATATTGTCTCCAAATAGTTATATTATAGTAATTTCAAAAAATACATATCAGCTATCTTCTGCATAGCTGGTCTTGTTCTCGAGGCAAATATTGCCCTTGAGGACTTCTAAAATTAATAGGAAAGTGAAGGCAAACAATAAATGAGGCTAAGAGAGAATTTAAACATATTCATCAATAGTACATGATAAGTTCTCTGGGTTTTCAAAAGAAAAAAGCAGCTTGCCATCTGTTTAAGGTACATACTATGAGTAAAGAAATTCACAGAGCTTTTTCTAAGGAGTTCTTGAGGTTGTGTATTTATTCATGGCAAAAATACTAATTTATCAATAAATATATGTTCCTTCCTAGTCTCAACACAATCCCTACAGAGAAAATCAGACACAGCCCAATCTTCAAGAAGACATAGTTTAGGAAAGATAAATCAATAATGTCTTATAAAATATTACAAGTTCTTTGATAGACTTATGTAAAGTCAGACACACAAAGAAGAGTGATCAAGAGTCAGGGAAGGGCAGGTGAACTAAATAAGATTTCATAGTCAGTGAACTGACATTTTTCCTGCACAAGAAACTTGTTTTGGTGAATAAGACAACTACAGAAACACTCATTGGGCACTAGGAATTCCAGAAAAGTAAAACGCAAGAAATATATCAAATGCTATGTAAAATGGTGTTCTGTATTTATGTTTTTAGTTAATCCTTTAGTTGTTACAATATAAAGTAACACCAAGGCTACATCAAGTTTTCTCTTCATATATTTTCTTCTTCTTTTCATAAGTAAAATAGAGGCTCATGACCAAGGATAGTCAAGAATGGGATAAAATAAAATCTCAAATAAAAATGCATTAAGTTTTACTTTAGTTATAAATTTTATAGTACTTTTTTCTCTCTAAAAAAAATACCTTTTACGGGACCAGCAGCTGGTGTAGTGGTTACATCGCTGGACTCCTACTTGGTTGACCATGGTTTGAGTCCTTGACCCAGTAGCTTAAAACTTACATTGAGCACATTTCCACGTGTGCCCAAAATCCAGAGATAAGAATGGAGTAAAAGGGATTAGAGTGTGACTATCCACGCCGGGGGGGGGGGGGGGGAGTTACTTCTTTTTTTT
>NW_006204238.1:23381-33650 GCF_000334495.1 Tupaia belangeri chinensis | reverse complement strand
TTTCTCTCTTTCTTTCTCTCTTTGTTTCTTTGGTGAGCACACACACCCTATATCAAAATTCTCTCTAAAAACATGCTTTAAACAAAATTCAGTATCTACTTATTTAACAAGTTTTTAAAGCTGAAAATTATTCATTTCCACAGATTTTTGAACTGTATGTGGATAATTAGAAATGCCATTTCCATGTAGTTTATTTTTTCCCCTAAAACAGTAATGTTTAAAGATGTTATTTCATACTTAAATTGCATTGGAGTTTTCTCCCACTAGCAGCTGCATCTGATGAGAAGAATGGGCGATATGTCAAGGAAAAAAATTATTCTACCAGGAGCATATGTTTCCAGGTCTGTAACAAATATCGAGGGTATGTGGGCAGAGTAACATTTGCTCTGGAATATTTAAGAATTGAAAATTGATTTTCTCTAATTACATGGGCAATTCATACAAACACCAAGGCATACTTTAAGAAGAATGGTAAATACAATGGGAAATTTTCAGTCATCTACAAATGAATATCCTCCTCTAATTCACATAGGTCACCCCTCAAAGAAATCATATATGTATGCTTAGAAGTAGGTCTCTGTTCTCTCTTGTTTTGTTTCTTAATTATTCAGTAGTGCATATTAAGCATTTTTGCTTCAACAGAAAATTATACCCACAATAGGATTTTGCTCAACAGGTAACAGAATCCCATTGATAGGAGAAATTTGCATCTTTTTTTTTTTTCATTTAGATCAGTGACTTAGAAGAAATTTTAAAATTAATTATAAACTTTCTAAATTTCACAGCTAGCTTTTTGTAAATTATACATTTTGCTTTATTTTAAAAAGATATAGTTTCCACTCTCAGATAATTTAAGTGACAGGCTGTGTGCTTGGTTTCTAGAACAGCTGAAAAAGCAAACAACAAAAACAGAAAACTCATGAAGAAATACAATTTCCAGCTTTTGTTGGTGCCAGAGAAATAATTGGGAGAAAAAAGTAAAGACTCAAAGATAGATCTTACGTATGTGTCAAAAATAGCACTGTTTGGCCCTGAGGTACAGCAGTTAAGCATTGTGCATATGGAGCTAGATCCCATATGGCCAACCTCTGATCCAGTTCTGCCCCAGTGGCTTGAAAAACACAGTAGGTGCATGACTGCATATGTCTAAAATCCTTGACTCAATGGATAAATGGAGGAAAAAGACTACAGTGTGAAGTCTCTCTCTCTTTCTCTCTCTCTCTTTCTCTCCTGAGTACATGTGTCTATTGGAAACAAAGAACAAAAAACAATTATTGGGGTCAGATGTTAGTGCAGCAGTGGAACACAACACCGTGAGGTAGTTCTATATGGGAAGATTCTCAGTTCAAGTTCAAAGACTTCTCTGGCTACACTGGGCACATGTGTACCCATAATCCTGTGCTGGTTGAAGACTAGTAGTGGATTATGGCATCATATCCCTGCTGAGGGTGCTTTCTCTCTCTCTCTCTGTGTGTGTGTCTCTCTTGTACATGGAAGACATAGAGAAATAAATTTTCTAAGAAATGTATTTTAGGGGCCAGCAGGTGATGAAGGGGTTAAGGTGCTGGACTCCCACATGACCAATGTGGTTCAACTCCTGAACCTGGAGGCTTGAAGCTCATGTCAGACACATGCGCATGTGTGCCCAAAATCCCAAGAGGAGGATGGAGAAGGGATTGTGTTGTGGCCATTGTCCCTAGGGGGTGAGTTCTCACTTTCTCTCTGTCTTTCTCCAGAGAGTTCATAAGACCTATAGCAAAAATCTCTCTGTAAAAAGTTTTTAATTTTATTTATTTTTTTTATGAGACAACTGGTCAAAATAATTACATAGCAGAATAATTCTCAAGTTGTAAAACAACACCAATTAAAAATAACAGTTTTGTTGTGCTGTGATATTATTGACTCAAAAATTATTTCATAATTGACATGGTGTCATATACTAACAGAAATATTAAAGGAGAAATAACTTATGAAATATGCTTAAGAAAGTTGTTATACCCAAACCACTGATAATTTAAAATTGAGGTAACTATCTTATGTTCCCACCCAACCTCTCTGACCTTATATCTCACTAATCCTCAAACTGATCACAAAGCTTTAGACAGTCTAATCTAATTACTTAGCTAAACTTTCTTTCTTAATTTCTTCTGCACAATTGGTCCCAGCAAGAGCTGGGAATATTCTACCCTGCTTCTCTCCTCATTTTACTTTCTCCATCCTCAAGTGGGCTATGAATTCGCCCAGCACAATCTTAAGGTCTCTGAGTCATGTTCTCTCTTTCCTCTGAACCTATGTAGTACAGGAACCTTAGAAAACATTAAGCCTAATTCAGGAGAAAGCGGTAGCACCTCTGAATATCTTTAAGGTAGAACTGAGGGGGTAATTTAGTAAAGAGGCTTAGAGTACTTAAAGTAAAACAGTTTTAACCAGCACACTGTTTTTCTTAGTCTTAATTAGTAGTCAAGAAAAAAAAATTATCCAAGTGTGTTAACGATACTTATTCTCACGTTATGGAAGGCTGCGATAACACTTGGGTGAGTATAAACTCCCAAAAGCCACCTCTGGTGTTTCTAAGTAAAGCAATGACCATATCTTACTGCTCTTTTGTAGCTGATGAAAACCCACAACAGCACTAACCATCTAGCAAGTCCAGATGACCATTCATAAACTGAATGAGAAAATTACCACAGACTTGGTCAGGATCCCCAGTAATACAGTTACAGAATCATGTCTTTTCTTTCCTACGCTAACATAATTTGTGTATTTTATATACATGAAAGATTGCTTTTAAAGGTCTATTTTCCAACTACAATGAAGGTGCCATGGGTCATGAATCACATTTATTTCTGCTCCTCATTACATACTCATTGTCTATTCAGCACAATGTCTAAAACAAGAGTAAAGGCTCTAAATACACATTGAATAAGTGTATGCATAGAGTTTAATACATAAAGAATAAATATAAACATAAGATTTAATACATACATGCACTATAATCTGAGACTACAAGTATCTATCCTTCGAATATTGTTTTGTTTTGAGCCCTTCAATATCGTGAAAATACATAGAAACTGGAAGATGTCCAGAGGCTAAGTAGAAAAGATGACTAAAGGAGTGGAGCAGAATGTGTAAAAAAGAGATGATTTTGTTTTTGCTTCTGCCATAGGGTGCATGCACTCACTAGAAGAAACAGAGAGGGAAAGTGAGAAATCACCCCCAGGGGGACCAGCAGTTAGAATAATGGCTATGTTACTGGACTCCCATCTAGTCAACTGCGGTTCAAGTCCTGGACCCGGTGGCTTAAACTCAAGCTGGGCACATGTGCATGTGTGCCCAAGATCCCGAGAGGAAAAAGGAGGAGAAGGGATTGCAGTGTGGCCATCCCTCTGGGGGATGGTTTCTCGCTTTCTGTTTCTCTGTCTCTGTCTATCTGGTGGGCACACGCACCCTATAACAAAAACCTCTCCAAAAAGAAAGAAAGAAATCATCCCCCTGGGGGGATGGTCAAACTGCAGTCTCTTCTCTTACAGTCTCCTCTCCGGATCTTGGGCAAGCACACACACATGCTGGAGTGATTTTCAAGCCACAGGATCTGAGACTTGCAGTTGTCCATGTGGAGTTTAGAGCCTTAACCACCACGCCACCTGCTGGCCGCATAAGAAGAGATTTTAAAAACTAAATACCTAAAACATGGCTAGTTTAAAACCATCAAGGGACCAGCAGTTAGCGTAATGGCTATGTCGCTGGACTCCCACATAGCCGACTGTGGTTCGCATCCTGGACCCGGTGGCTTAAAACTCATGCTGGGCGGGTGTGCATGCGTGCCCAAGATCCCGAGAGAAAAATGGAGGAGAAGGGATTTTGGTGTGGTCATCCCCCCTGGGGGGTGATTTCTTGCTTTCTGTCTCTCTGTCTTCTCTCTCTCTCTGTCTGGTGAATGCACGCGCCCTATAGCAAAAACTTCTCAAAAAAAAAAAAAATCAAGAAATGAACATATTCTACACCTTCCTGAAAGTAAAGTGAAGATTTAGTTTGACCAGTGTAATAAGAAAGTGAAGAGGAGCTATGAAACCCAAGCAGGCCGGCCCTGTAAATTTCTACTGCCATCAAAAAATAAGCCACACTGAGATGAGACAAGCAAATGGTGTAATGGTTATGTTGCTGGATTCCCATGTAGTTGACCGGTAGACCTAGAGACTTAAACATGCCAGGCATGTGTGTGTGTCCAAGATACCAAGAGGAGAATAGAGGAGAAGGGATTGTGACATGGCTATTCCCCCTGAAGGGTGATTTCTAGTTTTCTATCTCTCTGTCTGTGTCCCCAGTGAGTGCATGTACCCTATAGCAAAAATCTTTCTTAAAGAGAGAGAGAGAGAAATAAGCCACACAGAAGCACAGTAAGAATTCTTACAGGGATTTTTTTCTTTCTTTTTTAAGCATCAAGGGTCTCTGAGATTACTTAGTGGTTTGTCCTGAGATGAGAATTTAGGCTTATTCTTTGGCCTACCACCTCCAAGAGAGACTCAGCTAGTCCTGATGAGTAGAAGCTGCCATTCTTACTATTGCTTGTTGCAAAACAAACATCAAAGAGAAAACTATTTGTCTTATACCTAATTGTCTACAGTTCTTCTCCTTTCAGTAAAGACTATATCAAAGTCAAATGTTTTCAAGAAATAAAGATATTTTTAATTGACAGACACTTTCATACTGAAACGAGAGAGATGGTTTTCTAAGACATTACAAGAAAAATAGTGAGTTGAAACTTGTTAAGCACAAGCACAGTATCAAATGAACTGAGGCTTTGGAAAAATATTAGCAGAGGCTGATGCCATTAACACATTTATATGACATTGAATTGTAAAATATGGACTGAAAGAAAAGCATGCTTAGAATGAACATACAATGTTTTGCGAACCTTCTAAGATACTCTAAATTATAACTCAATGAAATTCTGAAAATGAACTAACAGTAGTAAGATGACTAGTCTTACCTGCCTGAGAGCAGATGTGAGATTTTAGGTCCATTATTTTATTGATATGAATGTGACATGTTTCACATTCACATGGCAGAAAACAGTAGGAATTATAATACTTAAAAACACAGAAGTGATGCCAGGACACAACTAACAATAGTAAGGTGAATCAACCTGACAGCTCTACTCACTTATGTTGCAAATGGCTGTCAAACTATTATGACACTAGGAGATTTTTCAGACCATAGCTCTGGTCTCAATCTCTGTAAAGTATCTTAACTTTCATTAAGGTATTTTGACAGAGTAATTTTCATTGTATTTACACCAGTTCTGTGAGAAACACAAAATTGTTTCATTAGTTTGATGTTTACAGGTGAGAAATCCAAGACAATTCAAATTGTATGTGACTCTACCAAGATTACTTAGCTGATCAGTGGCTAAGACTTGGAGTTATATTTTCTGATGACTAACACAGGGCTCCTTCCAATATAATGTCATACATCAGATTTATTTTGCTTTTTTACTTTTCCATACCAAAAAAAAAAAAACTATTTTTTTATTACTAAAAGGTTCATGCACTCACCGAAGAGACAGAGAGACAAAGAGAAAGAGAGGGAGAAAGTATCCCTCCATGGGCTATCACAATCTTCTCCTCCAATTTCTTCATCATGCAGGATTTGAGGAATGCACACACATGTCTGGCCTGCTTTTCAAGCCACTGGGGCCAGGATTTGAACTGTGGTCAATTATATAGGCTCCATAAAACTACTAGGCTATGGGCCTAGCCCCAAAACCAATATATTTTTTACCATAGCACAGTTTTCTTTATATGCACAAGAGTAATTTAATAGGAAATAATCAGTATTTATTGTCAAAATAGCCACAAATGCAAAATTGTATTTATCTCTAGTTCCACTCCAAATACATACTACTAAAAATGCATTAGCACTCTACATGCTAGCACCATAATTTGGACTTAGATGATATCCATTTCTAAATTCTGACTTTTATGGATGATAGCAGACAAGAAGCGTTACACTGAGTAACAGGAGGATGTGATTAGGCAATTAAGTATTATACTGAGTAACAGGAGCCTTAGATTTAATAAACATGATGTTGGCTTTTGTTTTAATATTTTCCAGCCTAATTGCTTTTTCCCTTAAAATAATTCATAACAACATAAAATCAATTCTACATTTAAGCCAAGATAGTGGTTCACTGGTATCTTGTTGTCAATGGTATTACCGTTTATTACTGGCCAGAACAAATTCCTTAATGATAGAAAGAAAACAACAACAACAACAAAAAAAAACCTATAATAACAAAAATAAAACTGTTGAAGAACAGTAGTATGGTATAGTGGGAGGAAGATTAGATTGAATGCAAACATGCTGACCTTCCAATGTATAGGATTTAATAAGACTATTTCATCTTGAGAAAATCCCCTCCCTCTGGCTCTGTATTTCTTTGTAGAAAATGCACTTAGAAATGTTCCACCAATCTTCTCAAATCTAACAGTTTTTTTGTAGTAGTTAATTATATGTCAGAAAAAGAAACTAAGATAATTAAAGCAACTTACAAAAAGTTTAATATGAAAACTTGCTTGTAGAAGTCAGAGAAGATAAGGAGTAAAGAATCCTTGTGAGGGGAAAAATAGCTAAGATGTAGATAGATGGTCTAGATTTGAGGAAAAATAAATTGAAAATATAACTCCAACTTCATATGCCAGAGAAACCAGAAAATGATCATGTAAATGTTTTGAGAGTAGCTTTGAAGAGATTATAAGTTCAATTTTGGGGAGATAATGAGTTTAACATGTTTCACACTCACATGGCAGAAGGCAGTTGGATCTGTAATATTCTAGAACTCAGAAGCAATGCCAGGACTGGAGAAACAGTTTTAGGACTCTGTAGATTTGAGAACTGAAGCTATGGGGCACATGAGTCCTCCAAGAAGGAAATTAAAGAAAGGGAAAAAGAGCCAAAGTGATGTTCATGAGCCAAGTGCACTCATGAGCAACAAAAGATGAACCAGCAAGTAAGACTGAGATAGAAATCTCTAAGAGAAAGAGAGAATGACTTGACATGGAGCATACAAAGAGGTATCTTACCAAACCTGATAGAGTGATTAATCCAATTAGTCCTATAAATTTAGTTCTTGTATCTCTTTACAACCTGGATAATTAATATTTCTCTCAGCCATTTATTTGTACCATTGGGATAATAAGATTTTCTAAAATGAAAATTGAATATTTCATCAGATTCACTTTTAAGAATTCTTACATATTTGTATAAGTCTGTCATTAGACTATATTTCAGTAACCTGAGCCAAAGGAGGGCAATCCATTATGTAATTGTATTGATCAATGTACAATGCAATGTTTCAATACCCCACCCAAGTACAGTATTGCCCTGATTTCCCCTTCTATCCCACAAAGTTCTATTTCAATTAAACTTTGTAAACAAATGAATTAAAATTACTAAAATAACAAGATAAGTACAATGATCAATTTAGATAACAATTATTGAAACATAAATAAAGCAAGTTGAAAATTCAGGAGAGGGAAAGTACTTCAGTTAGTACAGGGGACTGCAGAAAGGTGCAGAGAAGGGAAGTTAGCTAATTCATTAAGCAGAAGAATTTTGATAGATGAAGATGATGGTGGGCACTGTAAGTGGGAAAAAAAAATGATGAGGGAAGGCCCAGAGGGAGTAGTTTCACAGACTACATCTACAGCATTTGACTTCATCCTGGCAGGTAATAGTTGCTCCAAATTCATGTGTTGTAGTAGTAAGTGACTCAATAACTAAATTAGCATGTAAGCCTTGGGAAATTTACACCATTCAATTATAATAGGTCATTGGGAAAGTCATTACATGTTTTTCTATGCAAAATTGCATCATGACTTTCCCAACGACCCAACCACAGATTATAGCAAGGCAAAGAGGTAGTTTTGGTTATTGACTTTAGTTACTATTCTTCTCCATCTACCCCCAAGAGATATCTAGAATAACTGTATTTACCAAAAGACTTGAGCTCAAACTGCAAAAGCCTGACTTTGAAAATTAATTGAATTATTATAAGTTGTGGATTAAATACCTGGCCAGAGGATAAAATTATAATTACTCACATGTGATACTATAGACACTTCAATGACTATTCAGTAACAGCCTAATTTTAAAAATATTTGATTATCTTAAAATATGAGGAAGAGCAGATGGTGTAATGGTTAAGTTACTGGACTCACACATAGTCAACCATGGTTGAAGTCCCAGACTCAGCAGCTTAAAACTCATACCAGGCACATGTGTGTGCATGCCAAAAATCCTGAGCGGAAAATAGAGAAGGGATTGCAACATGGCCATCTCCCCTGGAGGGTTATTTCTTGCTTTCTGTCTCTCTCTGTCTGTAGAGAAAGTACACACACCCTATAAGCAAAAATCTCCGTTAAAAAGAAAACTTAGATTTGTATTGTTCATACACATAAGATATATATAATGACTATAGTCATCTTTAGTGCACGGCTTAGTTCTTCACTTAAAAAGAGAGTAACAAGCAGTGATACCAGTTTAAGAATCATGCATTGGAACCAGTAGGTGGCATGACGGTTGGAGCCCCAGACTCCTACATGGCTGACTACAGTTCCAGTTCCAGACCTACAAGAAACTTGATTATATTTGAAGGTTGGTAGAATGAAAACTGTTATAAAAATAAATATGAAGAGGAAAAATGTGTGAAATACACTCATACATGAAGGGAGTGAGAATGGGACATATACCTAGGGGAGAAATTGGCTTCGAGTCATAGATATAATGCATTTTCAACACAAACTGAAGAAAACAAAACTAATTAGGGAAAATAAAGAAAAATATCTGAATATACATATGATCCTTCATTGGAGCTTTCATTTTTTCTTCAATAAAAAAATGAACTGCCATACTATAGATCTACTATATTACCATATTATATTCAGAGTTAAACCATTGAAGCTAAGAAAGCATTTTAATTCCTATCTTAGGCCCTGTGCTTCCTTAAAACACTGCTCCCAATGGAGCTTATAAGCTTAGCAGTGCACTTTCCTTAAGGGATGTAGGCATTAGTTCTCAAGCTAGAGGCTGTTAAGGAAATCACCCTCAATTAGCAAATATGATATATAGCAGGACTATGCATTTTAACAGGGCTAAGTTTTTAAATTGGCATGCCCCTGTGCTATTTAAATCTAAGCAAGCCTTCATTTACTCTGGTGTAAATTCCAAACATTAATTTCTCTGTTTGATCAACATCTGACATAAGCTTTATAACTTCAGAATTATTCTACTGGGAAATAGTCATATTCTTTTTCAGGAAATGATTAAATCCTACTTTCAATATATATTTTTCAAAGGGTCTGGGCAACACAAACACATAATTCTATAATGTAATAAGTTGTAGCTTATTTCTTCATAATAAGATTTCCTCCAAAATTAGTTCTAAATGAAAAAAAAAATGCTAAGCAAAAAGCTGTTTTACAGCTTTTTAAACAGCTGAAAACAAATGTTCCTGAGTTTTACATGTTATAATAGGAACTGATATATATATATATATAGATTATATAAGAAACTTAACCCTAAAATTACATCTTAAAGCATATAATAGAGTATTTTTAGTATAACACTAATTTCTTTAATTCTTTGAAATTGGCACAAAAAAAAAATAGACACATTATCATTTAGAAAACTAAAACCTATTCCTTGGCCGTTTTTGAGAAAACCAGTTTATTTTCCATACACCTTCCTTTATCCTCCTCACCACCCTTTTCTAGTGTTCTGGTATCATCCAAGTTGTACTCTTTACTTGAAACACCTGTTCCCTGTGCCATCTCCACCATCCAAAGCCACCACTCATTAGGATCCATCTTAGGTGAGGGCCAGCCAGTTCTACAGTAGTAAAGCAGGATACTCTGCAAAGATGACCCAACTAGGAAGTGTACTGGTTTGTATCCAGAGACTGATGAGCATGCAGAACACACCTGTGCCTATGATCAAGGCTGACTGGGGCTAAGGTTGGATCATGGCGTCAAGACCCTGTCCGAGGGGGACCAGCAGTTAGCGTAATGGCTATGTCGCTGGACTCCCATGGCGGTTCGCGTCCCGGACACGGTGGCTTAAAACTCACGCCAGGCGCGTGTGCGTGCGTGCGTGCCCAAGATCCCAAGAGAAGAATGGAAGAGAAGGGATTGTGGCGTGGCCATCCCCCCGGGGGATGATTTCTCGCTTTCTGTCTCTCTGTCTCTCTCTCTCTGTCTGGCAAGCACACGC
>NW_006204238.1:11475-22700 GCF_000334495.1 Tupaia belangeri chinensis | reverse complement strand
AAAAAAAAAAAAAAAAAAAAGACCCTGTCAGAGATGCTCTGTTGACTCTCACACCCAAAATTTAAATATTCACGTAATAAAAAAAAGAAAGTCCATTTCAAATACCACTTCCCTTCATTAACTCTCTGGAACTTCTAACCTTGAAGTAATCACTCTGTCCTATTAAACATTATGTTCATTTCTATAAATCAGGTTCAGTATGTATTAGACTATCTGACATACAGAATATTATGAAAGTGCCTTAAATAGTGTCCCCACCCCCCCACCTCCCACACCTCCACTAGATTTAAGAGCAAGGTTTACTTCTGCACCTAGAACAGAGTTATATAATTACAACTCGACAATTGACCATTGAGTTAATTTTGATAGGCTACCAGTCACTGAATAAAATTACATACCATTTGTTTTAAAGTTGCATATTTGCATAACTAGGTATAGTTCAATATTTCCACCTTCAATGGTAAAATTTGTGTAAAATATTCCATTCTAAATAATAGTTAAAATTCACAACAGTTAAACTGTGTCTTTTAAGAGACTTAGGCTCACATGTTTTCTACTCTATCACCACTAACATAAATTGAGTACGGGTGCCAGAAAACCTGCTATTGCTCCACTTAAGAGGATTTTCTCTTTGCAAAGTCAATAAATACATACAAATTTGGGAAATAATAATGTTATTTCTTATGTAGTTTAAAGTTTATAATTCATATGAGAAAGATATTTACCTCAAATAAATGGTCAAATCTTTAGTTGAAACCTACATTTTGAAGTACTTTCTCACTTGACTTTCACAAATGTCAAGGGGAAATATGAGAGAGAAAGTGACAAAGAGGGAAACTGTTGTGCAGTATAAATTATTCAATTCTGCATCTATCTGTTTAAATTGGTTTGACTATTGGAACACACTGAACCAGTCATAAAATATCATGGGAACTATGAACTAGTAGGCTTAAGCTTCAAACTGTGAGATCCTACCAAGTTGCATACCTGCAGTGCATTAAAAAGGGCTGCATTAATTAATCTTTTTTTAACTCCAGTTCTCTATCCCATCAAGATCCTGGGCATACTCCCAAACACCCAGTGTGATTTTCAATCTGTGGTTGGGGACTCAACCATGATTAGCTATGTGGGATCCAACTTCTTCTATGCAGTGCCTAACTGCTGCATTACAGGGTAAGTCCCAGGGCTTTTTTTCAAACTGGAAAGGCTTATAGTTTTTCCTATGCCATCTACTCTGAGTTTCTTGTTGTTGAAATAATTCCTTTTTTGTTTTGTTTTGTTTTGTTTTGAGTAAACCTTTGTTTTAGAATAGTTTTAAATATTCATAAATATACCAAGATAGTATAGAGTTCCCATATACTCCATGCAGTTTCCTTTATTTTTACATCTTAGTCCTAAATAATGAGTCAGCATTGATATGTTATTAACTAAAGCCCATACTTTATTAAAAATATCCTTACTTTTTACCTTGTGCCCTTCCTCTGTTCTGTTTAGAATACCACATTACAGTTTAGTTGCCACGTCTCTTTAGTCTCTCTTGGCTATCAATTCCTCAGAACATTCTTGGTTTTGAATACATAAGTTTGGGAGAGTACTCACTGATCACATATTTTGTAAACAACGCACAACACTGGGAGTTGTCTAATGTTTCTCTCATGATTAAACTGGAGTTATGGGTTTTGGAAAGGAAGACCACAGAGATAGAGGTCACATCATGTTAAGAGTACATACTGTCAGCAAGACTTATCACTATGCATCTTGACCACCTAGCTGTAGTAGTTTTGGTCAGGGTTTTCAAGTCATTCTTTGAAAGAAATCACTCCTGACAGTTCAGTCAATACATGGCGAGTTATAGCCCACTTTCTTGACAGAATCTCTACATAAACAGTTGGGAATTCTTCTCCACTATTGGTTGGTTCAGTCATTTCTTTGTATCAGTATGGACTCCTAGATGCTTATTTTATCCTGTGGGCTACAATTCAATACTACTTTATTTATTAAGCTGCTCAGCATGTTCCATCTTTGGCCACTGGGAGCTCTTTAGATTATCTTTTCACATTCCACCCAAGCATCCCTAGTCATTAATGGCTTTTTAAAGTAGCACAATTCTTTGTTTATATCAGCATGACAAGTGAGGGTTAGAGGTGATAGAGAAATGTGTTTGTCTTCAAATAAAGTTTTCTATAGCTACAATCAACTGATAAGACATTCTAAAATAGACCCCCCAAGCAACTGTCACAAATTTGACCTTATGCTCTATCCCCTCCATAAAAAAGGCATAGAATCATTCTAGTACTTTTATATTATTTCTCTTAACCTCAAGTCTGAACACATTTATCTCCCCAGTTTTTCCCATTATTTGTAATTGCACATTTTAAGTGAATTTTATTTTACTGTTTAAGACAAAATCATTTTCTTATCAAATAGCATACCAAGACACTTAAGGAATAAGTGAGAACATTTTACTTATTATGATAATCTTTTCCAAGGACAGTTACACTTTAAATTTTAGTATTAAAATGCAAATTTTCACTGTCTTTTAGTTGATAGGTATACAAAAATTTGCCTTCCATTAAGTCATTTGTTGTGAATTATATAAATTAGTTTATATAATAGTTTAGATAAATAACTCAACAATAAAATACCTCCATCTAGAATTTAATAGTTTAAAACTATTTTACAAAGAGAACTTATAAGTCTATTTTTTAAACTTTTTTCTTTAGTTTTTAGTATAGGGAATGTACACTCACCAGAGAGATACAGAGACAAAGAGAGAGAGAAAACATGAGAAATCACCCTTCAGGGGAGATAGCCATGCCACAATTCCTTCTACTCCGTTATACCTCAAAAGATAGACAAGAGAAATACCTACTGTTTCTCTTGCCACAGTTAATAGCAAAATATATCTATCGATAAAAGCTTAGAAGACATTTCAAATAGAGTTCTACCCTAATTCATTTCTACATATTTTCATTTTTGGTTTAAATAAATTAGTAGAAGATATTATAAGAGTATTTTACAATAAAGAGTAATCAAATAGCTAATCTTTTTTTTTTCTTTTAGGTGTTTTTGTCTAAGTTGTCTCAAGTGTACCAGCATTCTCAATGTGACCAATAAAAAACAGTCTGCATATACAGTTTGGAACAAAAACAAATGTGTGTTTCCTCTTTTTTTTTTTTCTAGAGTAAGAGTTGTCCTGCAGTTTGAAGCTCATACCTATACTCAAAACCAACATGTATATCATTCATTATAAATACATGGTATGTTCTACCAGGAATATCTTTTTTCTTTAGTTTTTAGTATAGGGAATGTACACTCACCAGAGAGATACAGAGACAAAGAGAGAGAGAAAACATGAGAAATCACCCTTCAGGGGAGATAGCCATGCCACAATTCCTTCTACTCCATTCTCCTCTTGGTATTTTGGGTACACATATACATGGGACTGGCCTGTTTTTCAAGTTGCTGGGTCTGGACTTGAACTGTGCAGTCCCTCATGTGTGATTCAGCCATTTTAATCACCACATAACCAGCTAACCCAGAAGTCTATATTTTTAAAGTGCCTTAGAACTCTCTGAAAAGGCAACTATAAAAAAATACATTTAATAAAAAAATGGATACAAAGAGTTAGACACACATTCTGAAAAAAAATTAAAAAGACTTCTAAACTAAATTATTTTAATCTACATAGAAAACATATTTATTAAGAATTTTCTGTTATCCTTACATTAATAACTCTAATAAAGTTTTATGAAGATTAGAGAATATTAGCTTTGAGTTAAAGAAGTAATAATACTGCATTTTATTAGATATAACTCAAATTGTGTGCACTCCTCCAACACTTAGAGTTCATAGTAAGTGTATTTTTACTTATTACATAAAAATCAGAAAATGATGTTACCAATAAACAAGATCTTTTAATAACACAAATGTTTAATGCTTTATTAACATACTTTAGAGCACAATGAAAAGCATTTGTGGGATTTAAAACAGGAAAGTACAAAGTAAATGCATTTCCACTAAGAATGCATGAATATAAATGCATTTACTGTGTGTTGTATGTAGATAGCACATAACTTCAGGATTCTCAAATAGTTATTAGTATGTGAAAAATACAAGTAAGTGGAAATACAGTTTCCTGGAAAATATGATTTGATAACCTTGCTGAAACTAGTATTCTCATCACCACTCTGAAATTAGATCTGATTATATCTTTTTTTTTTTTTTGGAAAGATTTTCACTATAGGGTGTGTGTGCTCACCAAACAGACAGAGACATTAGAAACAGAAAGCAAGAAATCACCCCCCAGGGTGGATGGTCACGCCGCAATCCCTTCTCCTCCATTCTCCTCTCAGGATCTTGGGCACGCACGCACACGCGTCCGGCGTGAGTTTTAAGCCTCCAGGTCAGGGACGTGAACTGTGGTCGCCTACGTGGAAGTCCAGCGACATAGCCATTACGCTAACTGCTGGTTCCCAGATCTGATATATCTTGAGAGAGACATACCGCCACAATAATCCAGATAACATGTAGTACACATCTTCTGTCCAGTGGGATATTAGCCTGGCTCCTAATTCAGAGGTGATATGAAATCAACTTTGTCCCTTAAGATGTCTTAAGCAAGCCAAGTCCTCTCTTACCTTGCTAGTCACTCTACATCTACTATCCATCCAAACCTTTGGCTGTTTTTCCAAATTCACTAGATCTCATAGTGGACCCAGAGTCACTAATGATTCTTTATTCTAACACACCCACCACCCAAACCCAAATGTGAATCCAGACAATCTGGGTCTAGGCAATCTGAATTCTCTCTATAAAGACAGGAATGCTAAAATGTTAGAGAAAAACCACATAATCATGCCAAAGATGGCACTAAAACTTTATGTTCTTCAACCTCAGGCTTATGTTTCATACTTGATTTTACCTTTCTCTGGGTCATCTCAAAGTATTCGAACAGCTTTAACTTCAAGAAAGTAAAGTAAACCTGATATGATCCAAGGGTCATGTCTGTACAATTTGCACCACCCACCTGCACCCAAGTAGTTTGTTCACTTTCTTCCATCTGAAAAATTTATTTTTACCATCAGCTATAAAACTTAAAAGTAGAAAAATATGGTACAGTCATTTCAGTGTGACCATATTTTAATTTAAATATCATTAGTCAACGGCTAAAGTCAGATTCTTTATTTACTATTATTTTAAGTCTATCATTTCCTCCATGAAAATGACATAGAGAGGAAAAAATTGCATCCCCACAAAGTCTTCACCCTATAATCCACACCCAGTCTCAACCTGCCTGTATCATGGGCACACACATGCCTGGCATACTCAGGTAGGTCTTCAGGATGCAAACCCAAAACTGCTCCCAGGTAGATACAGCTGCATTACTGCTGCACCAAATCCTCACTTGTCCTTCTTGCTCTCTCTTTCTCTCTTAGAAATACTAATTTAATGGGAGATAATATCAAGAGTGAAAAAGAAAAAAATGCTATATAAAAAGACTGGTGAGCAGACCACAGATTATTCATCCTTCACAACTTTGCCAATCTTCAGCCCTATTGGTCATTAACTGCATCAAGACAAACAGGGAGCTTTCCAACCTAGCTGTGCATACATCACTGCCTCACATGGTCCATAAAATATGTGTGTGTGTGTGTGTGTGTGTGTGTGTGTGAGTGTGTATGTTTGAGTGTTTTAATATGGATAGACTTTATACAAACTTTATTCCCAGAAATATCTCTTTCTTCAGAAATCACTCGATTTCAGATTTTCATATGTACTTTATCATTAACTTTTCCAGCATGATCTGTTTTGTCATCATGAGTATTATCAAAGAAATCTTTAGGAAAACAATCAGACTTTTAATATGCATCTTTGATTACATATAAAGTGTAATATAGGTTTAACTTGCTCTAGAAAAGCGCACATATAAACACATACATATACAACTCACAAAAGATATAAATATATACACATATTTATATAAAATGTTTACTGATCAATCAATAAATTAGAAATTATATTAAACAAAATAAAATATGCCCCAAATTGTACTACAATGAACATATTCTTTATTTGTATTTATCTACAATGAATCAGAAGAAAAAAAATTAACATGTTTGGAACAATGCATGTTTGGAGCATATCTTAGAACAAAACATACAGGCCACTCCAATCAATGGTTTCAAGAAGGAACAAACCCAAAAGGAGGTGGAAGACATAAATCTCTGGAAGGAATTTGGAAAAAAAAAAAAAGAAAGAAAGAAAGAAAGAATAGAGTAGCTAAAATAACCAGAGAATATATGCAATCTCAAGATAATGGAATATGAATTATAAATAAGTTCTGAGAGAATTCAAAGTAAAGGACTGGCCTTTTTTTATGTTAAAAGACATGGGAAATCTGAAACTTGAATTAAAATATATTCAGATATAGCCATGACAGGAAAAATGGGCAAAAGCTGTCATGACACATTATAGAAGAAATATATATGCAGTGAGATCGTTGAGAGGTGCTTAACCGCTATCTATCTATCATCTGTCTATCCATTTATCTAATCCATCTACCTATCCATCTATTATTAGTTTATATATCCTATCTATCCAACTAATACTTGTGGAAAATTACTAAAATGTTATCAATAATTGTTTTTTTACAAGTGTCATTTATTAGACATTTAGTTCTGTCCTCACTGTGCCTGAAAATTCAGATTTCCAAGCTAAGTCTTATTTGTCTCTAAATTCTAAGTTCAACTGCTTTTTTTTTTTTTTTTTGAGAGGTTTTTCCTATAGGTCGCATGCACTCGTCAGACAGAGAGAGACAGAGAGACAGAAAGTGAGAAATCACTCCCCAGGGGGGTTGGCCACGCCGCAATCCCTTCTCCTCTGTTCTCTCGGGATCTTGGGCATGCACACACACGTGCCTGGTGTGAGTTTTAAGCCATCGGGTCCAGGATGCGAACCGCGGTCGACTACATGGGAGTCCAGCGACATAGCCATTACGCTAACTGCTGGTCCCACTGCCATATTTTCATGGAGGCTTTTTCTAATCCCCTGAGTTAGATTAAACTTCAAGACCAGCAGTGGATTCCCATGTAGTCGACCTCGGTTCGCGTCCTGGACCCAGTGGCTTAAAACTCATGCCAGGCATATGTGCGTGCATGCCCAAGATCCCGAGAGAACAGAGGAGAAGGTATTGAGGCGTGGCCATCCTCCCCGGGGGGTGATTTCTTGCTTTCTGTCTCTCTGTCTCTGTCTGGCGAGCGCACGCGCCCTATACCAAAAACCTCTCCAAAAAAAAGAAAAAGAAAAAAAAAAAACTTCTAGATTTATCCTTCCATACATGAGCTTGTAGTTTTCCTTCATTAACAGTGATTATTTCCCTTTACCTAATTATTTTCTGTGTTTCAACACAAGATTTTAAGTTCAAAGAATGAAAAATTAAAGATCATGTCTGCCATCTTCATGGCTTACCCTAGATCTAGCCCAATGGCTAGGAATCCTAGGTAATTAATAAACTGTATTGAATTGAATTTGATAGCTGTGAAACCTCAAAAGTCTTCCAAAGACCTCATTTTCAACACTGTAATCAGATTAAATCTCCACCCTCTCAACATCTCAACAATGTATCACCAAATCTCAACACAAAAATTGGGAGAAAATATCAAAGCACAGTACACAATAATGAATAACCTACTCCCAAGGAGATTCGTATAATGAGGGGAGAAAAGGCCATGAAGGTAGACATTAGGATTACCAGCCTTTAAACTCAGATTAAAAGAATTAGAGCCTAGGGACTAGCAGTTAGTGTAATGGCTATGTCACTGGATTCCCATGTAGCCAAAACGGTTCAAGTCCTGGACCTGATGGCTTAAACTCACACCAGGCATGTGTGCGTGTATGCCCAAGATCCCGAGGAGAGAAAGGAGAAGGGATTAAAGTGTGGCCATCACCCCTGGGGGGGTGATTTCTCATTTTCTGTCTCTCTGTCTCTCTCTCTCTTTCTGGCAAACGCATGCACCCTATAGCAAAGACCTCTAAAAAAAAAAAAGAAAGAAAAAAGAAAAAAAGAATTAGAGGCTAAAAAGGAATTTAAGAAGCATTGGCAGAGATGTAGGAATACATGTAATTGGGAGGAGTCAGAAAAGACAAGAAATACTGAGTGCCACTAAGAGATTAAATTAGGTAAATTCAAGTAAGTGTCTGCTAAATTTAGAAAAAAAGGTGAAATAGCATTTATAAGACTTATTGTTTATTTACTTGGTTTATTTCATTACATTCTGTGCTGTTTAGTTCCCAGTTCTGTATACGTGTTGTTTTCCTCCTAATTCTGCTTGGTATTCAGGTTCTTCAAGCTATTAGCTCCACAGTCCCAATAAGTAATGGTTACTTGTGAAGTCATTATTTTGAATGCAGTGATTCTCTTTTATCCTGCTCTCAGACCTCAAGAAGCCAGAGGGAACAATCTCAGAGGTACTCTAGTCCATAGTAATGGGGACATTTCTTAGGCATCTGCCACATAAAAACCTCGCTTATTGTTTCTCACCTTTCTTAGCTGACTTTTCCTCAGTAGACGCACTGTCCAATAATAACCTTCTGAAATTTTCCCATGCTATTATAATCCATTATTATCCTAATGAACTTCAATTTATAAACTGTCTAATATATAACATTTATATGGTGGTAGATTTTAATCTAATACCAAACATTGACCTTTTGTGTAATAAATATGTCTCTCTTCAACAACAGCTGTGATGAACATTTTAGAGCCTCGTTCCAATTCCATATAGTTCCCAATGCTTTCTTTATGAGGACAGGTTGTTAATGCTATTCCCTTAAATGCTTACTTTGGTACTTAAACACTACCATTCATAAGGGTACAGAAAAACAGCAAAAGGAAATTAAAAGTGTTTTTAGGGAATACTTAAATGGTGGGTTTATTTTCTTAAATGTTAATCTTAAGTAAAGTCAAAGGTGCTTTTAAAGTTTCATTTCTCTCTTAAATATCTGTTTGGATATGAGCTTTCCCTTTTTAAAAGATTTACCCACAAGTCTACTGAGAAATATTTAACTTTTTGGAGAAACAAACGACTGTCTGAAATAATTAGTTTTTGACACATAGGATTTAACTCAATATGATGAATTTAAAATGAAGCTCTCAGAAAACTACAGCCCATGTTTGGCTACTATGGCTTTATTTCCCACTTAAGAATATCAGCTAAATAACTGAGATTTGTGTAACCAGGAATAAACATAATTTTTAAAAGTGTATTTTGTTAAATCAGAGAAAAAGACTTGTGTTATTGGATGAAGATATGACTAAATGCCTCTGGGACAAATGACAGCTGTTAAGATCTTGGGCTCTGAGACAGGTTCCTTGGTTCAAATCTCAGTTTCTCCATTTATAAGCTCTCTGATCGCCTAATTTTTCCAGAGTTTAATTTTCTAAGCTCCAATCAGATACAAACACTCCCTAGAGATATGAGCAAAAACACTTAGAATAATATTTGGCACCTAGAATTTGCCAGACAATTCTGCATTTGGATTACCTGTCATAGACTATTCCACTGTTGGTGTTGCTGTTCCCAACACTTCAACAATTCTTTTCCTCGCTAAATTAATGTGAAAGTAACGATGATAGTACTGAAAATCTCTACCACGGACATTTAAGGTAACATAGAAGCTTGTAATTCAGTGAAAATGATGGACAGAATTTCTAGGCACACAGATATCAGGTGTTTTGTGCTTCATTCTAATTCAGATAAAGTGATGGACCCACCTCAGGACTAGTTATTGATGATCAGAGGGCTTTGAATATGTGGGTATTTGGCTGGTTTAAATACTTGATAAAAGAAAAAACATAAATGTAAAAAGGGTATTCTAAAATCATATTTAGTGACATTATATTTCTTGGAAGAAATTCTATTTTCAAATTTCACTAGCTTTTAAGTATCACTTTACATGCTGCATTTCCTAATCACTAAATGTTTATAGCAACGTGTTTCTTGTAGCTGTGACACTGATTTAAGAACACGTTTTGGTCATTACTATCTCTTGCTGTTTGCCTGCAGTGAGCTCTCACATAATTAGGGCTGAATACACTGCACTTTTAAAATTAAACCAAGCCTCTGGGAAAGAATCGTGGAAATAGACAGTTAAAGGACACCCAGGCAATTAACAAGCATGATAAAGTTTAAAATTGAAGATAAGAAAGTAGGTTAAGAGCTTTTCTCTCTCTTTCCAACATGATTAGTCGATTCCAAAGGAGTATACATCAGTTTTATTTTACATAGAGATGCAAAGCAGTCCACATTTCAATAAACTCAAGAGAGAGAAGAAAAAATCCATTCAAATCGAATTAAAAAGAGTGAAGATTCTATCTATTCTGAGATTATGTCTGGGGCCTTTTCCCAGCATAAAGTTGTATTAAGTTGCTTTGCCCTAGCATCATTAAGTTTTGTTGCACATACAAATCAGATGTATAAGTAAAGCAGAAAGATAAGTTGTAGTGTTCTACTATTTTTTTCATTTTAGCCTGACCTTTCTTTTCAAAATTAAGACCACCTCCATTTCCCCCACCTTCCTTTTTATAGTTTAATAGAACATACAGAAAGAAAATTGCATGAAACCATCATTTACTTTAAGGCAAATGCTCTTGAAATCACTACCCAGGACAAGTTGAGTTCTGCTATATACCCAAGGAACCCATTCGTGTACACAGTACCTGTCACCACCCCTTTCCTTACTCTTAAATAGCAGTTTTGTTGCCTTTTACAGTAGTAGCTTCCTTGAATTTTTGTACAGTTCCATAATGATTATACATCCACAAATTATACAGTTAAGTGTGCCCCAAACCCCATTGTTAAATGTATTTGAAGTATCTCTTAATCTATCAGTTCCCCTCCATCCCATTCTTTTCCTTACTATTATTTGTTAAAGAACCTCGGCAGTGCTGTCAGTCCTCCCAGCCTAGATTTTGTTGTTCACATGACCACAGTACAGTTTAAAGTGTTCCTCCATCTTCTGTATCCTGCATATGGGCACCTGGACCCAGAAGCACAATTGACTCAGATTCCATCCCTTTAGCAAAACCATGGAGGGCGCCATGTTCAGTCAAGACATTATGTTATTTGTCACTTGTGGCCATTGATTCTCAACATATATATGTGTGTGTGTGTGTGTGTGTGTGTATATATATATATATATATATGTATATGTGTGTATGTATA
>NW_006204238.1:4057-11361 GCF_000334495.1 Tupaia belangeri chinensis | reverse complement strand
GGAGTTTGTGTTTGGGTCTGTGTATATATATTTATATATGTGTGTGTGTGTGTGTATATGTATGTGTATTTAGTATATATATGCATATATATATTAAATAGGAGTGATAAAAATCATGATTTTATAATTATATTATTACCTTTTCATGTAGTGGTTGAAATAATTTTACAAAGACACACTTTTTCTCTTCTACTATTGGGCTTCACATCAGCTCAGATCATATAAGACTGACTGAATAAATACTTTGTTCATTTCTCTTTTTTTTAACCCAGGTTTCAAGATAATAAATTGGGTTTTATTAAACAGCCATTTTTTATGTAATTATGAACTCAAATATAAACATTCAATGTGCCTGAATCATAGAAAATTTTTGTTCTTCTTGAGGGACATTTAAGGTAACATAGAAGCTTGTAATTCAGTGAAAATGATGGACAGAATTTCTAGGCACACAGATATCAGGTGTTTTGTGCTTCATTCTAATTCAGATAAAGTGATGGACCCACCTCAGGACTAGTTATTGATGATCAGAGGGCTTTGAATATGTGGGTATTTGGCTGGTTTAAATACTTGATAAAAGAAAACACATAAATGTAAAAAGGGTATTCTAAAATCATATTTAGTGACATTATATTTCTTGGAAGAAATTCTATTTTCAAATTTCACTAGCTTTTAAGTATCACTTTACATGCTGCATTTCCTAATCACTAAATGTTTATAGCAACGTGTTTCTTGTAGCTGTGACACTGATTTAAGAACACGTTTTGGTCATTACTATCTCTTGCTGTTTGCCTGCAGTGAGCTCTCACATAATTAGGGCTGAATACACTGCACTTTTAAAATTAAACCAAGCCTCTGGGAAAGAATCGTGGAAATAGACAGTTAAAGGACACCCAGGCAATTAACAAGCATGATAAAGTTTAAAATTGAAGATAAGAAAGTAGGTTAAGAGCTTTTCTCTCTCTTTCCAACATGATTAGTCGATTCCAAAGGAGTATACATCAGTTTTATTTTACATAGAGATGCAAAGCAGTCCACATTTCAATAAACTCAAGAGAGAGAAGAAAAAATCCATTCAAATCGAATTAAAAAGAGTGAAGATTCTATCTATTCTGAGATTATGTCTGGGGCCTTTTCCCAGCATAAAGTTGTATTAAGTTGCTTTGCCCTAGCATCATTAAGTTTTGTTGCACATACAAATCAGATGTATAAGTAAAGCAGAAAGATAAGTTGTAGTGTTCTACTATTTTTTTCATTTTAGCCTGACCTTTCTTTTCAAAATTAAGACCACCTCCATTTCCCCCACCTTCCTTTTTATAGTTTAATAGAACATACAGAAAGAAAATTGCATGAAACCATCATTTACTTTAAGGCAAATGCTCTTGAAATCACTACCCAGGACAAGTTGAGTTCTGCTATATACCCAAGGAACCCATTCGTGTACACAGTACCTGTCACCACCCCTTTCCTTACTCTTAAATAGCAGTTTTGTTGCCTTTTACAGTAGTAGCTTCCTTGAATTTTTGTACAGTTCCATAATGATTATACATCCACAAATTATACAGTTAAGTGTGCCCCAAACCCCATTGTTAAATGTATTTGAAGTATCTCTTAATCTATCAGTTCCCCTCCATCCCATTCTTTTCCTTACTATTATTTGTTAAAGAACCTCGGCAGTGCTGTCAGTCCTCCCAGCCTAGATTTTGTTGTTCACATGAGCACAGTACAGTTTAAAGTGTTCCTCCATCTTCTGTATCCTGTGGCCACCTTTCTGCTGATCTTGATAATGATTGTTGGTCAGAGACATACAATTATGTAAGGATGTTTAAAATTATTATTGACTAAAGATGTGCACAAAAAAATCAGTGCTTTCTTATATTTACTATGTGCTTTTGGTGTATTTATTAGGAAGGTAAATTAGCTTAAATAGAATATTTTGGGAACTTCACAGTAATGTGTGTGTGTGTGTGTATATGTATGTGTATTTAGTATATATATGCATATATATATTAAATAGGAGTGATAAAAATCATGATTTTATAATTATATTATTACCTTTTCATGTAGTGGTTGAAATAATTTTACAAAGACACACTTTTTCTCTTCTACTATTGGGCTTCACATCAGCTCAGATCATATAAGACTGACTGAATAAATACTTTGTTCATTTCTCTTTTTTTTAACCCAGGTTTCAAGATAATAAATTGAGTTTTATTAAACAACCATTTTTTATGTAATTATGAACTCAAATATAAACATTCAATGTGCCTGAATCATAGAAAATTTTTGTTCTTCTTGAGGCCTGTCTTTGGCTTCAAGTGGGCTCTTGTTTATTTTTTTGCCCCTATTCACCTTTGCTAATTCCCTCACTATCTGGTATGTCAAGTTGTTCCCACACTCTTGACATACATTCTCTCCCCTACACCTGAGATCAGACATCTCTCCTATTCCAAGTAACATAGAGTTCTCACACAAGTCCCATTCAAGTTTCAGCTGGAGTTCCAGCCAATCCCTGTTGGCTGTGTGGGAGGCTTGCCTATGGCAGCCTGTCAGACGCCTTGGTTATCATTACTTCCTCAATCTTGCCTGGAGGTTCAAAACCACACAGATCTTGCCATTGTTAAAGGGTTGTTACCTTTTAGTTTCATGGAGATAAGTTGTACTGCAGAAGTTGTCCACGATTTTTGGGGGTTTGTCTTTGCAATCTATTTGCTATTCTGTTCTTTAAAGACAAAAGCTAGTTTTCCACTACAACTACTGTTTTCAGACTCAAGTTCCCTTTGCTTTTGAAAATTATGTTAATTTCATTTTTTCCTGTATCTATGAATATCCCATTGATTAATTTTATACAAGCACCAAATTAATAGTGTTTATTCAGGAAAATTTTGGTTGGAATTTTTTAAGTTTGGTGAACATACACACACACACACAAATTGTTGCCACAGAGTTAAAAATCAAAATTTATTCTCTTTCAAAATATTTACTTGGCATTTTATTAATTAGACCTAGAGGGATATAGTGCTATTTCCCATCTGTGTGCAATGAGACTTCAAATGTACACTGTTATATCAAAAGCACAATCTGGGAAGGCAGGAAAAAAAAGATGATATATACCAGAAAGCAATATCATTCTTTCCAAATGTCACTGCCCAATGGGATAAATTTTCCTCTTTATTTTGATTGAGATTCCATTGATTCTAAAGGCAATGACATTTAAATAATTTTTACAGGATTGTGAAAGAAGAGTCATCCCAAGCACAATGGGTTGAATGTTAATGTCCTCCTAAAATTTGTGAAGTGGAAATCCTAACCCCAGGATGATGGCATTAGTGCATGGGGTCTTTAAGAGGTGATTAGGTCAGAAGAACAGGGTCCTCACAACTGGGTTTGGTGCCTTTACGAAAGGGACCCCAAGCAATCTCTCATCGCATTTACCTTGTGAAGTTACAGTGAAAAGACAGGTATCTATGAGGAAACAGGCTCTTATAAGACACCAAAATCTAGCAACTTGATTTACATTTCTCAGCTTCTGGAATATGAAAAGAATTTTCTGTTTCTGCTGACTGCCTGTCCAGTCTCAAAACTAGAGGCTGGTTGACAAGGAATTTCTCTTTCTCACACCAAGTCTTTATAGCTGCAGGTCTAATTCCTTAATGGCTTCTCCAAGCAAAATTCTATCTCCTTGTATCTTCCACACATCATCTTGAGTATCTCTTTGTCTGTGTATATTATTAGACAGTTCTGAAAATCTTAACTTGGGATCCAAAAATAAATGTACTTGACGGGAACTACAAATCTCTGGAAATACAGAAAAAAATTTGTGAATACATGTGCTTTCTTAGGGCTGAAGGTCCACACCTTCAATTCAATTTTTAAAGTATTCTATGAGCCTAGAAGCCTAAGAATCACACACACAAATAGATAACTATGAAAGATAAAAAATACTCAGTTATGTCTAAGGGAATTCTAAGACTATTACTATCATGTAATATATACACAATCATAAATATGTTATTCTTAAATATAGTTCTACCATTTTGTATATTAAAAATATATCTGAACTCCTGACAATATGATTCTAACCTTTGTTAGTTTGTTTAGGCTTTCGCCATAGAGTGTATGCACTTGATGGAGAGAGACAGAGAAAGACAGTGAGAAGGAAAGTGAGAAATCATTCCCCCAAGGGGGACAGCCACACTGCCATCCTTTTTCCTCCATTCTCCTCCTGGGATTTTGGGAAGGCATGCACACACATCCAGTGGATTTTTCAAGCCATCGGGGCCAGGACTTGAACCACAGCTGGTCATGTGGGAGTCCAGTACCTCAATCACCATGCCACCTGCTGACACCTCTAATCTTCATTCTAATTCATTTACATGTTTATTCAAGATAAAGAGCAAAGGTATGCTTCAGACAAAGATGTCTTTTTAAAAATAATTATTTAAATAAAAATGACTCTTCTATGTAAAAAGCAAGGAATACTTATTCTCCTTATAACTACTAATCATATAACTTTTAATATTCATTTTTTCAGCATCTGTTCATGCCCTCCCAACAACCAAGGTAGCATAATTTTTAATAAAGTATAAATCATTTTTAAAAAATAACAAAGCTAAAACATTTTAAAAGCAATAAGTGGGAACCAGCAGTTAGCGTACTGGCTATGTTGCTGGACTCCCACGTAGTCGACCGCGGTTCGCGGCCTGGACCTGGTGGCTTAAAACTCACGCCGGGTGTGTGTGCATGCGTGCCCAAGATCCCGAGAGGAGAATGGAGGAGAAGAGATTGTGGCATGACCATCCCCCTGGGGGGGTGATTTCTCGCTTTCTGTCTCTCTGTCTCTTTCTGTCTGTCTGGCGAGTGCACGCACCCTATAGTAAAAAAAACTCTCAAAAAAAAAAAAAGCAATAAGTGACATCTGCTCTAGAGGTAATGTAAGAATGATTTTTAAAAAAAAACATTTTGTCAAATTTGTAATATTTCGCAAAATCTTAAATTTTATTTCTAAATAGCCATATTTCATAGAATATTAAATTTGACAGCAAAATGAAAGAAGTTAGCAATTTATAATTTGACTCATTTGGCACAAATAATATTTTTTCAACTGATTCGAAATAAGATTCCAAATGGTGTAACTATGTAATTTTCTGATGAAAACGAAGATTAACAAGAAGCTGTACATGCAACTCAATGCCATTAAAATTTCCCTAAAAGTCATTTCTGAATGTTCCAGATTGCAGAATTCTACACTAAAATAGAAGATTTTTAAAAATGATATATGTGGAAAATTTTGTGAAAGGAGGGTGCATTAGAAGTTCTTCAATGTTAACCGTCTCATACATAGACCTATTTCACACAGCACACATAAAACATGCTCTTGTACTTCAGGGTTTTGCTGCCCAGACTTTCATAAAGGTACAAAGAAAACAGCAACAGACGATTTACATAGCCCTTCCTTCACATACACATTCGCTTAATAAACGCTGAACACTGTCAAGAGTATATACTTAGAGAATATTCTCTTTTGTCACATAATTCACATGTCTTAATTCTATTTTAATTTTACTTTAATGGGAAAAACTAACACTTAAATAGCACCAAATGTAGAGTATAATTTCTTAGTATAACTTCTTAGCACTGTGTGTGTGTGTATGTATAAATATTTATAAATATATAACATATATACTATATATGATATAGATATCTTATTTCAAATTATGTGTGGAACATCTATTATCATTACTATTCAAATGTGAATATCCACTGAAGGCCTTTCTCCACAGCCCTCTACATTCCTCCCTGGTATAGACTTTTTTTTTTTTTTTTCAACATATGCTATTCAGTTGTAATTCTGGTACTTTCAAGGTTCTCCTGTGTTATACTACATTTCCTGTCTTCTATGTCTTCATATTGTTTGGTGTTGTTCTCTGTTTTGCTGGGGCACATCACCATAACTTTCTAAGAAGGGGTACATGGGTGGTTAACATTAGCTTCCTCATATGCTGAATGTCATTATCGATTTTCATATGGCAAGTTACAGAATTCTTTTCAAAAACACTTTTTATCGAAATTTTATAAAATTGTCATTTAAGTTCATAACTTTTACTATAGAAAGTTGTAGTTTAGTTTAGTTTTGTTTTCTTCTCTCATCTGACTCAGTGATGTTCTGAAGCTTTTTTGTGATACTCCTTGAGGGAGTCCTTTTCTTTAATGACGCTGAGCACTCTGTGAGACTCTCAGAATAGGTATGTCAGAGGTTGCTCTCTGGAAAATTTTGTTTAAAATAAACCCTACTAACTCTAAATATCCACTGTCACTTCGTTCTCATTCTGGAATTCCTTTTGGTAGATTTGACCTTATAAATTAATCTTTTATTTTGATCAATTTTCTTATATTTTCTATGCTTTTTCTCTTTTTGCCCACATTTTGAGAGACTTCTTAGACATTTTGTTAACTAATTCCTTCCAAGAGCTCTCGTCTAATCTCTTATTATTTTCATAGTATATTGTTCTTACTACCTATACTACATAATAGTGTCTGTCTTACTCTATAGAGGAAGTATCTTTCTGAAGATATCATGAATTATCATTTATATATATATATATATATCACATATATATACACACATACACATATATATGTGTATATATACACACAAACATATATATATGTGTATATATACACACACAACATTGTCATTTTTTTCCTTTTCCCAAATGCCTCTCTGTCCCCCAGGGGCTGTCTTTTGCTATAAGCTTTAGTCTTTTTCTTTTACAATGGAGATTAATAAAAGTTTGGCAGTCTTTTTGCTTTCAGTTCATATTAAGCAATGCAATATTGGGGGCTGGAGTGTGGCTGCTGCGAAGTGTCATTTTCTGTGAGGCAGACCCACATAGGAAAGCTGCTGGTTTGTACCTCGATAACTGCCTGAATATGCCAGAGCCTGTGTGATCCCATAATTCAGGCTGGCTGCAGTGGAGCTCAGTGTCAAGCCCCTGTCAAGGATGCTAAGGAACTGTTCTTCACTCTGTCCCCCTCACTCATAAAATAAATAAGTAAACTAAAAAGCAAAACAGGACAGTGCAATATCAAAAACGTAATTACAGTCCCTATGCATGTATGTAGAGCTTTTTGCAAAGTGTTTAGGTAATAAATAAGATTTTTTCATTCAAAGACTGAATTGTCTCCCATTAGAAGTACTCTTCTCCAGTTGCTTGCCTAGGGAGAATTGATTTGGCACCAAATATTCTAGCATCAGCATTGGGAGTTTAGCATTCATCAAAAAGGCCTTATTTAATTTTGTTTCA
>NW_006204238.1:0-4026 GCF_000334495.1 Tupaia belangeri chinensis | reverse complement strand
GCATTCCTGGAATTACTTCTTAATTTGGACTTCTAAGTCCTGAACCCTTCTGGGGTTCAATGGGTGAAAGATTGTGAAAGTAGAACAATTTATCTATTAGCTTTATGCTTTCCAAAATGATTCTGAGATCTTTTATTCTCTGCTGTCTCCTCTTTCTTCTACTTCTCTATGTATCTGTATCTTTTCATATTACTTTGGAATAATTTCAAGAGGGATGAATTACAAATGATTAGGTTTAATCCATCATGTTTCCCTGAAGGCCTGGAGAATTATTTATACTGGCAGCCTTGTTTCCTACTAGGTGAGAGTTGGTGTGACAGAATTAAGTTTTAAAAGAAATGAAATTCTGGCCCAGTTCTTACTATCTATCTGTGTCACCATATTTATACTACTTCACCTCTCTGCAGGTTCATTTATTCATATGTTTATTGCACAGGAAAATGTAATAGTTGGGGCACATATTTGCAGGTGGCAGAAGGGAAGGGATGCCACGTATTATTAGAGTCTTACCCTATAAAGAACTATCACTGGCTTCAAATGCATTTATTAATTCTGTGATTAAATGTGTACGAGCTATGGTTACAGACTAGTTCTTTGTCCATTAATTCAATAAATAATTAAGTATGTTAATGTTGATTCAGCAATTTAACTTCTAAGAGAAATTAAAACATAACTGCGCAAAACTTGTACAAGGGTATTCACATCAGTAGTATTCATAAAGGTCAAAATATATAAACAACCTGGATGTAATGATACACAGACAAATAAAAGGTAGTACATCTGTACAATGGAATAGTATCCATAAAAAATGAATAAAGTACTGATATGTGTTACAACATAGTAAATCTTGAAAAACTATGCTGAATGAAGGAAGCCAGTAACAAAAGACTATATATTGTATGATTCCACTGATAGGAAATGTCCAGAACTACACACACACACACACACACACAGAGACAAAGAGATAAAAAGCAGATTAGTGGGCCCAACCTTCATGGCCGTCCACAGCCTATGGACTACAGCACTGGAAACCACATGGCCAACTCGTGGTTCAGTTACTCAACATAGTGGACCTGAAACATGTTGTATTCACATGCACGCCCAAGATCCTGAAGGGCAGGAGGACGGAGATCGCGGCATGACCAGAACCCGTCGAGGGTACTTCTCCTTCTCTCCCTCACTTTCTCGTGCATGCAAATGGTTTCTAACATAAACAAGTTATCTTTGTTTGTTTTGTTTATTTATTTATTTTTGAGAAGTTTTTGCCGTAGAGCATGCAAGCTTGCAGGAAAGAGAGAGACACAGACACACTGAGAAGAGGGAAAGTGAGAAATCACCCCCCAGGGGGATGGCCATGCTACAATCCCTTATCCATTTTCCTCCTGGGATCTTCGGTTCATATGCACACATGCTTAGTGTGATTTTCAAAGCCCCCGGGTCCAGGACTTGAATTGCAGTCAACCATGAGGGAGTCCAGTGACATAACCACAATGCCATCTGTTGGTCCTACATTTTGTTTCTATTTTAAAAAGAAAGTAGATTAGTGGTTGCTTAGGGCTGGGAGGAAGACAGGAAGGGAAAGACAAAAGCAGGTGTTAATGGGCATGGCATTCCTTCTTGGAGTGTCAAAATGTTGTTAAGTTGACTGTGGTCATTGTTGCACAATTCTATGAAGATGCTCAAAAACAATGAACTATGCACTTTAAATGAGTGACTTATAGAGCATATAGATTATATCTAAAACTGTCAAAAAAAAACATCCAAATGTTGAGCAGGAAAATCTATTATGTGCATTAGGAGTATAAAACTGAATAATAATTATAAATTCTGATGAGACAAAATGGTAAGGTATAATATAAAATGACAATTATATCATAATTATAGTCTAGATAGAAAATAAAATGAAAATGATCACAATGATTAAACTGAAATCAAAATGACAAGAAACTAGGTATGTGGAGTAATTCAAAGTGAAATGAGACTTTCAGGCAGTGGGGTTAAATTTCTCATCAAAATATCTGTGGCAGGAAAAATCTCAGCTTGCTCTAAGGGCTGACAATTTATCCAAGTGGCTGGAACACAGTGGTGGAGTGAGGGAGTGAGTGGCATGTGATGAAGTTGCATAGATAATTTGAAATTATGCAGTGCCTTGTAGCACAAGGAAGGTTTGTCAAGTGTAGACTAAAAGTAATGGGAAGGCACCACATGACTTTAAGTAGTGTTATTAGATTCGCTTTTTTCAAATGATTTTGTTTAAGTTTGTTTATTTATTTATTCATTCATTTGTTTATTTCAATTTGACCAGAGAGGGACAGAGAGAAAGAGAGAGAGAGAGAGAGAGAGAAAGTGAGAAAGCAAGCTGCCAGGTCCAGGACTCAAACCACAGTCACTCATGTGGGAATCTAGCGCCTCCAACCACCACACCACCTGCAGGCCCTAGATTCGCTTTTTAAGATCACATTTGCTGCTCTTTGATAAACAGAATGCAGGACAGTTTAGACTCTCCCTCCTAAAGCAGCCTGTGCATTTCTTAACACAGGAATGTCATTCTTGGGAAGCCTACACCATTTTCATCATTTTAAAAAGTGTCCCAACTGATGGTGGTATTAGTTGGTAAAATCAGTATCTATAGAACATTTTAAGTTCCTGGCCAGTAATTTCACTGACTGAACTTTTTCCAGGGTTTAAATAAGAGTAATGCACAAGGCCAGCAGGTGGCATGGTGGTTAAGGCACTGGGACTCCCACAAGGTCAACCATAGTCCAAGGCCTGGATTTGGTGGTTTGCTTTCTCACTTTCTCATTTTCTCTTTCTCTCTCTCTCTCTCTCCTCTCTCTGGTGAGCACACATGCCCTATAACAAATTTAAAATTAATAATGATAAGTAAATTAAATAAATTATTTTTTAAAAAAGTAATGCACAAAAATATTTGTTACAGTACTATATATAATACTGAAATATCAAAAACAAACTTAGTTCAAAATTTGTAAATAGTTGCTAATTCTTTGCATGTGGGTGTGGAATTGCTTTTGCTTTTTTAAAGTTACAGCTATGGACTGAAAATGAAATTGGGTTTATACAATTAAGATTGTCAAACTAAATCTAAGACATGTATAATTTTGTTCCTTTGCTTTAACTGAGTGACCAATTATTAGCTAAAATAGACTATCATGAGTAAGTTAACTAAGAAAGGATCATGAAATCAATTTTGTTTACCATGGGTGAAACATATTAGGTAAATAATCAACTCAAAAATAATCATATTTTGGGACCAGCAGGTAGCATAATGGCTATGTCACTGGACTCCCATGTAGTCGACAGCGGTTCATGTCCTGGACCCGGTGGCTTAAAACTCACGCCGGGCGCATATGCATGCATGCCCAAGAGCCCAAGAGAAGAATGGAGGAGAAGGGATTGCGGCATGGCCATCCCCCCGGGGGGGTGATTTCTTGCTTTCTGTCTCTGTCTCTGTCTGTCTTGCAAGTACACATGCCCTATAGCAAAAAATAATCTCCAAAAACATAAAATAATCATCTTTTATGTATATGTTTACATGAACCTAAGTGTATAGAGATGATCCTAGAGTAGTTTCTTTTTTTTTTAAAGAATTATTTTATTTAACTTTATTTTATTTATTTTAATTTAACGCTGCCAAAGGACAGAGAGAGAGAGAGAGTGAGGGGGGAGAGAGAGAGAGAGGAGGCAAGCCGCCAGGTCCAGGACTCAAACCATGGTCAGCCATTTGGGAGTCCAGAGCTCTTAACCACCACACCACCTGCTGGTCCTCAATCCTTGAATAGTTTCTAGCACTAATATTCACTATACACAGAGAGAGAGAAAGAGAGAGAGAGAGAATTGATGGAATTATGCAGTTTTAAACAGCAAGCACAGAAAACTCCAAGATGAACCTGATGAACCAAGGATCACCTTATTATTTTTTTTTAAATTAATGGTAAGTTGTACATCAAATGTCCTCACAAAAAGAATTACTTTCTGGAGAAAAATACTTACTCTAAGGGAAAACAT
>NW_006204237.1:43023-45348 GCF_000334495.1 Tupaia belangeri chinensis | reverse complement strand
CTGGGCCTCTCCTGAGCCTGCCAGGAGGACGGGGCTCTGGACAGTGTCCTCGCATTCCTGGACCCACATGGTGATGCTGAGGAGGGCCTGTGAGTAGTGTGCTCCTGAGTCCCAGGGCCAGGGGCGGACTCCGTGAGAGGCAGATGGTCAGGACGCTGGGTCTGAGGACTCCTCTCCCCTGACACCGTAACCCCCACCTCCCCAGGTCCGGTTTCTGTTGGGAAGCCACTGCTTTCCTGGGTTATAATGATGGACAATTCATTCCCTACTGTCTTAGGGTAGAAAAATCAGAATATCAATACAGTGCACCAAGAAAACTTGCACACAATGGCTGGCAGGGGCGTGGCGGTTAAGGATACTGGACTCCCACACGGCTGACCCTGGTTTAGTCCCGGACCAGGTGGGCTTGTTTTCTCACCCTCTCTCTTTCAGTCCCTCTCTGGTTAAATTTAAAAAGAAAAGAAAAGAAAAGAAAAGAAAAGAAAAGAAAAGAAAAGAAAAGAAAAGAAAAGAAAAGAAAAGAAAAGAAAAGAAAAGAAAAGAAAAGAAAAGAAAAGAAAAGAAAAGAAAAGAAAAGAAAAGAAAAGAAAAGAAAAGAAAAGAAAAGAAAAGAAAAGAAAAGAAAAGAAAAGAAAAGAATAAGACATGCAATTATCCCACAGCATGGGGAGGGTACCTTTGGCCAGTGTTTGGGGTGATGAGACTCCAGTGTAATGGAGGACAGGCCCCTGCCCAGGGTCAGTACCTGGTTTCTGGAAGTCCATGCAGGAACGCAGATACTGCTCCAGGTTTTTCACGCAGTCTCTCTGCACATAGTCGTAGTGCTTCCGGGCTTCTGCGGCATCTTCATCCAAGGACCTCTGGAGACTCACAGCCAGAGCCTGAGCTGTGAAGAGCTGTAACACTACATCGTCTCTGGAAGACCCTGAAGAGTTGCGACACTGCGTTGTCTCCCTCCGTGCTGCTGACAATAGACGACGTGACCCTGAAGAGTTGTAACACTGCGTCGTCTCCGTGTTGTAACACTGCGCAGCTTGTCCCGGCTCTCACTCCTTCCTTCAGGAAACTTGTTCAACTGTCCACCGGTTTGGAATAAACCACCATGCCACTTGCTGGTCCCCATACAGCAACTTTTTAAAGCTGACCTCTCCAGGTACTTGACTCTCATTGGAGCTTCCCTGGCCCCAGACCTTCTGCAAGTCGGACCTCACTCTGGGCCTCTCCTGAGCCTGCCAGGAGGACGGGGCTCTGGACAGTGTCCTCGCATTCCTGGACCCACATGGTGATGCTGAGGAGGGCCTGTGAGTAGTGTGCTCCTGAGTCCCAGGGCCAGGGGCAGACTCCGTGAGAGGCAGATGGTCAGGACGCTGGGTCTGAGGACTCCTCTCCCCTGACACCGTAACCCCCACCTCCCCAGGTCCGGTTTCTGTTGGGAAGCCACTGCTTTCCTGGGTTATAATGATGGACAATTCATTCCCTACTGTCTTAGGGTAGAAAAATCAGAATATCAATACAGTGCACCAAGAAAACTTGCACACAATGGCTGGCAGGGGCGTGGCGGTTAAGGATACTGGACTCCCACACGGCTGACCCTGGTTTAGTCCCGGACCAGGTGGGCTTATTTTCTCACCCTCTCTCTTTCAGTCCCTCTCTGGTTAAATTTAAAAAGAAAAGAAAAGAATAAGACATGCAATTATCCCACAGCATGGGGAGGGTACCTTTGGCCAGTGTTTGGGGTGATGAGACTCCAGTGTAATGGAGGACAGGCCCCTGCCCAGGGTCAGTACCTGGTTTCTGGAAGCCCATCCCGGAATGCAGATACTGCTCCAGGTTTTTCACACAGTCTCTCTGCACATAGTCGTAATGCTTCCTGGCTTCTGCGGCACCGTCCTCCCAGGACCTCTGGAGACTCTCAGCCAGAGCTGAGGGCCGGGGCGCTGTCCATTGCTGAGTCTTCAGGTCATAGGAGAGCAGGGGCTCCCCATCATAGCGGAAGTCCCTGAAGCCCCTGGTGCTGCCGTCTTCTTGGATCTCACAGCCCCAGGTCTCCTGGAAGGAATGCAGGCCTGCCCCCACCCCGTGGTGACTTCTCCACTCCCTGGGTGCCCCCTCTGTCAGCCCAGGTGGGAACCTCCAGCCCAGAGGGCCCTCCCTGGCACTCCTTAGAGTCTCCCCTCTGGTACCTGGGCACCAGCTCACCTGCAAGCAAAGTCCCCTAGACTCCCTTTCCTCATTTCTACCCCCAGCCACATTCTGGGGGCAGAGACAGTGCCCGCTACCCACCCAACTTTTCGGGAGAAGCCTCCATCGCTCCTGCCCCGCCCA
>NW_006204237.1:40984-42910 GCF_000334495.1 Tupaia belangeri chinensis | reverse complement strand
GTGTAACGGAAGTCTGCCGTCCTGGCCCCCTGAGGATACGGAAAACAGACGGGCCAAGGGACAAGGATGAGGAGGTCAAATTCAAACAAAACAGGAAAGGAGGTAGGAAGGGGAAAGGAAGCAGGGAATGGAGGAAGGAATAAACATGGGGAGGAGAACAGGACAGGTGCAGGAGAGGGGCTCCCGGGCTGCCTGAGGGTGATGCTGGGCGGTCAAGGGGACACTCGCCTGCAGGGGGCAAGGCAGGACCACGAAGGCCAAAGATGATAGGAAGGTTGTGCCCTAGGGGAGGGAGAGGATGAGAAAATGTGTATAAATACAGAGACAAGAGTAAGGGCTTGAAATGCAAGGAGAAGAGCATGGTAGGAGAAATAAAGAACAGAAGGATGCAGAATAATTAGGGAGGTGGGGAGGGCAGGTGCCTGGACACATCTGCAGAGACCCCCCGAGGGTAGAGGGGAAGACAAGTAGAGAGGCTAACCTGCAGGGGTGAGGGCGGAGAGGAGGGCGAGAGGTGGAAGGTAGGTCTTTCCAGAGGGGAGGGGTGGGTGCAGTGGCCCAGGGTCTCAGGGTCGACCCCATGACCACAGTGATTGTGGTGGGAAGTCAGGTTACGGAGAGGTAGTGAGGGCTGCTGCCCCTGGTTAAGCCTCATCAAGGATAGAGAGGGCAAGGCATGGCTTGGGAGAGATACCAAAGTTGTGGGCTCAGAGAGGTGGAAAGCATCCTGAAGGACGCACATGTGTGGGCTTGGGTACCAAAAGAAAGAGTGCTATGGGGAAGGCGCCAGGTGGGGCAGTGGAGAGATGCAGGGATGAACAGGTGGCAGGGGTCTCAATGAGACAGCCCCTCTTTTTGACAAATTGTGCCGGACAGCTGGTTACCCAGAAGCAAACAGCCAGCTAGATCCTTACCTTACACCTATATGAAAGTGAACTTTCTAATCATAAGAACTAACTAAAAGCCTTTTAGAAGAAAACATCAGGGCTAATCTGCATGTCACTTCCATGGATAAGACACCAGAAGCACAGACGACAAACCCTGAACTGACAGGGCCTGCCCTGTAGAGCAGCAGTTACGCGCTGTGTCTAGAGAGTGGAGTGTGGCTTGGATGCCAGCCCCCTAGAAGCATGAAAAACACACTGGGTGCAGGTGTGTGCATTCCCCAAATCCTGATGAGACAGAGAAATGGAGGAAAAAGGATTGCCACATGACCATGACCCACCGGAGGTTCTTTCTCTCCCTTTCTCTCTCTCTGTCTGTCTCTCTCTAGCGAGCACAAACTTATTCCTCAGGCAATAATGAAAAAACAAACGAACAAAACGGGGACTGCCTCATCATGGCCAGCTCGAAACATCCACTATGGCATCTCTCTGGGAAAAGAAGGCTTAAAAAGTTGAATAAACGCCTCTACTTCCACGACAGGAGTGAAAGAAAGACAGCAGGAGTTCCAGAAGTACTGAATCTCCACTTGGAAAACTAAAGAGGGAGTCAATCATCTCAATTTGGTGAGCGTCTGGAGCCCTCAGCCATCACTGAGGAAAAGGCAAGAGGCACTCTCCTCCAAAATTCGTGCGTCTACCCCAGACCCCGGCACTCTGCACCTGCAGAAGAAAAACAAAACTGGCACGATGCTAACACGCGTTGTAGGGAAGTGCATGGATACTCCACTTCAGAGAAGACACTGGCTTTCTTTTTTATAAAAAATTATTTTTATTTATTATCATAATCTATATTACATTGAATTGCATATAACTTTACAATGTATTACATTGCTTTTTCAAAAGGGAGAGCCATGCATGTCAGTCAATCCCCACTTCATCATTCAATATCTTCTCATTGTTCATTATTATTATTATTCCAATGATTTTTTTAACCAGTCAATCACTATTTCTCATTCTGCTTGTAAAAAGACTTTACCCATCA
>NW_006204237.1:38323-38600 GCF_000334495.1 Tupaia belangeri chinensis | reverse complement strand
TTCTCTTATGGTTGGCCTACCTGTTGCTCAACAGTACCATGTACTGTTGTCACTGGTCCTGGGTGACCCAAAGTCCTCCCGGGTTCTAAGAAGTGGTGAGCCTTCAAATGACCTAATAAGCAACACCTCAAGAACAAGGAAAAACAGAACAAAACAAAATCGCGTGGCACGCACCATGCACTATTCAAAACACTAAAACTCAGAGAGCCCAAAGGCAAGTGGGGAAGGGCCAGAGGATGAGCAACGGCTCCTGGGTGGAAGGGGCTGCAGCCGCCGG
>NW_006204237.1:28557-38166 GCF_000334495.1 Tupaia belangeri chinensis | reverse complement strand
CTGGTGTCTGGAACTGCTGGCCGGCTCGATACAGTTTGCAGGTGGGGTGTGGGGGGCTGCGAGTTCATCTTAAAGTTCCACGAGACCAGCCTGAAGTCCAGAGAGGAGCAGGGGTGGGGATGCATGAAGGACCTGGGCCAAGACACTGGGCTTCTTATCTCCATGCCACCCAGGCCCAAGAGCTCCTCACCATCTGGAGGAGCTGGCCAGCAGAAAGAGCTTAGATTATGACCTGAATCAGGCGGTCTGCCTTTGCCCAGCCCTGTTGGCGTGGAGGCCACAATACAGAGGAGCAGAAGCACCTGTAATCCATAGAAATAGGAGAGCATGCCCAGAGAATGAAGCCTACGTGCTCCCTTGACACTGGAGACCAAAAATTCTGTGCATCCATATAGCTCCCACCAGAACATGGACTCTTAGACTATATCTTCCCCCACAGACTAGAATCTAGACTCTTCCCTCTGGCTAGAAAGCAGGGCAGCTTGCACTCTCCCTGTCCTCAGACTCAAGTCTTAGGGAGTAGCTACCTTCCTCCACTAAGGCCACCCACAGTACTGCTTTTATGGCCCTTCTAGAACTGTGAGAAGTACCTGACAGAGTAGAGGGAACCAGAGATCCTCACTCCAGGTCAGAGCGGTGAAGCCAGGGCCCTGCCTAGCCACCTCCTGATCCCAGAGTGTATGATCCAGCACCTGACTCCTACATGTGTCTGCTCAAATCCAGTCAGCCTCTGCGGATGCACAGGCTTGGTAGGTCAGAGACTCTGGTGAAGAGCTCACAAACAGACCTGCCTGTGGCCCCTCCTGGAACACACTGTTGGAGACACATTCTGGTCCAGAATGCTGATT
Source organism: Tupaia belangeri chinensis (assembly GCF_000334495.1). NCBI lineage: Eukaryota > Metazoa > Chordata > Mammalia > Scandentia > Tupaiidae > Tupaia > Tupaia belangeri. The sequence continues at coordinate 37,318 of NW_006204237.1, read as the reverse complement.
CACCACTAGGAATTAGCCAGGTTATACAGACCAGCTTGGATCAGAAGGGCGGGGCTGGAGGCGGGCCGCTCCTGGATCATCTTGCTGAGCCTCATTTGGGCCATGAGTGTCATTTACTCCCAGGGATTCCACACAAGCCACACTGGACCCATTCTCGGGTCTCACAGAGAGGCCTGCCTGGCCCCTTTTGGATGACCTTGCCAGGGGCATCTTTGAGGCTATGAACTGCTTCATTCTTGGGTGTTAAAGAAACTACTCCAGGGGACAGTAGGTGGAGTAGTGGTTGAGACATGGATTCCCACATGGCAGTCCTGGTGGCTTGAAACTCATGCCAGGTATGTGTGCAAGCCCAAGATTCCAGGAGGAGAACAGAGAAGGGACTGTGGTGTGGCCATCCCCCCGGGGTTGTGGTGGTGATTTTTCACCTTCCCACTCAGTGTGTCTGTCTGTCTCTCTCTCTCTCTCCTGTGAGCATGCCATGTGTCCTAAGCCAAAAACTTCTAAAAAAAAAAAAACCCTCAAAGCAAAAACAACAATAGCAAAAAGTCTACTCCAGGGGCCAGTGGTTGACATAGTGGTTGAGGTGCTGGACTCCCACCTGACCGACTGTGGTTTAAGTCCTGGAGCCAGCAGCTTGAAACATGCCAGGTGCATATGTGTGCTTGCCCATCCCCCCAGGGTATGATTTCTCACTTTCTGTCTCTCTGTCAAGCACATACACCCTAGGGCAAAAATCTCTCCCCGTCTCCTCCCCAAAAAATCTGCTCCATTGATCCAGGAGAAGTGAGTATCCCACCAGTGCCTAAATATCAATACAGGAGTACAAGAAATAAGAAAGAAAATAAAAAGAAAAAAAATCTCTCCCCAAAAGGAACACGATAACTTCACTAACAATGGATAAAAGGCAAGAAATCACAAAAATGACAGAAATGGAATGCAGAATACTGAGAACAAAGTTTAATAATATGTAAGAGAAAACAGACAATTCCAGGAGATGTGAAAATCATCCCATGATATGAATGAGGGGTTCTATAAAGAGACAGACATCTTAAAGAATCAAGTAGAACTTCTGGAGATGAAGAATTGGATAAATGAACTAAAAAACACTGTAGGAAAAATCAACAATAGATTACACCATGAGGAAGGAAGAATCCCTGAGCTTGAATACAAACTTCAATTAGCCCAAGCTACCAAATACCAAAAAGAAAGAAAAATAACCATTAGAAATAAAGACAACATACATAAAAATCTGGGACACAATTAAGCTACATAATGGGTATCCCAGAGGTGAACAGATGGGTAAAGACATAGTAAATACAGGAACAAATTAGCAAATATCAATAGTAATGTTGAATGTTAATGGATTAAATGCTTGAGTCAAAAGATACAGATTGGTTGAATGGATAAAAAAACTGAAACCCTCTATTTGCTGCCTATAAGAAATGTACCTCATGGATAAAGTGTATTTAGACTAAAAGTGAAGGACTTGAAAAGATATTTCATGCAAATGGAAATCAAAAAAGCTAGAGTCATGATACTGATATCAGACAAAATAGGCTTGAAGACAAAACCTGTAAGAAGGGACAAAGAAGGACATTCTATAGTACTAACAGGACTAACTCACCAAGAAGATATAATCTTGTAAATACGTATGCATCCAACTCAGGAGCACCCAAAAAATGAAGGAAAGGCTGCTAGATCTGAAAGGAGAGATACACTGCAACTCATCAATCACTACTGATATCAGACAAAATAGGCTTGAAGACAAAACCTGTAAGAAGGGACAAAGAAGGACATTCTATAGTACTAACAGGACTAACTCACCAAGAAGATATAATCTTGTAAATACGTATGCATCCAACTCAGGAGCACCCAAAAAATGAAGGAAAGGCTGCTAGATCTGAAAGGAGAGATACACTGCAACTCACCAATCACTGGGGACCTCAATATCCCACTATCTCCTTTGGACAAATCATCAAGACAAAATATAAGCAAGGAGATATAGTACCTAAACGATGCCATAAATAACCATTAAACATACCTTTTTCTCACCACCACATGGATCCTCTTCAAAGACTCACAACATGATAGGGCACAAAACAAGCCTACACAAATGCAAAGTCATAGAATATACATCCCAGCATCTTCTCTGACCATAACGGAATTAAATTTGAAATTAAGTTCACAAAAAAAAAAAATACACAAAAACATGAAAACTAAACAACCTACTCCTGAAAAACTTTACAACACCTGAAGAAAGTAACACAGAAGTCAAAAGATTTATTAAAACCAATGATGAGGAGTAATCCCTAATCTATGGGACATAGCTAAAGCAGTCATAAGAGGGAAGTTTAAAGCAATCAGTGCATGTAAGAAAGGTAAAGCAGTCATAAGAGGGAAGTTCAAAGCAATCAGTGCATGTAAGAAAGGCGGAAAGGTGACACACAGACAACCTAACACCACACCTCAGAGAACTGGAAAAATAACGACAAACGATGCCTGAAGAAAAGAACTAATAAAGATTTGAGCAGAAGTAAATGAAATAGAGAATCAAAGAAAAATACAGAAAATAAATGAATCCAAAAGTTGGCTCTTTGAGAAGATAAAATTGACACACCATTAGCTAGACTAATTAAGAACAGAGAAAGGAAGCAGATACATCAAATCAGCCATGAAACAGGCAATATTACAATAGACATAACAGAAATACAATGACCATTAGAAAATACTATGAGCGACTGTATACCAACAAGAAGGAAACCTGGATGAGATGGATAAATTCCTGGACACATATAATCTACCAGGACTGAATCAGGAAGACATAGAAATCCCGAACAGACCAGTAACAAGTAGAGATGGAATCAGCAATAAGTAGAATCCCAACTACTGAAGGAAATAGCCAACTGTGTAGAAATATTAATTACTATGGTACATGTCTAAAGAGAATATGAATGACCTAGGCCCTGAAAGGAGGCAAAACATGCCTTTCTCAGGATGATCAAATACAGGGGTTCATTTTATTTGATTGATTCATTTTTTTTAAGAGAGATTTTTGCTATAGGGCCTGTGCACTCGCCAGAGAGACATGGAAAGTAGACAGAAAGCGAGTTCATCCCCAGAGGGGGTGGCCGAACTGCACTCTCTTCACCATTTTCCTCTTGGGTTCTTGGGCATGCACACATATGGACTCGGCGTGAGTTTTAAGTCACCGGGTCTGGGAATTGAACCACAGTTACCTATGTGGGAGTCCAGTGACGTAACCATTACACCATCTGCTGGTCCCCTTTGATTTGATTTTGAGTGAGAGAGACAAAGTTTAAAATTTAATGTAGAACTTTCCATCGGTCTGGTCCAAAAAGATGGGACATGTAGAAGTGGGGGGGGTGGTTTAGGTTACAGCTGAATTTTACAGTTTTTACGTTGGTGATTGGAAAAGGAAGGTTGCTGAGATCAGACAGGAAAGTGTTTTAACAGAGATAAGTGGGCTTAATATAGATCAGGAAGATACTATGCCAGGGGCAGGAGGTAGGAAGAATCGTGTTATTAATGAGTTAAAAATGCTCTGTTAATGTTTATGGATGTGACTTCCTCCAGGATCTCTGGAAAAGATTCTGGAAAATAAGAAAAAGCAGTCAGTCTTCTGTCTTCACAACAACAACAAAAAATGCCCAGGTTCGATGGCTTCACTTTCAAATTGTTTTCTTCCTTTCTTTCTTTCTTTTTTCTTTTTTTCCAGAAAGATTTGCTATAGGGCATGTGCTCTTGCTAGAGAGAGACAAAGAGACAGAAAGCAAGAAATCAGCCCCCAGGAGGGAAGGCCATGCCACAACCCCTACTCCATCGTTCTCTTCTCAGGATTTTGGGCATGCATGCATACGTGCCCAGTGTAAGTTTTAAGCCGCTGGGTCTGGGACTCAAAGGGCAGTTGACTACATGGGAGTCCAGTGACATAACCATTATGCCATCTGCTGGTCCCTTCACTTCAAAATTCCACAAAACTTTTAAAAAGGAGCTAACCCTCATTTTATTTGAACTATTTTTAAAGATCCAAAAGAAGGAAACCTCCCAAATTCATTTTATGAAGCCTCCATAACCCTCATCCCCCGAACAGACAAGGACAAAACAAAAAAGAGACAACTACAAACCTATATCTCTGATGAACATAGATGCAAAAATTCTCAACAAGATACTAGCAAATTGTAGCCAATGATACATTTCAAAAGATTATACACCACAACCAAGTCAACTTTATTTCAGGGATTCAAATGTGTGTTTTAACATACGCAAAACTATAAATGTATTAAACAATATTAACAGAAAAAAGATGAAAATATATGGCCATACCAATTGATGAAGAAAAAGCATTTGCTAAAATACAACATCCCTTCTTGATTAAGACTCAGAAAAATCAGCATAAAAGGGACATTTCTGAAGGCAATAAAAGGCAAATACATATATAAAGAAAGAACGATAGCTAACACCATCACTGAACTGGAACAAGACCAGGGTCCCCACTTTCTCCACTCCTTTTCAATACAGTTCTGGATGTCCTAGCCAATTTAATCAGACAACAGAATAAAATAAAAGCCATTCAAACAGGACAAGAATAAATGAAGTTATCTCTGTTTGTAGGTGACATGATTACGTACATAGAAAATCCAAACGGATCCACAAAAAAGACTCCTGGAAGTTAGAAATGAATACAGTAAAGTGGCAGAATAAAAAATTAACATACAAAAATCTACAGCATTTCTTCTTCTTTTCTGTTTTTTTTTTTTTCCATAGGGCATGTGTACTAGCCAGAAAGATTTTGCAATAGGGCATGTGTCCTAGCCAGAAAGACAGAGAGAGAGAGACAGAGAGACAGAAATGAAGAAATCAACCCCCAGGAAGGATGGCAATTCCGCAATCTCTTCTTCTCCATTCTCCTTTCAAGATCTTGGGCATCCATGCACTTGCACCTGATGTGAGTTTAAGCCAACAGATCCAGGGTCGAACACGTGGTCGATTACATGGGAGTCCAGCGACATAGCCATTATGCCAACTGCCTGTCCCAATCTATAGCATTTCTATACATCAACAACAAGGAGACTGAGGTAGAATGAAGAAAGCAATCCCATTTACAATAGCCAAAAAGTATGAAATACCTAGGAATAAGTCTAACCAAAGAAGTCAAAGACCGCTACAAGGAAAACTATGAAAAACTAAAAAAAGACATTGAAAATGACACAAAAACATGCAAAGAGACCCCATGTTCCTGGATTGGAAGATGTAATATAACCAACATATCAATTTGACCCAAATCAATCTACATATTTAATTCAATTCCAATCAAATTACCTGAGATATTATTCACAGATTGAGAAAAAACCAATCACTGAATTTGTCTGGAATCATAAAAGACCCCATATGGCCAAAGCAAGAAGAGTGAAGGGGGCATCTCACTTCCTAACCAAAAAACATATTACAAAGCTGTGATCATCAAGACAGCATGGTGCTGGCACAAAAACAGGCATGTAGACTAATGGAGCAGAACAGAGATCCCAAAAATAAACTCCAAAATATATAGTCAACTGATTTTTGATAAAGGATACCAGACAATCCAGTAGGAGAAAATCTCTCTAGCAAATGGTGCTGGGAAAACTGGGTATCCACCTGCAAAAGGATGAAACTGGTTCCCATTCTCACCATTAACAAAAATCTAATATAAATGCATCAAAGATCTACACCTAAGACTTCAAGTTATAAAAATACTGGTGGATAATCCAGGGGGAAATGCTTGCAGACATCAGAACAGGCAAAAACCTCTTAAATAACACCTCCAATGTGCAGACAATAGTCCCAAAAATAGACAAGTGGGATTACATCAGGCTAAAAGGCTTCTATACAGCAAAAGAAACAATAATGAACATAAACAGACAACCCTCAGAATGGGAGAATATATTTGAAAACTATGCCTCAGGTACGGGGCATATAACCAGAATATATAGGGAATTCAAGCAACTTATACAGAGGAAAAATGATCAACAAATTAAAAGACGGCACATGAGCTAAACAGACCACTCTGAGGACATACGAACAGCCAAGGTGCATATGAGAAAATGCTCAACATCCCTTATCATAAAGGAAATCAAAACCACAATGAAATACCCCCTAATCCCAGTCTGAATGGTTAAGATTAAAAAAAAAAAATGATAAGTGCAGTTTCAATACAGTTCTGGATGTCCTAGCCAATTTAATCAGACAACAGAATAAAATAAAAGCCATTCAAACAGGACAAGAATAAATGAAGTTATCTCTGTTTGTAGGTGACATGATTACGTACATAGAAAATCCAAACGGATCCACAAAAAAGACTCCTGGAAGTTAGAAATGAATACAGTAAAGTGGCAGAATAAAAAATTAACATACAAAAATCTACAGCATTTCTTCTTCTTTTCTTTTTTTTTTTTTGCCATAGGGCATGTGTACTAGCCAGAAAGACAGAGAGAGAGAGACAGAGAGACAGAAATGAAGAAATCAACCCCCAGGAAGGATGGCAATTCCGCAATCTCTTCTTCTCCATTCTCCTTTCAAGATCTTGGGCATCCATGCACTTGCACCTGATGTGAGTTTAAGCCAACAGATCCAGGGTCGAACACGTGGTCGATTACATGGGAGTCCAGCGACATAGCCATTATGCCAACTGCCTGTCCCAATCTATAGCATTTCTATACATCAACAACAAGGAGACTGAGGTAGAATGAAGAAAGCAATCCCATTTACAATAGCCAAAAAGTATGAAATACCTAGGAATAAGTCTAACCAAAGAAGTCAAAGACCGCTACAAGGAAAACTATGAAAAACTAAAAAAAGACATTGAAAATGACACAAAAACATGCAAAGAGACCCCATGTTCCTGGATTGGAAGATGTAATATAACCAACATATCAATTTGACCCAAATCAATCTACATATTTAATTCAATTCCAATCAAATTACCTGAGATATTATTCACAGATTGAGAAAAAACCAATCACTGAATTTGTCTGGAATCATAAAAGACCCCATATGGCCAAAGCAAGAAGAGTGAAGGGGGCATCTCACTTCCTAACCAAAAAACATATTACAAAGCTGTGATCATCAAGACAGCATGGTGCTGGCACAAAAACAGGCATGTAGACTAATGGAGCAGAACAGAGATCCCAAAAATAAACTCCAAAATATATAGTCAACTGATTTTTGATAAAGGATACCAGACAATCCAGTAGGAGAAAATCTCTCTAGCAAATGGTGCTGGGAAAACTGGGTATCCACCTGCAAAAGGATGAAACTGGTTCCCATTCTCACCATTAACAAAAATCTAATATAAATGCATCAAAGATCTACACCTAAGACTTCAAGTTATAAAAATACTGGTGGATAATCCAGGGGGAAATGCTTGCAGACATCAGAACAGGCAAAAACCTCTTAAATAACACCTCCAATGTGCAGACAATAGTCCCAAAAATAGACAAGTGGGATTACATCAGGCTAAAAGGCTTCTATACAGCAAAAGAAACAATAATGAACATAAACAGACAACCCTCAGAATGGGAGAATATATTTGAAAACTATGCCTCAGGTACGGGGCATATAACCAGAATATATAGGGAATTCAAGCAACTTATACAGAGGAAAAATGATCAACGCAATTAAAAGACGGCACATGAGCTAAACAGACCACTCTGAGGACATACGAACAGCCAAGGTGCATATGAGAACATGCTCAACATCCCTTATCATAAAGGAAATCAAAACCACAATGAAATACCACCTAATCCCAGTCTGAATGGTTAAGATTAAAAAAAAAAAATGATAAGTGCAGTTAAGGCTGTGGTGAAAGGGGAACTCACCTACACTGTTGGTGGGAATGTGAATTAGTTCAGCCACTGTGGAGAACGATATGGAGGTTCCTTAAAGACCTACCAATAGAACTATTGGGTCAATTATTGGAAAAGTCATGGAATATTTTGTATAGAAAAACACAGAAAAATATGGTATGACTTTTTTGACGACTCAAGATCATATGACCTAGCAATTCCACTCCCGGGTGCGTTTACTCAAAGGATAGGAATGTACTCAATAGAAAATACTTGCACGTCCATGTTTACTGTGGTATTATTCACAATAGCTAAGATATGGGACTAACCCAAATGTCCACGAACAGATGAATGGATTGAATAAGTGTGGCACATATACACTATGGAATACTACTGAGTCATAAAAAAATGAAGCCCTGGAATTTGATAGAAAAAAAACAAATATGGAAGATTTCCTGCTAAGTGAAGCAAGCCAGACTATGAAAGAGAGGCATTGTATGTCACCACTCAATATATACCAAATGTCTGCACTCTATGGCAGAAACTAAAAGGCTGAAAGGTATTAAAGTGTGGAGAACAACTGTGGACACTAGAGACAGTGTGGGAAGAGGATGGGAAATGGAGGGTAAGAGGAAGGGAATCAAGGAGAAAAAGAAAGAATTAAAACATTTAGGACCAGCAGTTAGCCTAATGGCTGTGTCGCTGGACGCCCATGTAGTCGACCGTGGATCGCGTCCCGGACACGGTGGCTTAAAACTCACGCCGGGTGCGTGTGCGTGTGTGCCCAAGATCCTGAGAAGAGATGGAAAAGAAAGGATTGCTGCGTGACCATCCCCCCTGGGGGGTGATTTCTCGCTTTCTGTCTCTATGTCTCTCTCTGTCTGTCTGGCGAGCGCACGCGCCCTATAGTGAAAAAACCT
>NW_006204237.1:25343-28451 GCF_000334495.1 Tupaia belangeri chinensis | reverse complement strand
GAAAAGAACTAAAACATTTAAGGGACACAAAAATGGAAAATTATCTGTTGATGACATTTATGATAGTACCTTTAACTAGACTAATATACACTGTGTTCCTGCTGGGAAAATTCATTTGGCATGCTGTAATGATACACCGTGGTTGAATGCCTAAAATAATAATTAAAAAATAATTAAGACATAGTAAATCTAGTTCATGAAATAATATCTAAACACTCTCCAAGTCCAGGAAGAAATACAGACATCCAGATCCATCAAATACAAAGAATGTCAAATGACTGCACATCAGAACAATCCCTCCAAGGCACATCAGAGCCAAAATGGCAAAAGTCAAAGGCAAAGACAATATTCTAAAAATTGCAAGAAAGAAACATCAAGTTTCTTGTAAAGGATACCAGCAGAAACCATGAAGGCAAGAAGGGGATGGGAAAACAGAGTCAAATTCTGAAATAAAATCCATTTCATCAGCAAACTTATCCTTCATATTAGATGGAGAAATCAAACAATTCCCAGAGAAGTAAAAATGGAAAGAATTTACCAACACTAAAAGAGCTCATCAAGAAATACTAAGGGACTGCTATGACAGGACATAGAAGAGAAATAAACAGAAATAAGAAAACACAAAATAATTAGAAACATAACTAGGAAAATGGTAGGCGTAAGTCCACATGTATCAATAGCAATCCTAAACGTACCTGGATTACATCCCCCAGTGAAAAGACACAGACTGTGGGGTGAGCAGGTAGCACAGTGACCAGAGCATAAGACTCTAGACTTCCACGTGGTCAACCACAGATTGATTGAGTCCCAGACCTGGCAGCGTGAAAATCACACTAGGCACGTGTATATGTGTGTGTGTGTGTGTGTATGTGTGTGTGCCCAAAATCCTGAGGGGAGAATGAAGAAGAGCTTGTAGCATGGCCATCCTCTGAGAGATGACTTCTCACTTTCTCTCTCTGTCTCTCCAGTGAGCGCACCCACCCCACAACAAAAAAAAACCCTAAAACAAACAAAGGACAACATTTAAATGCATAGAAGAACCTGCAGGGGGAAAAATGATATATATATGTGTGTGTGTGTGTGTGTGTGTATACATATATATACATATATATTAAAATATACACACACACACACATATATATACACACGCATATATACACACACACACACACACACACACACACATATACTTTTTCAGGATTTCCTAGGAGGAAATATGTGTATGTGTATGTATGTATGTGTATATGTGTGTATATATGTATAAATGCAGAAATAATGCTGATTTTTTAAAAACTATATTGAGCATTCTGTGAAAAGGAAAGACTAATCAAGACTTGTAATTTAATGTTAAGTATAATTTCTGAGATGTCACTGCATTTTCTTCTTCCTCTATGGTACTTTGCAATCATCAAATTCAGTAGTAGTTCTGAATCTCCAAAGACCCTTAGAAGAAGAGGGCCCAGCTGGCCAGCCTGGGTAGTTAGGGTGCCTGGCTGGACCACCTCACATTCAAGGCCTGGGATCAGCATGCATCCAGCCTGCCTTGGGAGGGGCCCGGGGACTGTCCCGGCTGCTTCATCCCTTGGGGCCTGCACTGCTTGACATAAAGGTGCCTCGGCTCCCAACCCCACTGGCTTGATAGGGTGTCTACGGGGCAGCTGCAAGGTTCTGTTTAGATGCTGGGCATCTAGGGGGGCCTCTGTGCTGTGACGCCAACTCTGGAAGGTGGCAGAACCAAGGAAATTATCCTTCTTCCTGGCCCCTGACTCGGACTCTGCTAGAACCGTCACTCCTCTCATGACGCTTTAATTTATGGTGCGGAATATCAGTAAGTCGGAGAAGCCAGGAAGCTGCAGTCATGGAAGGCTGATGTGAGCTGCTGGTCCCTCAGTGAGAGAGAGGAGTCAGAGAGCTACACCCGGGCTGTCTGTGCGGATGAAGTCAGGGGAGCCATCATCGTTCCTACGGCCGACTCTTCCAAGGAATCTCAAAACACACTTACTTTCGATAATGTTTTTGGACCAGAGTAAACAACTTGACATTTATAACTTAACTGTAAGACCTACTATTGGTTCTGTTCTTGAAGGCTACAATGGGACAATCTTTGTGTATGGACAAAGTGCAACAGGCAAAACTGACCATGGGAGGCACTCACGCTGTTTCTCAACTTAGGGAAATTATTCACAATCTATTTGCTCATATATTGGTCATACTGCAAAAGCAGACGGTGATACAAGATTTTTGCTTCTACTGTCTTATCTGGAAATGTGTAATAAAGACGTTTGTAACATTTTGGGCAAGGATCGGACACAGAGATTAGAGGTTAAAGAAAGACTAGATGTGGGGGCTCAAATCAAAGATTTATGAGCTTATGTGGTAAATAGTGCTGAAGATATGGATGGAACTATGACACTAGGCCACAAAAATCGATCTGTAGGTGGGACTAACATGGATGAACATAGTCCCCATTCCCGTGCCACCTTTACCATGACTACAAGTGCAGTGACAAGGTGTTGAAGGCAACCTGCTTGTCAGGATGGTGAAGCTCCATCTTGTAGATCTTCCTGGTTCGCAAAGACAAGCTAAATCGGAGCTTTGGACAGCGCCCACAGCCAGCAACGAAAGTCAGTCTTTCACTTTCCACCCTTGCTAATGTAGTTTCTGCCTTGATTGATGGGAAAAAGAATAACAGGTCTTTTTCAGGATTCCCTAGCAGGAAATTTAAAAACCACGATGTGTGCAATTACTGGAGCAGCAGATTAAACTCTGATGAAACCATCAGTACATTACAGCATGCCAATCATGCCAGCAATATTAAAAAGAAAGCTAGAATCAATAAAAATCTCAAGGGTGCCCTGCTTCATCAGTTTCAGAAACAAAAAAAGAACTGAAAAAATATTTTTGAAGAGAAGAAAGATCAGACTTGGATATCAGTGGGTCAGAAGAGGATGACGATGAGAGGGTGAGACTGGGGACGATGGAGAGAAAAGGAAAAAAGGAAATTTCCCCAGAGAAGATGGCTGAAATGCAAGCAAAATTTGATGAGGAGAAGACAGCCCCTGAAACAAAGAAGAAACAAGGCTAGAGATGAGTTAGAGAAATGGGAAA